>NW_016107415.1:5839803-5880665 GCF_001604975.1 Cebus imitator
GAAAGAAAAAAGAGAGACAAGAAACAATGAAGATGGTGCATTTCAGAGACTATTGTCATTAAATAATAATAAATGAAAATTATGAATAACTACTTTCGAATAAATATGGCAATCTTGGGAAAACACAAAATTTCTTTTGTAGACACAAATTGCCAAAATTGACCAAAATTAGAAAACTTGAACAGCCCTCTATTGGGGCTAAGATAATTTTACTTAATTCTAAATTATAATTTTGACTACATTATAAGGGCTATAGAATTTGACTAAATTATAAGGGACATAAGAATTTGACTTAAATATAAAACAACCCATAACAAAATTCCCCTTACTGAGTCACTTCACAGGTAAATTTTGTTCAGCATTTAAGTAAAAAATCATACCTATTCTACCTAAACATTTTTGGAAAATTGAGGAAAAAATATTTTCTACTTTATTTTGTGAGAGCAATATTACCATAAAACCAAAGGTAATATAAGAAAAGAGAACTAAAAAACAATTCCTCATAAACATAGCTGCAAAAATTCATAGCAATATGTTAGCAAACAAGTACAACAATGTATAGGATAGATAATGCTTTATTCCAAGTGTGTTTTATTCTTGTAATACAATATTAATTTAATATAAAATATCTATTAGTATAATCACCATAATAATAGAATAAAAGAAAAAAACAAGATTTTTCAATAGGTGTAGAAAACTAATTGACAAAATTCAATAGGCCTTCAATAAGAGGTCTCAGGAAACTAGGAATCCAAGGAATTTCTTCAACATGATTAAAAAATATCTACAAAAAATCTATTGCTAACATTGCAATCAATGGAAAATGCCTCAATTTGTTCTACCGAAGATCATATATAAGCAAAGATGGCCATTCTCACTACTTCTATTGGACAGTATACTGGAGGCCTTTGCAAGTAATTGAAGCAAGAAGAATAAATTTAAAAAAAAGAAAAAGAAAAAGAAATACACATATTGGCAAAGGAAAGTAAAACTGTCCTTACTTGCAAGCAACATAATCATGTATATAGAAAACCCTGAAGCATTTACAAAAATTTAGTAGAATTAATAAATGAATTTGTCATGTTACAGGATAAAAGAACAATATGTTTAAAAATTATGTGGCTATATTCTAGCAACTTACCATTATAAAAGGAAATTTTAAAAACTTCATGTATGTAGCATAAAGTATTTAGAAATGAATTTATCGAAAGATGCACATGACCTGTAGAGTTAAAATCACACAACATTCCAATGAGAAATTACAGAAAGTCTAAGTAAATGAAAAATGTGTCATATTCTGGGATTGGAAGTCTCAAAATTTTTAAAATGGCAATCATTCTTAAATATGTCTATAGTTTTTATGCAACACTATTTCTAGTAAAGGTTTTGGGCTTAAAATGATTTCCCAAAGCACAAATAAAATCTAACAATAAGACATACAGAGTTTTTACCCATCTCTGTGATACACTGTATCAGAGGGCCAATTTAAAACCCATCCAAACATCTTAAAACATTAGAAGGGAAATTATAATGAAAACTGCATACTTCAAAATATTACCTATGGCTGAGATATAATAGCATGTAATTATGAAAACAGTCATTCAAGTAGATTCCATGGCTACATAAAATTAGTAGTTCAAATATACATTCTATGTATCATAAATCCAAATGCTATTTAAAATGTAACTTTTTATACTGTTGTTAATGTTTCAAATACATTGATCTTGAATACTAAGGTTTTCTCATCTATTTTACTTAATTTGAAAGATCCCCTAGAACTTTCAGCAATCTAGCTATTTACCTTCATCTCCTGGAAATAATGAGAAGATAAATCTCAGATATTAGACAGAAGCTCATACAAAGAAATAATAAAAAATTTTGGAAACAGAGAAAGTGCCACTAGTATAGAGATATATAGGTTCATAAAAGTTTGAAACCTAAATTCTACAAAAACTGCTGATGAGTTTTGGACTCATCAAGACTGACTATATTATATGTACTACAATTGAAACTAGAAGACTTGATGTATTATCATAATTCTTATGTATTCTTAGATTTCTGTTGTTACTACATTCTTCTGGTCTTCAATTTTCTAATAAAATAAAAATGAGAAAAGAAACAATTTTTGAGCCTTCATCATAAGACTATAATGGGAACATGAGAAAACATTTTGAAAGCATTTTCACAATTTTAAGTGGTATAAAAATGTAAGAAATATTACTTGAGTCTTTTCCTCTTTCATATTTTCTTGTTCGTTCATTTCTTCCTATTATTAATATTAGTAGTAATAGTGATAGTGTTAATAATTCCAACTTAACCCAATGTGAATTGTGACTAAGAAACATTCAGTATAAATATCCTCATTATTTACATGGAATGTTTCAAGACCAGCTTTACAAATTTTGTAGTTGAAAACACTGTTAATTTATGCAGTACTAGAAAATTTTTTCTATTTTTGCTTCCATTCAAGAAAAAAGCAAGTTACCACAATGCAGATGAAGTAAGTGACTTCAACAGAACAGAGTGAACTGGGATCTCTGAATAGAATTGGAAAACCAAGTCCTCCAAGGCTATTTTCTCTATATTACACTTACACCCTCATTGTGAACTTTATTCATTTAAGAAAAGTATTTTGAGCAGTGTGTTAAATGCTAAAGTGAACCACGAATCTCATCTTCAGAGCTGATGCCGCCTTTACCAGCTCCTGGGAATATTAACTGCTGAGAGCTTACGATTGACATTCTTACTAAGCAATTGCCCTCAGCTTCAGGAAACTCCTCACTCAAAATTATGTCTCCTTCAAGGGAATCAACACAGTCAGAGATTCAGTGATAAATTTAATTAAGGCCAAGTCTCCTTGCCTCAATTCAGGACAGCTCTGAAGAGCCATCTCAATTCCAGAAATTCCTATGAGAGCAGCTAAGATCTCAGTTGCAAACACACTCTCAGTCAGCTTTTCCCTGTACTGAATGCCTGCTTCCTCAGTTCCTAACATGTGTATCTCCTGCAAATATTTACCAGTAAACTCTCTTCATGGGCTTATTCATCTCAGAGTCTATTTCCAGGAAATTCAAACTAAAATCAAAACAAATATCTATGATAATGATAAATCATGCCAAGAATTTCTTTTGGTAGTGTTAGGATCACAAATATGGATATACTGTCTGCCATCAGTATGGTAAATACTGTCAAACAAAATAGTAAGGCAAATTTAGTTATAGATGTCATTGGCATGTGTTTGTGATTCATAAATCAAAGCAACCTCCATTCTACAACATAGAGTGAGAGCTCCCATTTGGCAATGGCAGAATAGTGGGCTTTGTAAGGTGGGAGCAAGGAAACAGACCAATAGAAAAAAACAGCTGACTGTTAATATCAGGTTACTTTTTTGAAAGGATTAAAGCAGAGGGGGCTTCGTTGTTAATCTGAGTCAGGGAGAGTGTGATCTCCTGTTTTCAGGAATGACTGGTCTGTTTGAGGATCTACCTATTTCCTTTAAGTTTGTTTATGCAGCATTTAGCATGAGTGACTCCATTTTGGTTTTGTGTGGTCTGTTGAGGCCTCATGTAGGAGCTCAGTCCAAATGATGGCTTACCATAAGTTTTGTTTAACAATACAAAGAAATAAATGATACAATCACTAATTATTGCAACATTGAGAAAGGAATGACGTTTCTACTTGTAATATTCAGGGAAAACTAAAATGCTAGCTGAAAAATGAGTTAAAATATAATTAGATTGCTACTGTAAATAGTGCTGAAATAGACAAATGCCCATCGATGATAGGCTGCATAAAGAAAATGTGGCACATACACACCACAGAATACTATGCAGCCATGAAAAAGAATGAGATCATGTCCTTTGCAGGGACATAGATGAAGCTGGAAGTCATCATTCTCAGCAAACTAACACAGGAACAGAAAACCAAAACACCACATGTTCTCACTCATACATGGGAGTTGAACAATAAGAACACATGGACACAGGGAGGGGAACATCACACTCCAGGGCCTGTTGAGGGGTAAGGGGCAAGGAAAGAAAGGGAGAGCATTAGGACAAGTACCTAATGCATGTGGGGCTTAAAAGCTCCATGACGGGTTGATAGGTGCAGCAAACCACCATGGCACATGTATACCTATGTAACAAACCTGCACAATCAGCACATGTATCCCAGAACTTAAAGTAAAATTTAAAAAAGTGAAAATATATATATTTAATTAGGTTGAAAAATATATTCCACAGGCTCACGGTATTAAATACTATTCAAGGGAAATCTTATATGAAAATATGCAAAGGGGCAAAACAACATGCTTATGCATGTTAGGAGAACTGAATGCTTACTATCACTTGTGGGTTGAGAGCCAAGAAGAGAAGAAAGAAGAGATGAAAAGATAAACTGCCAGATAAGGGATAGTTTTATGTGCAAAGAAGAGGAGTTTTAACACTGCAGATTTCAAAGAGACATAGAAGATTGTCAGATGGGGCTAATGAATAAGTAGGCATTGCTGAAATGTTACTCTGTCAATTGCAAGACAGACTGAAAGGGTAAGAAGAGAGGTTGGGTAGGGGAGACATACTTAGGTTATTAGTCTATTGATGCTTCTAGATGATGTTGCTGGAAATTGATAGAAATATTATCATTCATTTTATAATTTAAAATGTATTTTTACATACATATTTCATTTAATCTTCACATTAAAAATTAAAACAAAAATAAGAATCCCACTGAGGTGCAATTATTCATTCGTTTCTTCTCTTTTTCAATATATACCATCCATTTTTTTCCATAAAACTAATTTCTTATGTACACATTGGCAAAATAAATTAAATATGAATTAAGGTCATATGTGTACTTATAGATTTATTTAATAACAAAAATTTTCTAGCTCACACCTTGGAGATGTCGAAGCTGTGTTGAGTGCTTATTGTTGGTATGTGAAAAACAATATTGCTAATATTTTCCATGCTAACTTTATGTTCTGAGGAGGCTTAGACAAAAGGGGAAGGATTTTAAATATACATAGAAATTTTGCCAGGAGTGTAATATCAAACTTCAAATTCTACTCTCAACTCTCAGGTGGCAAATAAAATAAGATGTGGTAGAAAGAACACAAGGCAACTCGACACATGGATTGGACGTTGCTGCTTACCAACTATGAGAAAATGAACAGTGCCATACACCTCTAAGGCACTATTTCCTCTTCTGTAAAATTTAGTTAGCAATTGCTGCATTTTCCTCAATCCTGAATAGTTGCCAATCTCACATAGCATGAAGTGTTTTTCTTTTCTTTCTTTCTTTCTTTGTTTTGTTTTGTTTTGTTTTTGTTTTTGTTTTTGAGACAGAATCCCACTCTGTCACCAAGCTGGAGTGCAATGGTGGGATCTTGGCTCACTGCAACCTCAGCCTCTCAGATTCAAATGGTTCTCCTCCCTCAGCCTCCCAAGAAGCTGGGATTACAGGTGTGCCACCATGCCCGGCTAATGTTTGTATTTTTAGTAAAGATGGCGGTTTCACCATGTTGGCCAGACTGGTCTCGAACTTCTGACCTCAAGTGATCCCCCCCCACCTTGGCCTCCCAAAGTGCTGGGATTACAGGTGTGAGATACCACAGCCAGTCTTTTTTTTTCCTTCTTTTTATAAGGGTAGACACAAGTCTTTCTTTTTTTTTTTCTTTATTGCATTTTAAGTTTTGGGGTACATGTGAAGAACATGCAAGATTGTTGCATAGGTACACACATGGCAGCGTGATTTGCTGCCTTCCTCCCCTTCACCTATATCTGACATTTCTCCCCATGCTATCTCTCCCCAACTTCCCACCCCTGTTGTCCCTCCCCTATTTCCCCCCAACAGACCCCAGTGTGTGATGCTCTCCTCCCTGCGTCCATGTGTTCTTATTGCTCAATACCCGCCTATGAGTGAGAACATGCGGTGTTTGATTCAAGTCTTTCAAGATTGGTTCTGTGCTTTTCTTCTTACCAAGTCATTATCCTTCACTTAGTGCTTACAAAATGAAAGAGCAAATGATATTATGCAAAATGGTGCTGCCTTTATTACGATACAAAATAGCATGTGTTTCTATTAGCAAGCAGTTTACCCACATAACATAAATGGTTCTAACTGTAGGAAACACATGGCTTGGGGATCATGAATGGTTAATGGGTTTGAGTTTTAAAGGCACTTGGTTTAAAAATAGCTCTTGGAACTGTTGAGTAATGTCGATTATGCATTAAATTTTGCCATGCGTCAAAAAGATAATATGTCTCTATGAATTCCATTTCTATTTCTCATTATCTGCACCCTACATCATTAACTCTTAATAATTTTGACTTTTATTTGCTGTCCCAATGTTGCAAAGATTCATTTTTCTTCTCCAAATGCCTAGCACTTTTGAAGAAAGAGTGTTTTCTTTTTATGCAGTTTTTATTTAAACCTGTGTTTTATTCTCTCAAGTTGGTTATAGCTGAAATTTGAAGAATTTAAAGTTCTCAGGACAAAGTCTCCTAAGAATTTGTCCTCATACCTTCACAAGAGGAACAGCCCCCTCCTCGTCTGGAAAGCCAGGAAGAAAATGCTCTGTTACCTCAGAACTTAAAATAAAATTTAAAAAAATTAATTGTGGGTAAACTTAAAAAATAAACAGAAGTAGCTATGAAAATAACCCATTAAAAAAAAAAGAAAAGA
The DNA here is from genome assembly GCF_001604975.1 of Cebus imitator. NCBI lineage: Eukaryota > Metazoa > Chordata > Mammalia > Primates > Cebidae > Cebus > Cebus imitator. Next base: position 5,846,485 of record NW_016107415.1, read on the forward strand.
AAATGCTCTGATATAAATTTCCTGCCGCCTCACGGAAACAGTGAACAATGTCTTTTTAAATGTTATAAACTGAAGGAATTATTTTAAGATATCACACTATTATGCAATATGATACAACATATGAACAGAGTTTCTTTCTTCAGTGTTTACCCTAATGCCAGAGAGTGACTTGTTAGAGCAGACACACATAAGGCTGTGTCTGCATAGAACTGATGTGAACAGGGAGCAGCTTTGTTCAAACTGAAAGTTACTATGGCATGGACTTCACCTACTAAAAAAAACAAAGGTAAATGCATTGATAACATTTGGGTCTCTTTTATGCAAAAAGAAGGGGATGTGTGCAAAAATATTGCTTAATTTCCAAGGAACTGGAGCTTTATTCCACTTATGCAGAAGGTAATGACCATGTATGTGGAATGACCTCTCGCAACTCAAACTCAGTATGTGACTCTGGCTTTCTGTACATCAAAGAGCTCTGTGGCTGAGAGCTATAGAATCCAGAGAATTTTAATCTATCATTTTATTTTGAGATATACTGGGAAGTACTTTTCTGTCAATGCAAGCCTCATTGGCTATAGAGGTATTTAACCATGAATACTTAAGGGTGAGCTATGATTTTCTTAACCTACCACTTAGCTGTCCACAGATGGTCATCAATCCACATTCAAATTTTAACTTATTTTTCTAACCTAAATGTATATTTACATTGTGGTCTACAGGGTCTATATAGTTCCACATAAAACCATCAGCAGATGTCAAGGGAAGTGAGGAACAGACTTACAGAACTGAAGCAGAACAGCTATATCATTATCTGTTCCACATATTAAAATTCCTTTAAAATTAAAACTCAAGAAAAGATTAACAGTATAAACACTAGGCAACAATCATTCTATCTTCCCCTCTGCTTCTCTAAAAAGCATCTGTGCTATAAGTCTGTGTCCTGTCTTTTCTCAGAATACCATTGTGTCTTTTTATATCCTTGCTTAGTTTAACACAAGGCCTTAGTTTAAAGGGTCCCAGATTTGGAGAGCAAATTTCTGACTTGAAGATACTCTCACTCGACCTTTTAATCAGGGACCTCAACACTTCTTTAAAACCTAGTCATTTCTTTCTCCAGCTCAGTCATATATTCTATATGCAATAGTGAAACAGGCCTCCTCCATTCTGTACTACTGGGTATTACAGATATTCAATTTATTTGCTTTCTGAACCAGGTAAGACTGGGACAATCAAGACTCTCACTTGCTACAAACGGAAGTTACTAGCAATTAAATCATCACGTTCAATTAATAAAAGAAAAAAATTTGATATCTGTAGGTTAAAAATAAGCATAATTCTCTCTCTTTAGAAATAGCCCATGGTATTAGTGTCGGAGTGTTAAACATTTGGATTTTAATGACAGAGTGAAAACCTCAGAAAGGTTACTCTATAAGTAATCATTCCACTGGCAGCTGAATATGTCCTCTACCAACGCTGACTTTCTCCTGAGTGATCTCCCTTTGAACTCTAATGTGCTGACCGGTCTCCTCCCTGTACACTGTTTTTCATCCCTTTAAAGAGAGATGTTTAAATGCCAAATGTATAGAACATAGAGTGTCATAACAGGTGATATCACTTCAACACTTTATAGTGTCATCCATTATTTTCCAAATATTTATTTCTGTTGATAGTATCCACTTTAAGTCCCAAAGAAATGGAGAGAAACTTGTAATGATATGTCATGGCTAATGGGACCCTCTCATCTCTTCTTAAATACAGTCCACCAGTATATTAAGTAAATCCTTATATTTATGGATTGTGTCATAATAAAGTGATTAGGATCTAACTTAGACAGTAGGGGTTCCAATTGATGATCCACGCTACTTAGCAACTACTGACCTTGTTTAAGATACATATCCTCTCATAGCCTCAAATTCCTTATCCTATAAATGGAAATAGTGATACCTACTTCATAGAGCTCTTCACAGTTTCAATTGAAATAATAAGTATAAATTCTGTAAATTTTTTCTAGAAAATGGCCATGGTTATTTTTCTTTCATACATTTGATCTTATAACCTTAATACATAAATTAACTTTTGGATCATTTAATCTAACAGCATTTTTCAGATAAGAAACTTAAATAAATGAGAACTAGTATGTTTTTCCTAAGACATCCAGTCCTTTAATCAAAGATTCAAAACCAGAAAAGAGATCTTCCTACACTCATGGTCTCCTAATTATAAAACAAGATGTAAGTAAAAACAATACAAATTATATAAGTTAGTAGACTAAACAAATGTTATATTGAAATGAGAAAGAGCCATTATTCTATCATTCATTTCAACAACTTGTTACTTGCTTCAGGAACTATGGTAAATTATATTTTAATAAGAAAATACTTGGGTGTTCTTGACTTGAAAAGATCATAACGATGATATATCATCAGGAAAAAGTGTATTCATGAAATTGGTAAGATAAAAATATTTGAACCATGGAAAGCCAAGAAAAAGACACTCATCCACTTTGAGCAGTAGCTTGTAACCAAGTTCAGATCCTCCGATTCTAAAAACTTCCTGAAAAAAATCTCTAACCTCATCATGATGTCTCGGGTCTCATCAGCAAAGAAGCTCTAATATGTCTACAATCCCAGTTCTTGGTAGTGCCTAAGTGTCACAGGAGCAGATATGCATGCATTTACCTCTGGAAACACACTTCCCTGCCCTTTACCTCCAATTTTTTTTTAGTAAAAGTAGTCAACATTTCCCTTTTAAATACAATTCCAGCTTACAAGCTATAATCTTGACCTACTAGACTATAAACTTTATGAGGGTGAGTAAGGATCTTTTTGACTTTGTTTATTGCTCTGTCATCAAAAATGAGACTCCGGTCAAACATCAACAAGGCAAATACTCTGTGTGAGAGATTTCGTGTGGTATAGAGATTACTCTATATTGGAAGACCTGATTTTACAATCTCAGATAAAGGTTATTCTTAAGGCTTTACTGGCTAGAGAAAAACAGCAGACAATCTCTAAGGCACTATCTGAGTCCACTTTTGTGCTACTATACCACAAAGCCAAATGCTGGGTAACTGATCAAACAAACAAACAAACAAAAAATTGGCTTATGGTTTTGGAGGCTGGGAAGTCCAAGGCTGAGAGGCCACATCTGGTGAAGGCCTTCTTGTTGCATCATCCTAGAGTGTGCATGAAAGCAAGAGATCAAACTGCCAACCTCCAGTCTTTTTATAATTCCTGAGTGTGGAGCCTTCATGATTTAAATACCTCCAATTAAGACTTACCTCCTAACACTACTACATTTGCGATTAAGATCCTAATACTTTTTTGGGAGACACATTTTCTAATAAGTCTGAATTTGTAAAATGATCTCTGTCCCTTCTCTGATGCAAGATTCCAAGCACCCTAGTGCCTAATTCACCAATTTCATGCTGCTCATCTTGGTGCTCTGGGTTTCTCCATGGTTTAAGTTCTATGCTACTGACCAGCCTCAGCTATCTGTTCCTCTTTAATTCCAGTTGATGTCCTCTCAGCCCCTGGCAGGACTGTCTGTAATCATGGGCAAGGAATTGGGCACACCAGAAAAACCAAACATTAGACCAAATTTTAATATTCTCACAATTAATGACCTTTTATGAATCATTTCCCTTCTCAGGATCTCTGGCCTCAGTTGCAAATGTGGAGATTATTTCATCATAAGTTTTTGTGTTTTTTTTGTTTTCTGGGGCCTATTGGAGGGTGGAGGATGGGGGAGGGAAAGGATTCAGGAAAAAAATGAATGGGTACTAGGCTTAATACCTGGGTGATTAAATAATATGTGCAACAAACCACCATGGCACAAGTTTATCTATGCATTTAATAACAAACCCATACATATACTGCTGAACTTAAAAGTAAAAAAAAAAAAAAAGTTATTTTTAGAACTAGATTTTATTTTTTATTCTGGCTGGGAGGAAGAAATTAGGCTAGAAGGTGAGAATCAGGCAAAGCTTCACATATAAACTTTTGAATGATCCTTAAAGTAAAAACAGGACTGAAACTGGCTCAGACCAATAAACTAAACCAGGTAAAGGGATAAACATTAGTTCAGACATAGAGGCAGAAAAACACAGATCACCTATAAACCAGTGTCACGCCTACATATTTTTTGGTCAATTGGTATATTTTATGCATAAGGTTAAATTTATTAGTAATAAGAGATTATGAAAGTTAAATTTATTAAATATAAAGAACTTTTCTTTATTCTATCTGCCTGTTTTGCAATTAAAATAACCTCTTAAAAATGGAGCATCAATACTACCTTATGGAATATGTAGTCTTTAAAATATCCTTACATTGCAAAATTAAAAGTTGGAAACATTAGAGTGGTAGCCAGAATGTCTTCTAAAATTTTACTAGTTCAATTTTTTTTCAGTGTTGAGATCATTTTCATAAATTGAATAGCAAAAATTTTGATTGGAGATCCAGGCTGTTTGGTGGAATATAAGATTAATAAAATGGGGTTTGAAGACCATGAATGTCATGATAGGTGTTACTATTACCACCATTTTCTTAAAGAAAAAATAAAGGTTCTGGGAATTAAAATTACTTTCCAAAAGTTTCACTTTTAGTTGAAAAGTTGTATTTGTAACTTGAAAGCCTGTGTTTCTAATGACTTCAAAATAGGGAGTTGTCGAAAGCATTATCTTCTTGCCCAGTGATTTTGGTGACAGCATTACCATTGGAATGGTGAGAGCAGAATCAGTTTTGTATAGCACTGGGGTATGGGTTATGGAAGGGTACTTAGAATACAATGAATTCCAAAAACTTTTCTGTGAAATGAGATGGCCTTAAGTTGTAGATACATGTATGACATATGTCAAATATGAGCTATTTTTTTAATACTGATGCTTGACTTTTCTTTTTATTAATGTGATGAAAGCAGAAATCTGAAATCAGTTTCAATGGGAAAACACCAATCTGGTGGGAACAGGGGCACTCTTTCTACACAGGCTGTAAAGGAAAATTCATTGCTTGCTACCTTCAGCTTCTGATAGCTACCAGCATTTCTTGAGTTGGAGCTACATCACTTCAATCTCTACCTTAGTCGTTATATTGCCTTTTCGTCTTCTGTATCAAATCTCCCTCTGTCTCCTTCTTATAAGGCACTCAAAGTTACATATAGGACTCATCCAAATAATCCAGGACAAAATTCTTCCTTCTCAGTACCTTTAATTTAATCACATGCTGTCTTTTCTTTCTCTTCTTTTTTTTTTTTTCCACAAAAGGTAACATTCACAGGATCCAGGGATTAAGACCTAGATATTTTGGGGGAGTTTTTGGTCCTAACACTGTCTACCCCCTGACCCCCAAAGATTTATATCTATCTTCCATGCAAAATATATTCATCACATTCCTCCAACCCTAAAATGTCTCAACCATTTACAAAATCAACTCAAAGTCCTGAATCCCTTCTAAATATCATCAGCTATAAAGTCTCACATTTCATCATTTAAATCAGATATAGGGAAACTCTCAATACGAGCCATCCTGGGGCAAAATTCCCTGACATTTTAAAAACAAAACATGTGGTCCTGTGCCTTGCACATAATAGGTACCCATAAAATGTCAGCCACCATCAAAATTATACCCTTCATCTTCTTCCCACATTACATGATTTATTTTCTTCAGCTTGCCATGATTCTGCTGTAGCTATGTCTTTAAACATGGACCATTCAGATCCTCCTTGGAATAACACAAAAAGTTAATCATAAATGAAAAATAAAATGATTAATGGTTTACAAAAAAGGATCATCAGAATGGGACAAAAAGGAGAGAATAACACTACATAGGCTCCACATTCTCATAGCAAAGAAAAGACAAAGTGTAAGAAGTGATGATAATGATAATGAAATGGCCATGGTGGTGGTGATCGTAATACTAAGAGTAGGAGTAGCAGAAACCCTTAACGAGAATTTATCTTGTAATGGAAAGTTTTCTAAGTGTTTGCATGTGTTACCTCATTTAATCTTCACCACACTCTTGTGAAGTGGTAATTTTATTATCCTCATGTTCAGAAGAGAATACTGGGATGGAGAGTTTATCCAACTAGTAAGTGGCCAGGGCATGTTCTCCATAATGACTAATTAAAACCAAGTATATCATGCACATGTCTTACAGAATCCTGAAATTTATGAAATGCAATTTCAGAGAATTTCTCCTCCTTAGAAAACAACATTCAGAATTAGTTATAGAGGAAAAAATGAAAATAGCTAAAGCCGTACGCTCTACAACAAAGTCAACAACATCGAAAAAATGTAGATAAATAGGATACGAACTTTTAGTTACAGACATATTCCAGCTATTGTCTCAGATCTACCTCTAACACACTGTATTAATTTGGTAAAATAATGTAAGAGGTTTAGGGTGAAAGATGAAAATGTATAAGAACTAGATGAAAACCTGAGTGAATTCCTCTTCAAACTTTGTTTGTAGGGAAAGGCTTTCTAACTATCAATCTAACTATGATTCTAAGTAAACCTCATTTTACTTTCTTTTGGAAAAAAACATTTTACTTTTTCTTTGGGAGATTATGTATGACAGGTTGAACTCTCAATCAAAGTGCCTTGCCTCCTCTGGCCAAAACATGTATTTTTAACCAAAGCTACTCCAGTCTGCCTTTCTTCCCTACAATTTAAATCAGTTTTAACATTTTTGTTTTATATTATTAAAGCATTAAATAAGAAGGGAGCCAGATATATATAAATTGTTTGAACTCTTTTCTCCCTGAAAAGGCAGAAATTTAGATAATTATCCTCATATTGAGAGACTGTATCTGAACTCTTAGGGGACAAAAGTAAATTGCAAAGACATTTGAATTTTGTAATTAACATGGTTTGGAACTTGATGATTTGGAATTTGTATAAAGTGGTGAAGTATGAAATAGTAACTGACAAAAACAGGAGAGGATATGTATCAGAACATGGACAAATGATGAGCTCTGCATTGAGGATTTAGATTTTGAGGACAGGCCATTTGTATTGGCTTAACTATATAAAATTGCACAGCATTAGCATAAAAGAGCAGCTGTGGCAAGACAGTGGAGATGCCAGGACAGATCTGGGCAGTGGTTTATCCTTTCTGGGCTCCTGACATACTCTATAAAAAATGAAAAGTTGCATATGAGTTAAACAAAAATTAAAATATTTCAAAATTAAGAGCAGGAAGCTTTAAAATTTTATACTCTTTATTTCTTTAGTATTTAGGATTGTGTTACAGTTCCAGTGAAATAATTCACTATCCTAATCAAGTTCTACGACAATTATGAAGCAAAGATTTTTTTTAAAGGCTTTGATTCCAAACTTCGTAACATTTGTTTCAAAACTTCAAACAAACAGTACATTTTCATTATTGCCAGTTATGCAATTGTATGCATAAATTCATCACACCTCCCTAAAAACAACATCTAATTTGCAAATCGATCTAGAAGAAGGAAAATGACACTGGCCCTCTATGAGAAAAACAAAGGACTAAAGAGTGAATAAAGTAAAAAGATTAGAATTAACAAAATACTTTAAGGCCTGAGAAAATGAAAGATTATACTATCAGTGGATAAATTGCTGTTAAAAATTTCTGAGGTAGAACAGGTACTTGTGAGCACAAATGTTGGAAGGCAATCATACTTGTGTATAGGTAAAGTCGTATTAAGATAAATTTTGTTTATGAGGTCCAGAGAATGCTTATTTGAATAGTCAAGTCTCTCAAATTTATGGCAATAGGTGGAATAGATAGTAAGTCTGTGAGCTAAATTTTGTGACTAACTAAAATTCTGGGAAGTGACAGTAGTGAGAAACATTATTTGAGTTCTGTCTTGCATCCATGTCCCTTTCAGCATCCTCGGAATGTCACCCAGTAAGTAAAGTTGCAACTCCGGCTTGCTAGGATTAGAATAAAATGTGGAGAAACAGTGTAAGTCAGGCAGCAGATATCAGATGTATCTATTCTCCCTGCTGTGTTTCTAAATAACATCAGACCGGTCTTTAAAGTCTGGTACAAAAGTGATCCTGTTTACTCTTGTGGCATGTTTCCATGTTGTGTATATTGAAGACCAATAAATCTTTTCTTATGAAGATAGTCAAAGTTTCCGAAGGATAAACAGGCCATTCAAGAAAAATATTAATTTTATTAATAATGATAAGTGCCTCCTCCAATAGTAATAAACAAAAATGGGTTTATATTGATGTTGCCACTGGGAATTATGCCTCTGTCTGATAAAATGTAGCTGCCCTTTTGCTCCTATGGAAACGCACCTCATGGTACTTTATTTTAAAATAGAATTTTTTTTTCACTCTCATGATGCAGCCTGTTACCAGGGAAGGGAAAATATAAGTTTAAACCACAGAAGAATTCAGGAGAGTTACCCTATGAATTTTATTAGTTGAATAACCTCTTATGAAAGAAATGAACCCTCCTCATGGGTGCTGCCAGGGGATGATTGGTTGGAAGAATTGAGACACATTTTGAATGACCTAGAGGCTGACAAGAAACACTTTAACACTCTAAAGTGAGTGGCTTAATTTCTCTATGGATTGAACTTCAGAATTGATGACTTTAGAATTGAGCATTGCATCAGAAGAAAAATCCACAACCTGTCAAGTAACGGAAATTGGTATCTCTATGTTTTCTCATTTCGAGAAGAGACCTATTATTTTACCCCACTGTATAAAATTCCAATCAAAGTTCCACATACTCAGAATAATTCTGGGATTCTGATTCAAGTTCCATGCAGTTAATAGAATGTACAATGTATTGTTTGAGAAGAAGCAATATAAAGACACATAATTAACAAATGTTTTTCTTCTTTCTTTAATACCTGGCAATTTATATGGATATAGCTTTATTCCACTAAATCATTACCACCATTAAAGAATAAAACCAAGTTAATGCTACACAGGTTGCTGATAGTAATTAAAAATGAAGGATTTTCTCTCCTCTGATAGAAAATTTTAGGTATCAAGTGACAGCAGCTCGGGGGTTTGGGGGAAATTTGGGCCTCAAGAGAAGTCTGCAAACACAGCCACAGGAAACATTCATCAAACCATAATTTTTCCATAATGAGACTTAATCTTTCAAACCAAATTTTACCACCTATTAAATTCCCAAAATATGTATTGGTTTTTGTGTTGTAAAGTTCTCATTCAAATTAATGGGTTGTGTCTTACATGCAAAGAAACTGTGAGATGTTTACCAACATAAAATAACTAAACAGTTCAATGGCTCAGTTGACTAGTAAAGAGAGCCCGAGGACAAAGATATAGTGATATCACATTACAGATATTTGTAATCCAAGGGAAGCTAACGTAAAGAATAAAGGTAAGTGACACAGAAATATAGAAAAAGCAATTACAAGAAGGAGCATGAGTTCTCACTAAGCACAGCTGATTGCGGGACATCCTCAGAAACCTAAATAAAGCTACCATGTCTGAGAAAAATTCAATGAGGTAAGAAGAGAAAATAATCTCTCTGCTAGTTCTATCCCAGTTTCCATTTCCCATTGACAAAAGCCTTTCTACAGGTCATAGCAGCTTGTACGTCAAAAATGTGTTACTTGGTGCCTCACATAAGACTTTGAGGTCATGCCAGAGGCTCTGCCCATCCAGACTTGCTAATGAGCTGGTATAGCTATCTCTATTTATCTGTCACCATGCACATGTAAGATTACTGTTCTGAAGTGGTGGTAACAGTTGCTGCAAAAATATAGGCATGAACCATCTCTAGGGCCATTATGGAGCAAATCAGCAAGCAAGTCTAAAGCCGAGAAAATAGGTAAATTGGACCATATCTTGTGTGTTATATAACTTTGATTAGTAAGAGCCAACATCTCTTGAACGATTCTTTTTTTTTTTTTTTCACTTTAAGTTCTGGGATACATGTGCTGAATGTGTAGGTTTGTTACATAGGTATACATATACATATGCCACGGTGGTTTGCTGAACCTATCAAACTGTCATCTAGGTGCATTAAGTATTTGTCCTAAGGCTCTGCCTCCACTTGACACCCACCCCACAACAGGATCCAGTGTGTGATGCTCCCTTCCCTGTGTCCATGTGTTCTCATTGTTCAAATCCCACTTATGAGTGAGAACATGCCGTGTTTGTTTTTCTGTTCCTGTGTTAATTTGCTGAGAATGATGGTTTCCAGCTTCATTTACATCCCTGCAAAGGACATGAACTCATCCTTTTTTATGGCTGCATAGTATTCCATGGTGTATATGTGCCACATTTTCTTTATCCAGCCTGTCATTGATGGGCATTTGGGTTAGCTCCAAGTCTTTGCTATTGTAAACAGTGCTGCAGTAAACATATGTGTGCATGTGTCTTTATAAGAGAATGATTTATAAGCCTTTGGATATATACCCAGTAATGAGATTGCTGGGTCAAATGATATTTCTATTTCTAGATCCTTGAGAAATCACCACACGGTCTTCCACGATGGTTGAACTAATTTACACTCCCACCAACAGTATAAAAGCATTCCTATTTCACAGCATCCTCACCAACATCTGTTGTTTCCCAAGTTTTAATGGTTGCCATTCTATCACGCTTGAGATGGTATCTCATTGTGGTTTTTATTTACATTTCTCTAATGACCAGTGATGATAATCTTTTTTAAATATGTTTGTTGGCCACATAAATGTCTTCTTTTGAGAAGTATCTATTCATATCTTTTGCCCACTTTTTGATGGGTTTGTTTTTTTCTTGTCAATTTGTTTAAGTTCTGGATATTAGACCTTTGTTAGATGGATAGATTGCAAAAATTTTCTCACATTCTGTAATTTGCCTGTTCACTCTGATGATAGTTTCTTTTGCTGTGCAGAAGATCTTTAGTTTAATTAGATCCTATTTGTCAATATTGGCTTTTGTTGCAGTTGCTTTGGGTGTTTTAGTCATGAAGTCCTTGCCTGTGCTTTTGGCCTAAATTGTATTGCCTAGGTTTTCTTCTAGGGTTTTTATGGTTTTAGGTTTTACATTTAAGTCATTAATCCATTTTGAGTTAATTTTTGTATAATGTGTAAGGAAGGAGTTAAGTTTCTGCTTTCTGTGTATGTTTGGCCAGTTTTCCCAACACCATTTATTGAATAGGGAATCCTTTCCCCATTGCTTGTTCTTGTTAGCCTAATTGAAGATCAGATGGTTGTTAATGTGTGGTGTTATTTCTGAGGGCTCTGTTCTATTCCATTGGTCTATATCTCTGTTTTGGTACCAGTATCATGCTGTTTTGGTTACCGTAGCCTTATAGTACAGTTTGAAGTCAGGCTGCGTGATGCCTCCAGCTTTTTTCTTTTTTCTTTTTTTCTTTTAGCTATACAGGCTCTTTTTTAGTTGTATATGAAATTTAAAGTAATTTTGTTCTAGTTCTGTGAAGAAAGTCAATGGTAGCTTGATAGGAATAGCACTGAATCTATAAATCACTTTGGAAAGTATGGTTATTTTCACAATATTGATTCTTCCTATCCATGAGCATGGAATGTTTTCCCATTTATTTGTGTCCTCTTATTTCCTTGAGCAGTGGTTTATAGTTCTCCTTGAAGAGGTTCTTCATGTCATTTATAAGTCATATTCCTAGGTATGCTGTTTCCTTTGTAGCAATTGTGCATGGGATTTCACTCATGATTTGACTCTCTACTTGACTATTATTAATGTATAGAAATGACTATAAGTTTTGCACATTGATTTCGTATCCTGAGACTTTGTTGAAGTTACTTATCAGGTTAAGGAGTTCTGGGGCTGAGAAAATAAGGTTTTCTAAATATGCAATCATGTCATCTACAAACAGAGACAATTTGATTTTCTCTTTCTTTTTGAATATCCTTTGTTTATTTATCTTGCCTGGCTGCCCTGGCCAGAATGTCCAATTTGATGCTGAGTAGGAGTGATGAGAGAGAGCATCCCTGTCTTGTGCTGGTTTTCAAAGGGAATGCTACCAGCTTTTGCCTATTCAGTATGCTATTGGCTATTGGTTTGTCATACATAGCTCTTATTATTTTGAGATATGTTCTATCAGTACCTAGTTTATGCAGAGTTTTTAGCATGAAGCGGTGTTGAATTTTATTGAAGACTTTTTCTGCATCTATTGAGATAATCATATGGTTTTGTCATTGGTTTAGTTTATGTGATAGATTACATTTATTGATTTGTGTATTTTGAACCAGGGTGAAGCCAACTTGATTGTGGTGGATAAGCTTTTTGATGTGCTGCTGGATTCGATTTGTCAGCATTTTATTGAGGATTTCTGCATCAATGTTCATCATGGATATTGGCCAGAATTTTCTTTTTTATGTTTTGTCTCTGCCAGCTTTCGGAATCAGGATGATTCTGGCCTCATACAATGAGTTAATGAAGGAGTCCCTCTTTCTATTTTTTGGAATAGTTTCCAAAGAAATGGTACCACATTCTCTTTGTACCTCTGGTAGAATTCAGCTGTGAATCCGTCTGGTCCTGGGCATTTTTTGGTTGGTAGGCTATTAATTACTGCCTTAATTTCAGAACTAGGAGAGGGACAGCAGAGGGGTAGGGAGGTTGGGGAGGGATAACATGGGGAGAAATGCCAGATATAGGTGTCGGGGATGGAGGCAGCAAACCACATTGTCATGTAGGTACCTATGCAACAATCCTGCATGTTCTACACATGTATCCCAGAACCTAAAGTGCAATTAAAAAAATGCATTTCATTTCTTTCCTAATGGTTATTCTGTCCTTATGTACATGGTATAAGTACCAGAATAATCTAGGAAAGAGTTAGATTGACAATCCCATGATGATTCATCCTATACATCCGGTTTTTGAGAGACTAGCTGGTAGCAGATACTATCTGTTAGCTATTAATGTGAAATAAAAAATGTCTTCAATGTTTGTTCTAGATTGTATATGTGCATCTGAGCACCTATTCCCTGGTAACCTTGTTCTGAGTCTTGCAATCTAGACCTCTAACCAAATAATGCAGCCATTCTCCACTGCCTTAGGTTCAAGGTATACCCATACCTTAGATATTTTCTCGCACCAAACTGGGTTTTATTTCATCACTGTGCCTTGGGCCACCCTTAAGATGAATTTTAATTCTTTCTCCAGCTAGTACCAACCTGCTGTACTGATATCTATAAATCAGGATTTTACTCTTTCCTCCTTCATGAAGGAACTGCATATAAACTACAGGCAGGGGTTGAGATAAACATGTCAAGTCAGCTGAGGTAAGTGACATGGGAATCTGGAGTTCTTCATCATGTAAATTATGTCTTCCTTTTGTACCTGTTCAAAGCCAGTTTTGAACGAATAGTTACTATGATAAGATAAATTACAGCTATGTTCACCCCAACCTATGACTTGGTAAATTTGATATTACTCTTGAGTATATAATCTTTTGATATTTAAGGATCAGGTATTTTGTCTTTATCAGATTCAAACAGGTCAATACCTAAAGTCAATATAAATTGATGTGTTCTTTCAGTTGCTTAAAATAATTTTGATGAAGATAATTTTTGATATAATGTTTTATTGGTATTCTGTGGAACTTTCCATATTCCAGACACAAAACCAGATCAGAAAAAGGCAAATAAACAGAGGAATACAGAAGGAAGAGCAAACATCTGTATGTCTACAACTCTGCTATACTGGGAACTCACTAATAAATATTGCAATATTTACCATCTTGATGTGAGCAATGGAAGACATAAGAGGAATTATATTTGATTATATTCAGTGCTATAATCTTATTAAAAGAGAAGATGTTCACTTTTAGTGCTAAAGAAAAATCAATAATAAATCTAGTGTCTTTCATGCCAAAATAGATTCATTTATATTATTGAATATAATGCCTTCTGTATTTAAGTTTGTACTTAAATACAGTGCAAGAGAAAAGGCTAAATTGTATGAAATAGTTGTAACTGAGACAAGTCACAAATAGAATTAACATATACTTCTGTAGTAAATCTTTACTTATTTAGAAATTGAGGCTTGTTTTGGTTGAAAAAGCAAATAAGGTTTACAGTGTACTTTTAGAGTCAGAAAAACATAAGTAACATGCATAATATTCTTGTACTTATGTTTTATACACACTATTTTAATTGAATTGCTTGCAAGTATTATAGTGAGTTAACTAAATGCTAGCAATGTCTTGCCACATAGAAATACTGTTGGATCTAGCTTAATAAAAAAGAAATAATACTGTAATCATTTTTTATGGGTACAGCTTGTATAAAACACATTTCTTAAGCAGCTTCTCTCTCAATTAAATGAATCAATGCCCTACAAAATTTGGCTTCATAATTTTAATTTGCATAAGATTTATTAAACATGTTATAAAAATATCAAATTAACATGTTTTCATTAAAATAAAAAAACACTAAAATCAAAATCACAGAGATTTTTAATTTTAGTTTGTACGCGATAATATCAAGAAATATAAACTTTATACTTTAGTCATGTTTGGGTTTTGGTGGCCTTTTTTTCAAGTGTTTAATGTATATTATGAAGCAGATGTATGTGGAAAGACCGCTGCCATAATTTATGTAAGTGAATAGGCAAACCATATTTTTTTAAAGAGCAGGGAAAATGTGGCACATATACACCATGGAATATTATGCAGCCATCAAAAACGATGAGTTTGGGTCCTTTGTAGGGACATGGATGAACCTGGAAACCATCAGTCTCAGCAAACTGACAGAAGAGCAGAAGATCAAACACCGCATGTTCTCACTCGTAGGTGGGTGTTGAACAATGAGAACACATGGACACAGGGAGGGGAGCACTACACACTGGGGTCAGTTGTGGGGAAATAGGGGAGGGAGGGTGGGGGGTGGGAAGCTGGGGAGAGATAGCAAGGGGAGAAATGTCAGATGTAGGTGATGGGGAAGAAGGCAGCAAATCACACTGCCATGTATGTTCCTATGCAACAATTTTGCATGTTCTTCACATGTACCCCAAAACCTAAAATGCAATAAAATAAATAAATGGGAAAAAAAAAAGAGCAGGGAACTAACAATGGGAGACAAATGAGCCACAGAAGCAACCATCTACACGGAGCTCATTTACAGAACACAAAATCATAGGTATATTCTCATTCATAAACACATTGTATGAAAAGTCGAGGTCTTGCAGGCTATTTCTGTCTCCAGAAATGTACTGACTATCTGAGGGTTTTCAGGAGGTAGAATTTTCAGTGCTAAGAATAAGACAGTTTTAGGAAACCGGGATCATTGGTCACAAGTACTAGAGACTTTTACTTGGAGTTAATTAATGGGGGCCGTTGATGGGGCTTGTAGGAACATCCTCATCTCAGACTCTCTTTGGGTCCTTCCAAGATGATAACCCCCAAAAAGTTCTAAAATGCTTCCCTTTGTTGGAAAAAAAACATACAAAAACTTTCAAAAGAAAAAGTAACTATTCATACTTAGATCATCCTCACTGAATTACCAACAAATAAATCTAAAGTTTTAATTTCCATTCTCACCTATGGGTTATCTGCTATTATATTCCTCGTCTAGTATAATTCTTTAATGATGAAGGTTAAAAGTAAATTAAACACATTATCCACCACTGCAAGCTTCATTATACATCCTAAACATGAAATTTTCCATACCTGGCTAAATGTGATGTGCACACACTTAACAAAAGTAACTCTACAATATCACCCAGTGGGCATCCCAGACCCAAATTTGCCCAGTTTGAAACTGAAAATTGGATGTAAGAACCTGGGTGCCCATAGCCTGCCAGACTCAGTATTTCAAACACAAACATTCTATCCACCTCCTTTCTACCAGAATAAGATCTGTTCCTTTCCTTCTGTTCCTCTGATCATTAAGGCCATGCTAGGATAGAAATTTTACTTGTTTGTGTTTGCTTTTTTATAAACACCATACACATTTGGCTACTGGCAAGGATATTTTATGCAATTTTTTAAAAATCAGAATTTCTTATTAATATTAATCCTATTGTTTTTCTCTTAAAATATTTTTTAACTTGGACCGTATCATTTGGTCTCCATTTCTCTTATGTTTCATACATTTTATGTGTTAATATTTTGTGTTAATTCAGGGCAAAGTTTTCAGCATTGTCTTTCTATTTACTAATTCTGATCTATAAACTATCTTGTCTATGATTCTATGGCTCTACTTATGAATTTCAATTCACCTATCTTGTTATTTTTCTTATTTATGTGTTCTCTTTCATATATATCTACTTATTATTTGCATTTATAATTTCTCTGTCCCGTATTCATGTTATTTCAATGGATGTTGGTATCATATTTATGTGTCTGAAGAAATAAAATCTATTTATACATTTCTGATTTTCATTTTTGCTGAGAGTCCTCATTTTGGTAAATGTTGACTATCAATCTGAGTGATACTTTCAGTCACTTACTTTGAACCTGAAATTTTCATTCTCAGGTTCATCCTTAAAAGGATTAACAGCATCTTTTGATGCTCACCCACTCATATTTTGAATTTACAGTTGACTTTCTGAGGTACCTACTGATATTGGAGCTAATTTAGTACTAGCTTGGCCCATGTCCTCTTCCCCCTCCACCCCCAGCAAGCCTGGTTGTGTTTATTTCCTCTTGGCAACCATGGCAAGGAATTGTATGCAAACCATAGGTAGCTGGTCTAAGCTTTTCTTAGCCCCTGTGAATGGGCAGGGAGCCCAAGTTTCTGGTTTCACAAGATGAGCTAGACTTTGATCTTCAATAATTCCTAAGGTACTTTTGGGCCCTGTTATCCAAGAAGTCCAGACTCTCTCCTCACATATTTATTCAGTCCTTGATCCCAGCAGGCACACAGCTTCAGTCCCTGCCTGCTACAGAGTGTTTCTATTCATAGTCTAGCCCGTGGACATCTTTTTCCTGCTTGTGGTTATAGTACTTCATTTTGTTTCATTTCAATTTACTCTTAGTATTTCCATTTTTGAAGGGAAGGAAATATTGAAATGCACAAACTATGTTCTTATTGTGACCAGAAGTCTCCCCCTCCCCGTTTCTTTTCAAGATTCCGCCACAATTCCTTGTTGCCTTAAGCAAACTATAATCAACGTGCTCTGCTGTTCCCTCACCGCTCATTCACTCCTAACAGCTTGCACTCTGTTCAATTTCTAACATTTTATAGAAATTATCTCAGAAAAATCACTGATGATCTCTGCTTCCCAGATAATAGTATGAACTTTTCCATCTTTAATCTCTGCAACGGTGGATATTTGCCAGTGTCCTCTTGCTTTAAATTGCATTTCCTAGTGTCACTTTCATATTTCATAAAAGTTGTGATACGGGCATAAGCGTATGCATGTTAAATCAAACAAATAGATGTAGCCTTTCTCTTGTGCAAATACAATTCTTTTTCTTACATAGAAGAGTCAAGTTTAATACCTTAGATTACAACTTATAAATTAATCAGTGGATTTCTACTAATTGTGCAGAACAAAATTAATAACATATTCTACAGAGTCGGGTAGAGTTTTGACATCGTTGACTTTACTTTCCAGTATGGAGGGAAGCATAGCAGACAAATGGAAAAACAAGTAGTTTTAAAATAAGCAATTCTCATTTGCAAGGTTATTGTAGACTTATTTGTATGAAAGAACATTGGGTGCCAGATACTTTTATTTTATTATGTTCCATGTGAAGCATAGCTGATGTGAATTAAATCAGTGATTACATTTCTCAAGTCTCATTCTAGAGACAATATTGAAGTCTTAATGGCATAGTATAGTCATACACTGTTTTTTCTTGAAATATTATTAAAGTACTTGTAGATTCTCATGCAGTTGTTAGAAATAATAGAAAGAGATTTATATACAATTCATCAGCTTCTCCAAGTATTAACATTTTTTGAAAGTATAGAATAAAATAACAATGAGGATACTGGAATTAACACAATCAACTGCTCTTTTTCAAATATACTATGTTACTTGTACTCATACATTTGTGTATGTGTTTAGTTCTATATGATTTTACCACTTGAGTAAGTTCATATATCCACCACCATAGTGCAGATACTGAAAAGTTCCATCAATCCAATTAGAAAATAATAAAAAAAGATGAAAAGAATTCCACCAAAGAGGAGAAACAGATAACAAATGAGTACATTAAAATATTTTCAGCATTGTTAGCCATAAATGAAATGCAAGCTAAAATCACAATGAGAAGATGTTATTACACACTTATCAGTATGGCTAAAATTAAAAATTATGACAATACCAAGTGTTTGAAAGGACTGGGGGAAATTGGAAATTGGATCTCTCATGCAGTGTCAGTAGAAGTATAAAATGGTAGAGCCACACTGGAAAGAAATTAGAAAATATAATTTCTTTTTTTTTTTTTCTTTGAGACAGAGTCTCACTCTGTCACCCAGGCTGGAGTGCAGTGCCACAATCTTGGCTCACTCAATCTCTGCCTCCCAGGTTCAAACACGTCTCTCACCTCAGTCTCCTGAGTAGCTGGGACTACAGGTGTGCACCACCATGCCCTGCTAATTTGTGCGTGCGTGTGTGTGTGTGTGTGTGTGTGTGTGGTTTGTTTTTTTGTTTGTTTTTTTTGAGTAGAGACAAGACTTCACCCTGTTGGTCCGGGTGGTCTAGAACTCCTAACTGCAAGAGATCTGCCCTCCTTGGCCTCCCAAAGTGCTGGAATTACAAGCATGAGCTACTGCGCCTGGCCAGAGATTTCTTATAAAATTAAATATGTTTTTCTAATATAACTCAGTAATTTCACTTTCTACTTTTTATAGCAATGAAATAAAAACTTGCGTTCATACAAAAGCCTAGGAACAAATGTTCATAATATTTTTATTCATAATTATCTCCCAATAAAAACAACCCACATATTGTTCAACAGGTGAATGGTTAAACAAACTGAAGTAACATGTAATAATACTACGTACCAATAAAAAGGATGAACTATTGATATATGTTACAATTTGTCTGGATCACCTCTCTGAGTGAAAAAGCTTATCTCTTAAGTTTGCATATTATATGATTACATTTATATTGAAATGACAAAAGTTGAGAAATGATGAACACATTAGTGATTGCCAGGTTTGAAACAGACATGGGAGGGAGATAGGTATGTTTACAAAAGAACAGCACAAGGGATTTTAGTGTTGATATAGTCTTCTATATTATTGTGACACCCTTTGGGTAAGAAATTAAACAATCTGTAGTAGATGTCATTTCATTGACCTTTATATTATTCTCAAAAATAAAAATACAATTTTCTTTTTTTTTGGAACACAGTGATATATATATATATATATATATATATATATATATATATATATAAAGAACCTTTGAAATATACATCTACTTCCCTGCCAAAAATTTCATATATAGGTAAACAAAAACCAAGTATAAACACATGGTTACCCATCAAGTTTATCATTGAAAAAAGTGAACATATTAAAATATTTAACAGTAGGAAATGGTTAAATAGTAGCATAAACATAAAATGCTATAAACGGCTATAAATATACTAAAAATTACATAACCATATGGTCCATTTCTAATATTCTGAGTAAAAAGTTACAGTGTAAAAATTATCACAAACTATAGTTATAATATTTAAAAATAACACACATATAAAATGAGAAAAGCTGTTATTTTCTCTGGCTGCTTAAATTAAAATTTTCATTCTTTCCTTTGCGCACCCTGATTCTTTGAAAATACCAGTGACAAAAAAGTTTAAATAAATGCAAAATAGCCTCAGAAAAACATTACAATTTGTTAACATGATAGATTTTATTTCTCAGCCTGCCTTTAACTAGGGGTGTTCATGTGGCTAATTTCTCAGGAACATTAGTGCAAGTGTGGTAAACAAATTTCACGCTTGAATACTTAGCCTATAGGTAAATGATCTTCCATCTTTCCTTTCCCTCCTTGTTTGCTGGAGGATAAATGCATACATGACTTACTTTCAAAGACAACAACCACAACAATAAAATATAGAAGTAACTTGTCCTTGAAAAGCTGCCAATGTGGAATGCTCAACTGAAATTCTTGTATGGATTGAAATAAACTTCTTTGTGGAATTCAGTGTATTTGGAGCTCTCCTTTTGCAGTAACTTAGACTCATATATGTATTATAAGAATTGGTACCAAAATTAAGTTGTTACTATAATGAATTTAAAATATGCAACATGTACTTAGGGATAGTAAGGTAGAAAAGTCACATTTGTTGCAGCTGAGTAACAGGTGACTCCTGTTATACTTTAGCAATATATGGTAAAGCTACATGAGAGAGTGAAGAAATATTGTTCAGATATTGGTTGCCTTGGTGGTTTGAAAAAGCCAGCTTCTTTTAGATTCCTAATGCCAGAAA
Source organism: Cebus imitator (assembly GCF_001604975.1). Classification (NCBI taxonomy): domain Eukaryota; kingdom Metazoa; phylum Chordata; class Mammalia; order Primates; family Cebidae; genus Cebus; species Cebus imitator. The sequence continues at coordinate 5,866,815 of NW_016107415.1, forward strand.
ATAAATCTGTCACTCAGAAACACTTTGAAGGTCCTTTGTGATTGTCAACAAAAGAAGGAAAGTTATTCTAAATGATCAAAGACGTTGATTGCCTTCTCACCCTAGCCTATTTGATTGATCTAGGTTGTTCCAAGGCAAGTGCAATTTAAATTAGGAAAAGAGGGAGTCTGAAAACAGAAGGTAGGGTACAAAATTGGGTTTTAAAAATGTGCTCCCAAACACGTAAAATTGTTTAAAAACAAATAGAACAAAAATCCACTAACTTTTCTGAGAATATATTGATAAGTATTCTACAAGCCTGACTTGAAAGAGTACATTTTTTATTCTTACATTCTTCCTTTCATGTTCTTTTTTTTCTTTCATATTCTCTTACCCTTTTCTTCTTTTCCTCTTGTTTTTGGTTTTGCTTTGTTTCTTAGTTAGAGAATTTTATAATCATATACAACAAAATTTTAGGTGTATAATCAGATTAAGTTTGAGAAATATATACGGCCAAGTAAATACAATATCATGCCATGGTATATAACATTTGCATTATCCCAAAATGTTATCTTATGTTTCTTTACCATGACTACACTCTGGACTCTAGCAACTATTGATGTTCATTCTATCACTATAATTTTGTCTTTCATAAAATTTTAGAAATATAGCATCAAACAGTATGTAGTCGTTTGTACCTGATTGTTTTTTAACTTAACAGAATGTGTCTGAGATTCTCCAGGTTGTAACATACATCAATAATTCACTAATTTTATTGGTAAATATCATTAAATTATGTGGATTTACCACAGCTGATTTATCTACTGAGAAGGTCATTAGCATTTAGTTATTAATCTCTCCTTGGTTATGATAAATAAACCTGCAAGTCTTCTTATAGACGTTAACTTTTATTTCTTTCAAGTAAATACCTAAAAGTGGAATTAGTGAAATTAGTGGATCACAGGGTAAAGATATACCTAATATTCTAAGAAAGCATCAAACTCTTTGTCAAATTGGCTATACCATTTTTACTCCCATCAGAAATATTTGAATGTCTCAATTACCTGATATATTTGCCAACACTTGGCATTGCTAGACTTTTTAGTTTAGCCATTCTTGTCCACATGTAGAGGTAATTCATTGTAGTGGTTTTAAAAATATGTCCACACATTTTTGAAACTTCTCCATAAGAGGTGGAGATTTATTCTTTACCTGTTAAGTGTAGACTATACTTAGAGATTTGCATCTAACAAACAGAATAAAGTAGGAGGAGATGGGGGAAGAGAGAGAGAGAGAGAGATGTAGGAAATGAGCCCTGCATCACATTTGTGGGTACCCTGAGTTTAGTGGCTACAAAGAAATGAGAAAAAGACAGATTAAAAGAGAAAGTGAGACCATGGGGCCATCACTTATTCCTGGAGGAGACAGTGAAGGCTCTGAGCTCTGATCATCCACACTATTTATTGGTTACAATCACTTTGATTTATAGGGTAGGCATGAAGTGACGGTGGGGAGAGGCTGACATGATGGTGGAGTGAATCAGTGAGCCAGAAGCGAATCAGTGAGCCAGAGCTGGTGTGTCATTCTAAAGACTGATAACAGTAGTGGTTTGGGAGATTCACAAAACAAGAACATGTGGTTATCTTTAGCCTCTTATTTATGTGCAGCCAGTGGAACATAGGCCTTACAAAGAGCCTACAAATCTGTTATGTCATAGTGCTATGAAGGGGTTTTACGTTCTTGAGCACAATGTTGATGATAACAGAGCCTAGGTCACCCTGCACCAGAACATGAGGCAGGGAGAAGTTTGCCTCCCCAGAGGCCTCCCGCAGTTTGCTGCAGTTTGTCGCTCCCAGGTTACATGTTACTCATAACCAATTTATGTAGGCACTCTGTAAGTCTTTTCTCCTTTGCTACTTCTCCCAACAGAGAGAGAGAGAAAGAGAGAGAGAGAGTGAGTTCTCTGAAACCACTGGAACTTCCTCATTACACTGCCTTAGATTACTTAATCAGGAGGAAAGAAGGTGCCATTTGTGAGTATTTATTTGGAGTTAGCTCAATAAATTTCATTATTACACATATTTACTCTAAATCTATTTGGAGAGGGTTGAAGTCTCCCATCAACAACCAGCATGAAACAAGGACTGCCAACAACTGCATGAGTGAGTGGAAAGATCATGAAATGACTATAACTGGCTGAGAGCTTGATTGCAACTCAGATGACCCAGGTAAGTTGCTCTTAGATTTCTGACCCTTATAAACTGTGATGTAATACATGTTTATTTTAATGCTAAATTTTAGTGAAATTTATTATTCAACAATAGTGAATATATTTTATGGTATTAATTTTCAGTTTTGTAATGATATAATATTGAGAATCATTTCATGTGTTTGACATCATATTTCTTTTTTTTTTTTTTTTTTTCACACAGGCTATAGTGCAACGTATGGTATCAGCTCACTGCAACCTCCCCCTCCTGGGTTTAAGCAATTCTCTCCTGCCTCAGCCTCCTGAGTAGCTGGAATTATAGGCATCCACCACCATGTCAGGCTAATTTTTGTATTTTGAGTATAGATGGGGTTTCACCATGTTGGCCAGGCTGGTCTGCAACTCCTGATCTCATGATCTGCCTGCCTTGGCCTCCCAAAGTGCTGGGATTACAGACGTGAGCCACCGCACCCGGCCCCAAAATTGGTTTTAATTAATGGTTCAAGGTGTGGGAAGAGTAACTATTCAGATTCAGGGTAATAAAACAATAACAATAAATATTATCTCAGTACAAGTGCCGGCATATTCTGGGGCTTTAAGATTATAAAATATTATTAGGATGGATAGGTCATTGTCTTACTTGAGGGTAAGATCAGCATTTCTAGAATTCATATGCATCTATAGTAGTGGTTAATTACAACATTACTCTAAAACAACAAAACTAAATAACATCATTTTCTCACACTAACCAATATTAGCATTTATCTTTAACCATGTTATATTTTGGAGTCTGTTTCTCATATGTTTAAGCCTCAACTATAGATATTGATTGATTCTACCAAAATCTGAAGTGCTATTTTTAAATTCTTATACCATAGAAACTTTAAAAAGATAGAGCTATTTTATGTATGGATTAGCATGCCAGAATCTTTACACATTACAAAGATTCTTTTAGATTTTTTTTAAGATGTGACAAAACTTCATGGTGTGTGTATGTGTGTGTGTGTGTGTGTTTATTTGCCCTTGTAAGTAATTTATTAGACACTTCTAGATACTGAGGCTAAAGAGGTGAGCAGGCTAGATAAATGTATCTTCATGGAATAGATACACCAGTGCAGTGCAGGGAGACAGATAACATAAACATGCCTACCTAAACAAACAAACAAAGAGGACCACTTTATATAGTCATGATTGTGATAAAGAGGAAGAATTAAAATAAAGTAAGGACTCAGGGGATCTGCACCTGTAAAATTATGTCTTCTTGTAAAGAGTGGGAAGATGGGAATAGTTAATTGATCTAGGTTCTAAATGATGAGAAGGAAATAAACACATGAAGGTTGAGGGTACAATATATTTCATACACCTAGCACACAGGTTTTTGTTGAGCTAACTGACATTTTGAGCTAGGCTGAAGAATATAATGAAATAATCAGGTAATATGACATAAGCAACATTAATTAACAACTCAATGTCAGAGCTAAAACAAACAATGGGGGAAAAGCACTTTTAAGACGACACATCTCAAAACAGACAAAATATTTTTTTTTCTGGCAGTGTTTTCTTCTCTAGGTGTGCTGTGAATGGAAAGGATCTGCATATATTGATTGACTTAAGAAACTGATTTTCTGTCAGATGTAGGCATCTATACTTTATTTGTGTTCATGGTACAAATGACATATGTAGTACCTAAGACAGATATTCAAGGAAAAGTACCTACTTTTTTCTGACATGGAAATTCACATAGACTTTAGAATCAAGACAAGTGTGTTTAGAATCTTGACTTTGTTTTTCATTGCCTTGTGACCTTTATCAATAGTTTAACCTGATTGCCTACTTTCTTATTTATTAAATGGGACTATTGGCACATTACTCTAAATATTTTGGATAAAATGCATGAGAAAAGTTATATAAAACACTTTTTCTAATGTTTAGTCCATCACTTGGTAGTTTGTAGTAGTAGTCAGTGAATAATTGTATAAAAAATAATTTTATAGCATTATTTCATGGAAGAAAGACTTTAATATGTATAAATGCAAATGTTTCTCCATTAACTTACCATCAATAGCAGGGGTCCCCACATTTTTCTCACCAAGAACCAGTTTCGTGGAAGATAATTTTTCCATAAAACTGGTCCCTGGTGCCTGGTTCCCCACTGGATGGAGAAGGGGGATGATTTTAGGACCAAACTCTTCCAGCTCACATCATCGGGCATTAGTTAGATTCTTATAAAGAGCACGCAACACAGATCCCTTGCAAGCACAGTTTACAATAGGGTTCAGGCTCCTAAGAGAATCAACTGCTATGACTGATCTGACAGGGACAGAGCTCAGGCAATAATAATCCCTCACTCACTGCTCACCTCTTGCTGTGCAGAGGTGTTTCTAACATGTCACAGACCAGTACCAATCTACTGCCTGAGGATGGGGGACTCCTGTTCTATAACAGATATATATAATCCCTCTAGAGCTATTTTACACTGCCTGCAATCAACAATCATAGAAGAGCTGCAATACTCAATAAATACTGAATTGCATACCTAATTGACCCATATTTTCAATGTACATCAAATTACGGTTAAATAAATAGAGATATAGATAACATGAAAATGTGAAAGGGAATATCTAGTTTAATAATACCCAACTAAAAATAATAATGTATTGGTAACCCCAAAATTCAGAATAAGTCAACAATGAGAAAGAAAGCAAGTTATCATATTTCTAATTAGTAGAAATTCAAAGGGGATGTTTATATTTTTAGTAGATTTATAGTTTTGTAAATGATAATGTACTTGGTTTCTGGGCAAACATAATATTTCCTGGGGTTGACAAGTATGGTGAAGAGTTAAGAAAACAACATCATGTAAAATATGTTTGATGGTATAAAAGGAATTTTTAAAAAAGCACATGACACCTGACAATATGTTATTGAAGAGTGAATAGATGGACAAAAAGAATTGAAATTATTCTGTGCCTTTTTTTATTGAGATGGAGTTTTGCTCCTGTTGCCCAGGCTGGAATGTAATGGCATGATCTTGCCTCACTGCAACATCTGCCTCCTGGGTTTAAGCAATTTTCCTACCTCAGCCTCCTGAGTAACTGCGATTATAAGCATGTGCCATCATGTCTGTCTAATTTTATATTTTTAGTGGAAATGGGGTTTCTCCATGTTGGACAGGCTGGTCTCGAACTCCCGACCTCAGATGATCCACCCACCTCAGCCTCCCAAAGTGCTGGGATTACAGGTGTGAGCCACCAAGCCTTGCCAATTCTGTGTAGTTCTAAATACCAACAAAGATAGATCACAAAAGTACAGGCTCTCTTGTAGAAAGTGAATTCTTGATGTGATTTAAGAAATGGAATAATCATCTATTAGGAAAGTTGTAATCAGACTCCCTGTTCTAGGTTGCAAATTGACTACATAATTTTTATTACCCTTTCAAATTACAAGATGACAAGGTGTAAACAATTAATATAAGTACAGTCTTCTTTATTATTTGATTAATTCTTGGGAAGCCTAAAGATTGCCCCCATCTTCTGGACACAGTGAACCTGAAGTAAAATATTTTGGGAAGTGATACTTGCCTGTCAGTCACTGCTGGGATACTCAGTTGTCTGCCTATAAAACAAGAAAATAACCAATAAGCAAAGTTATTACTCCACCACATCTAATAAATTTTTCAACAGAACCACTGAACAGTAATCTTGCTTCTTCCCAGCATGAAAGGTAATAACTTTGTTTTCATCAGTTGAAAAAATTAGATGAATAGTTGAATCTCAGATTGCTTTTCATATTTGCCAACATTAATAAAAGTACCATTTAAGCTAAATATCAATAATACAATTCTAAATTAAAGTGTAATTTATTGTACTTTTCCCAGTATAAAACCTTGATAAAATGGAAAATTAATGATTTTTGACTAAATTATAACTGAAGTTCAATGTTTCCAATTTTTTATACTTACTAAAAATCATACAATTTTATTAGAAAAATGAGAGTATTTTTGAGTTTTTAACATTTCTTCCAAGTGCTATTTCTAGTGAAAGCACACTTCCGGTAGCTACCTAGACTGTTTTGAAACATATCAGCTTCTGGCTTTCTTGCCTTTGTTGTACTTTTAAACGTGAAATTTATTTACTATATTAAAGTTGAAGAAAATAATTATTGTTTTTGCAGAAGATAATAGAACATATAATTTGAAAGAGAAATCAATATTCGCTGCTACTTATGTAACAAATTGCCTCCAAAAAAAAAAGAAAGAAAGAAGAAAGAGTTTAAATTATTATCTACTGTCAGGGTCAATTCGAAAGCCATGAGACCAAATCTACCTTGAAGTCAACAAAAAGGTTTTAAAAATCATAATAAAATGCTTTGTAACTGTTATTTTATAATGAAAGTAATTATAACAGTAAAGGATTAATTATTAACTTTAAGAAACAGCTATAATAAAAATAATATGAACACAGTCTACACACACATGTATAATTATATACATTCTACTCTAAAATTGTTATGCAATATTTAACTGTAAGAAACTTATAAGACCCTTAGAAAGAGCTCACAGAAAGAATCTTCCTCTATTTCCTTGAGCTGCTGTCTTTTTTCTCTTTTTGGTAATCTCAGGTGATTGCCTGCAGGAGCCAGACAAATACCAATTCTGGCAATCTAGTTGAGCTATCTCATTTTTTGTTTTTGATTTTAAGGATAAAAGTTCAAGATGTTTAAGTGCCACAAAAATACTGTGTAAAATTAAGTAAAAATACTACCATTTGCTAGTGTTATGAAACGCCTACCAGTAGACAAGGTAGCTACCTTAATCTGCTCAAATATAAACCTCTACATCTATAATGAGAGTATTAGTACATGTTATGTTTACTAAAATGGTTAATAGTAATATATATTTTAAAACAATTATTACAATATTATTCTTCACCCATTTTTCTATATTCAATTTTTTTTAAAAAAGAAAAAATATCAAAAGGTAAATACAATAATGTTACAAATGATTTAGCCTCATCTTTACCATGACTAGCAACATCTTCCTCTACGCATCAAAGCAATAGAATGCATTGCAGAGATGGAGAAACTGAATTTGGAGAATTATCTAGGAGAAAGATGTCCATTGACATAATGAATTATATTGGGGTGGGACATCTCTGGATATAACTTCAAAATCTGATTAGATAATGATATTGAACTTCAAACTAATTTGGATGGTTTTCTCATAAGAATACTTTCAATTTAATATTGCAACTTCTCTCTAAGTGTTTTACTTACTTATTTGATAATTACTCATATCTAGCAGCTATAAGCCCAAGAAAATTTTTCCTCTGGCTCTAGTTCATTTAATTCATGAAATTCCTATTTTACACTGAACATCACCTATAATTCACTGTAAGTACTATTTTGTTATTAGTGTAACACACACCCTTACAAAACATCAAGTTTTAGACTTCATTCCATGGAAGTAAGGGCTGGGTTTAGGAAAGAGCTTGAAATCACAACAAAGGCAGTAGATAAACTTAAAGAATTCATGCATTTCCAAATGAACAGTCATTTGATAGCAGCTTCCTTCTTTCAGGTGTGGGTAGTCATTAAAAATTTATTTAAAAAGCAGCTTACATAGACTCTGTGATTTTCTTTTAAACAGGAACTCATTATTCACTAAAAAGCAGCAAATATGAAAGCAAGGTGGGAAAGCTAAGAGAATACATGAATATTCATATAACAAGGATGGATATTAATTTGAATATTAATTATAGGTGGAATACAATCAATAACCAAAGATCATGGGTTAGGGACTTAGACACACAAGTTTAAATCTCAGCTGTGTGTAAAATTGAAAAAGTATACGAAGTCTCATTTGTATTTGAACACATATAAAGGTGTGAGGGACTGATTGCCATCTCTGGCAAATAAATGCTCAAATATCCTAAGCAGAGTGACCATAGCAATGATGGCAAGGGTGATGCTGGTAAAGAAAATGAGGTGCAGACTACTGAAACAAACAATTCTGTTCTCAAAAGTCAAAGTCACAATCAATATCAGATTTTGATGGCAGAATTCCACTTTGACTTGTCAATTCATGTAGTGCTGCCATGATAGGCACCCCTGCCATTCTTGTTTTTCTTATGCAATGAACTTTTCTATTTTATTGAATTCTCACTTTTATAATTATTTGGTATTTCTTTTATCATCTTGATACTCTTCCTTTTCAATATTTCAAATTTATTTTTTGAAATGGTTACATCATATAAAACAAGTTCAACTTATATTCTCAATCACATTCAGAATGCTCACTCCACTCTTGGCACCTCCAACTTATATAAAATTTAGCTTATACTTAAAATTAACTAGAGGGAAATACTTTAATCATGAAGATTTGTTAAAATAGGATAAAGATATAAACATTTAACATTGTTTCTTCATGTAGAAGACTGAAAATTCTATCGCAAGTGCGAACCATATATCAAATATTTAGAATATCTCAGCAACGCAAAGTGACTTTGTTACTAGAAAAGTTATTTAGGGAGCATAAGACAATTGGCAAAAATTTGGGTAGGTAATTGTGTAAAAAAAGAGGGCATCACCTTAGGAGAAATAAAGGGAGTATCAACATATTGCACAAAATGTTAAAAGAAACATACATATAGTTGCAGTAGACAAAGCCTTATAGCATAGAGACATTTCAGATGATCTTTAGATTTGGAGTTGCCAGTTTCTCTGGGCTTCTGTTCCTCAAAAAACTGTGAATGCTTTGTCACATTTCCTCATAGGTCAGTAGAAATTGGCAAAATGTGGTAAGGGAACCTCCCTGATTAGGAAAAAATCAACGCCAGATCTGTTTATTACTAACAGGACTAGGTTATAAAAAACCATGGGATGAATAACTTAAATGGAAATGTGCCATGTAATGCCTAGAAATCTAAGAGAAGTGTTAAGAATTCAAGTGCAACCATCATTCTCAGCAAACTGACACAAGAACAGAAAATCAACACCGCATGTTCTCACTCACAGATAGGTGTTGAACAGTGAGAACACATGGACACAGGGAGGGGAGCATCACACACTGGGGTCTGTCAGGGGGAAATAGGGGAGGGACAGCGGGGGGTGGGGAGTTGGGGTGAGATAGTATAGAAGGCAGCAAATCACACTGCCATGTGTGTAACTATGCAACAATCTTGCATGTTCTTCACATGTACCCCAAAACCTAAAATGCAATTAAAAAACTATATGCAATACTTGCTAGCTAAAATTATAATAAGGAAAGATTACTTTAACATGTAAATTTCTATTTATGTGTTATGTCCTTGGTTTGCTTCTTTTCATGGAAATAACAGAAACAGCCAAATAAAACCAATTATTAGATTAAAAAAAAAGAATTCCAGTGCTAGATAAAAAACAGAAATAATAGATTTTTCCTATTAGGCAAATGCAAATCTTGAAAAAGATCTGATAGTCTTTATATCAAAAGTGAGTACTTTCATTAGAAATTACCTTTTGAAAATACCTTAGACTCATAATTCTATTTACAACCCATGGCAAAATAGTTTAATCATTAGATATAATACAGGGTCCTAAGTATATAAAACAAGATCTATATTTAATTGTTTTTATTATTTATTTATTTATTTATTTGAGAGAGAGTCTCACTCTGTTGCCCCCGCTGGAGCGCAGTAGCTTGATCTCAGCTCACTATAACTTCTGCTCACTGCAACCTCCCTGGTTCAAGTGACTCTCCTGCCTCAGCCTCGCAAGTAGCTGAGACTGTAAGCATGCACCACCACACTCAACTAATTTTTGTAGTTGTTTTTAGTAGAGATGGGGTTTTACCATGTTGGTCCAGGCTGATCTCAAATTCCTGACCCCAAGTGATCCGCCCACCTCAGCCTCCAAAACTGCTGGGATTACAGGCATGAGCCTTAGCGCCTGGCCCAAGATCTATATTTTATTAACTTATTGTAGTTAAAGTACAGCATTATCTAAACAAATCAGCTAGAAATATATTGTAATCTAAATGATAATCAGATCCTACTTACAATGCAGAAAAGTACCCCTTTGTTTCCTAAGCCATGCACTTAGAGAGGTTAATATGTTGGCACATTTTGAGTAGTTAGCCTGAATGATATTTATACAAAAGGGGTAATTGCCTTAAATGAGCATTATACAAAATGATATTACATTTAAAAGGTAATAACAATTTCATGGAAAATTGCTTTCCAAAATACACAGAGAGCCAACAATAATATGTTTCAGGTGCACAAATTACCTAAGTTGTCTCCAGTTACATTTTAGATACATTTGAAAAGAGGCATTTGTTTGCTTACAATATTAAATAGCCTATTAAATTGGCTGACACCTAGACAAATATTATCTTCAGAAGGAATGGTAAAAATTTTAGGAGATTATTTCCAACTGCCATTAGAGAAAAGCAGCAGAAAAACTGCTCATTTTTTTTCCAAGAAGAAAACTCAAGTTACAAAAATTAAAGTGACCTGACTAAAAAACATATTTCCTGGGAAGTTTGACTTTGGAGTTTTCCATTGTTTATTGGCACCAGCTTTTATTATAGCTATGTGGACAAATAGTTTCCCTAGTCTAAAATAGCAAATGAAATCTGTCATACCTATGGATGTTCATGCTGATGCTTACCTAGAAGAAACTGATCTCTGAATAAGGTATTCAAAAGCCTATTCATCCATCCACATATTTAGAATAAGGAGCCCAGGATTAGCAAGAAGAGCCAATGCTTTTCTTCTAGTGAATGAATAGATGCTTTTGCCAGGAGGGTTTTATCAGTATAGTATGGACTAAGGATAAGCAGTTATACTTCCACAAAAATTTCCTGAGAGAATTTATCCTGGGAGAGACAAACATTTCCTCTTGGAAGTAAAATCCTTAGCTGTGGACTGCCATATATTGGTAGGAAAAAAAATTGTTACTAACTTTACTTTCAGTAGATTTCTTTGTCAATGTATAGTAAAGCCACAAAATACTATATTTAACGTCAATGTAAAAGTATTAGAAAAGCAACAAAACAAGCATATCTTTTGGATAAAAGATACCATTCAGAGAATTTATCTAAGAGAGTTAATAGTAGATGTACATATTTATGCACAAGGATATTTACTGCAGCATACTTTATATGGGAAAAATGTTAGAAATAACCAAAATGGTCAACAAATATGATTTGCTAAATACATTACCATTAATAATTTTAGTTTAGATACACATTTATAGACATATGAAGTTTTTTCAGTATATACTTGGCTAAAGAAAGCAATTCATAAAATATTATTTATGTGACTACATTTACAAAAATATTTTATAGGCATAGACAAAATTGCAATATTTACAGAAAAAAAGTGTTTAAATCTGGATTTTGAGGTTATAGACAATAAAGATTCTATTATCTTCATTATCTATTTTGATTGTAATAAAATATGTATTACTTGCAAAAATAAGATAATGTTTAATGAAAAAGATGAATCCCATCAACTTCTTCAATATTACATGAAAAATAATAATATCAGGACAAAAGATACAAGAATGATTGAGATAAAAGGCAAAGCAGTATAGGAAAGATACGCACCACATCTAAAAATGCAAAATACTCATGAATATTTATATAACTTAAACGAACAGCAGACAGCATAATAGAAAATGAGAAGAAATGTCCATGTAGTTTTAATGCATACAAATTAAAACCATATATAAATAGCCAAAACACAAAATAAAAGTTGATTCACCCATTGTCTTGTTTGTAATGCAAATTAAAATGACTAAAGGGGGTTTCCATTTTCTATAATATTAACATTAAACAAAACTATCATCCTCTAAAAGTTATACACTCTAGAGAAATACATAGATATGAAAAACAAAATATGAAAACACTAAAAATCTATGAAGAGCAGGCATAACCAGGAGGGTAGCTGACAAAACAGGCGAATTTATGATTTTTTTTTTTTTTTTTTTNTTTGCTTTTCATCTGAGGACATCCAGTGCTAAACTGACTCAAACTTAGATACAAACAGGTAATATTACTACCTGAAGAATCAAAGGACAGAGTTTCAGAGGACAGCAAATTGCTGAAAACTTGAGAAATCTCAGAAAGTACAGACCCAAAAAAGGAAAGCTTCAAATCTGCATATAAACTATACAAATCACTGGCTGATCTCCAAACTCCACATGTGTGGGGCAGAATCCAAGAATGAAAAATCTGAATAAAGATTTTAGAAGCTTCCCAGAGCAGAAGAGGCAGAATTTGGAGTTTTGCTTCAGCTGAGTTAAGTGCCCATTAAAGCAAAAAAGTACTACTTTTCAGAGTCATAACAGAATCCAAAATCACTAACGCGTAATTTATGATGTACATGATACAATTAAAAACTATTAGAACTACAAAGGTATAAGAAAGTATAGCCATTCTATAAAAGAAAAATAAAGCCATAAGAAGCAGCTTTTAGGTGAGTAAGATGTTTGAATTAGTACATAAAAATTCTAAAGCAACAAATACATTCTGTTCAAAGACATTATATATACATACACACACACACACACACACACACACACATATGTGTGTGTGTGTGTGTGTGTGTGTGTATTTGCCAACCAAGAAATCTCAGCAGGGAGGGGAAAACTAGAAGAAAAAGGGCTTCTGAGATTTTGACAGTGGTCTATTTATTGACCCGGGTGAAGTTATCTGTTTAACTTATGTAAATTCAATGAGTTGTGACTTTATTTGGGGGGGCGTGTATATATATATGTGTTTATGTATTTTATATTTTATTAAACTTTAAAAAAACAGGTTCCTGGTTTTTCTGTAACATTCAAAGAGCTTGGAGCTTGTTGTTCCTATCCTTACAAAAACAAAAAGCTAGACAAATTGAAAATCAAGATTTTGTGTTTGAAGCCATAGAGAATTACTGCCATAAGAAAACAATTACTTTGATACGTGTAGGGCCAGGAGCATCAAGAGAGATGGAACCAAGTCTATTTACCTGAATTATAAGACACTGAAAGTCATAAGTACTAAAAACACTTACATACACACACACACACACACACACACACACACACACACACAGATGTATGAAGTAATAAATTTTGATGTGTGTGTGTATATGTGTATATATAGAAAGACAGAGAGGGTCTCCCTCTGTCATTCAGGCTAGAGTGCAGTGACACCAGCATAGCTTCCTATAACCTCGAATTCCTAAGCTCAAGTGATCCTCCTGCCTCAGCCTCCTAAATAGCTGGCACTACAGGCACATGTCACCCTGCTTGGCTAATTGTTTAAAATTTTTATAGAGATGGTGTCTCTCTGTGTTGTCCAGGCTTGTCTCAAACTCTTTGCCTCAATGATCCTCCTGCCTTGGCCTCCAAAAGTGTTGCAATTACAGGCATGAAACATTAATAATTTTTATGAATTATGGATGAGTATAAACAAAAATGAAAGTTTAAAAAAATGGCATCTGAAAGTATGTAGCTGGGATGAGTTGTAAAATGGGTTCACACTTCCCTGAGGTTTTCTTTCAGGAACCCCACCTGGGTCTTATGGAGAAAGGGTTACACAAAGGCTAATACTAAAACCTATACCATCTTAAGGTAGGGATTTCTATCTCATTCAAGATGTCACTGGCCTTACTCTTATACCTAAGGTAAAAAAA
>NW_016107415.1:5881125-5898274 GCF_001604975.1 Cebus imitator
GATAGAACATGTTCAGCTTTCAACAACAACAAAAAATAATTACAAATTATGAAGAAAATCCAGAATACACTCTGAAGAGACAAAGCACCCATCAGAATGAGATTTAAATATGAGGCAGATGTTAAAAATTTCATCTATGGGATTTTAAACACTTTGACTAATATGTTAAGATTGCTGGCTGCGCACAGTGGCTCACACCTGTAATTCCAGCACTTTGGGAGTCTGAGGTGGGCAAATCATGAGGTCAAGAGATAGAGACCATTCTGGCCAACATGGTGAAACCCATCTCTACTAAAAATACAAAAATTAGCTGGGCATGGTGGCACACGCCTGTAGTCCCTGTACTCAGGAGGCTGAGGCAGGAGAATTACTTGAACCTGGAAGGCAGAGGTTGCAGTGAGCCAAGATTGCACCACTGTACTCCAACCTGGCGACAGAGTGAGATTCCATCTCAAAAAAAAAAAAATTGCTATTGGCAAAAGTAGACAGCAGGTAAAACTAGACGTGTAATGTCAGCAGAGTTATGAAAACTGTGAGAAAAAATTAAAAGGCAATCCTGAAAAAGCACCCTTAGTTCTCAACAATAAGAAAATAAACGACTCAATTTTAAAAGAGTTAAGGTATCTGAACAAATACTTCATCAAAGAAGATATACTAATGGAAATAAAAATATGCAAAATTCAACATCATTTTTCATAAAAGAAATGCAAATTCCATAATAATGGACTATCACTAAACACCTATTAGAATAGCTAATAAAAAGTTGACAATACCAATTTCTGGCAGTTGCTGAACAACATCTTTTTCATTCCTGGTTAGAATGCAAAATGTACAGCTGTTTTGGAGGACAGTCTAGCAATGTCTTTTAAAATTAAACATAGTCTTAAATATAGAATCTATCAATCACAATTGAAAAGTATTCACCTAATCTATTTGAAAACTTATATCCACACCAAAACTTGAACACAAATGTTTATAACAACTTTATCCACAATCACCCAGAACTGTGGATAAACTGTGTTATAAATATGCAATAGAATACTATTCATGATAAAAATGAGTGGACTATTAATCCACAAAACAACATGTATGGATTTGAAATGAATATTACTAAGTGAAGCAAGCTAGACTGAAAATGCTATCAACTGTGTGATTCCATTTATATGACATTATGGAGAAGAGGACGAAGAGGGAGAAAAAGGAGATGGAGGAAGAAGGAAGCAGATTTGTATTTGTATGAGGTGGAGCAAGAGAGGAGTGTTGAATAGATTATTCAGAGAAATATTTTCAGGGCAATAAAATTATTCTGTATGTTGCTGTAGTGGAGGATATATGACATTATGTATTTGCCAAAGACCATAGAACACTATAGCACAAGTGAGCCATGATATATATAAATACATTTTTTAATTAAGTCTGGGATCTCAGAATAGAATGCAGATTATAACACAATAGTGTAATTGTATGACAAATGTATGACAACCTCACGGAATGTGTTGTGGACAAGAAGGTCCGACCTAAAAAACTTTGAAAATTAGTAGAAGTACAAGAATACAGGAAAAATAAACTATCCATTAACACTGAACTCAAGTTGGTAAACATTTTTTTTTCCTCTGGGTAGGGGTTAATTATTTCAAAACTACTATACATTTTTAGTGGGTTTGGGCAAATAAGTGAATGGATAGCATACGGTGGGACTTATGTTCCTCACTCATTGGAGCAGCAGATTCAGAAAGAATGAGAGAGAAAGTTGGAATTAACCATATGATATAAACTTAGAGTTAGAGATATAGATTGTAAATATGGAAACAATTACAGAGATCTTCGCATTGTATAAACAGATTAGTACACATGGATTATTTCCCCAGGCTCTGTCCAGTGAGATACCCTAGAAGCAAACATACTCCAATAACAACAAACACAGCCAGCAACCAAAACTAGCTTTCAAATTCTATTGACTAATAAAAGGAAGGAGTTCTCCTTAGAGAAATGGCTGATTCTTGTTCTTGGGCAGTGAATACATGTTCACTAGAGTCATTTGCAATGCCAAAAGAAATGTTCAAGAAAGACAATGATGGGGATGCATCAAGGTGACAGAGGAGCCAAATAATAGAATTCCCAAAGCAAAGCTGGGAACTATTAAAGATACAAAATAATGTACAAAAATATTAGTGTAGTACTGTATTATAATCCAAGTTATAAAATAAATAGCTATGCTTCTAAGTGAGTAAATAAATAAATGGAAGAGAATAGGCAAATCTCCCATATAAAAAGAGTCAAAATAATTTATGTAAATGTTCTTCTTAAAGGTAGTGGAACATAGCTTCCACACCTTGAATGTAATCTGAACATTTCAATTTCCTTCTAAAGACTACAGGGTGGAAAGAAGGAAAATGGAGTAATTTGAGTGTGAAATGACCTTATAAGCCCTTCCTCAGAGCAGGTATTCAATGTCAATATCAACAGTGATGAGTCACATTAATCATCTGTACCTTAGACATTACGTGTTGAGAATGGTCCTTTCTCTTTGCAGTCTTTCTCCTAAGAAACCATAGCTTAAGTCTCAGTAGCAGAGAAATATTAGCAAATCCATATTGAGACACATTCCAAAATTGGATCAGTATTGCTCAAAACTGCCAAGGTCATCATAAAAAATAAAAGTCTGAGAAATTATTTCAGCATAGAGAAGTAGAAGGAGACATGATATAACTAAATGTAATGTGGCGTCATAGATGGGATCCTCAAACAGAAAAGGGACATTATTCAAACTAAGTATAGACCTTAGTTAATAATATACCGACATCAATTTAGTGTATTCAATAATGCACTGACATCGATTTAGTCAGGTGAGGTGGTATATGGCTATAGTCCCAGCTACTATTTGGGAGGCTGAGGCAGAAGGATCATTTGAGGCCAGGAGTTAGAGGACAGCCTAGGTAACATAGTGAGAACCCTGTCCAGGAAGAAATAGAGAAAGAGAGAAAGAAATAAAGAGAGAGAAAGAAAAAGAGAGAAAGAAAGACAGAGAGAGGAAGAGAGAGAGAGAAGGAAGGAAGGGAGGGAGGGAGGGAGGAAGGAAGGAAGGAAGGGAGGAAGGAAGGAAGGAAGGAAGGAAGGAAGGAAGGAAGGAAGGAAGGAAAGAAGGAAGGAAGGAAAGAGGAAAAAAAGATTAGTTTATTAATTGTGACAACTGTTTCCTGTCAATGTAATACATACATAAAGCAGCTGGGAAGTGAGATGCACTGAAACTTTCTGTACCCTTTGCAACTTTTCTATAAATCTAAATCTACTCATAAAAAAGCCTATTTTAGAAAGTAAAAACAAAAAGCAATATTTCATGACACATTCTAAAATATTCCACAGTCAGATTTTTGTCATTATTTTTTGCTTTAAGTTTTTACTTGGACAGTGATTCTTTTCATCATCTGCTTCCTAAAACCCTTGTGTATAAGGGCATGGTTGAGTCTACTAAGTTACTGCTCATGTGGGCTGAATCAGCTGGAAGCATGAACCTAGGAATCTATTCCTCATCATTTGCCAGGAATATCCAATATAATCATTTCCACTGAGGCCATAAGGCTAACATTCTTTGATTTTTTTTCCAAAAGTCACTATTTCAGTCAATGAGTTTTAGTCAGGGCCTTAAAACATGAAGGAAGACCTGAAACCAGCCATGATTCCAAGTCTGACTGTCTCAGGTTAATTTATCATGGAAACTGAAATAATCAGAATGGGAGAGAGCTGAATCACTTTTCAGGGTATAGTACATCAGGGCATAGACCTAACCTTCATTATTTCATAAGGACTCAGTCAATGATTTCCCAGAAGGCAAGAATGAATTTCAGACAGCAAAGGCATGAGATGAATTTCCAGGGCTTACAATCTCTTTTGCAAAGGTATGGATAACCAGAAATAAAATCCTAGATTTAAAAAAAAAAAAATCTTAGATCTGTCTCTTATCCCTGTTCCCATTTATATTGGTTGTTTCACTTCATTCTATCCCCTTATCCCTAGAGGCATTTTATTTTTTATTTGTGTATTTGTGTATACCTTTAGCATTTATTTATTTGTGTATCCTTTTAGCATTTGTGAAAATACAAAAGTATTTTATTTTTATTATTTATTTTATTTATTATTTGTGTATCCTTTTAGCATTTGTGAAAACACACACAAAAAAAACCCACATATACATTTCCTCATTTCATGTACAAAGCATAAATATGCACTCTTCTGCACCTTGCTTTTTTTACTTCTGATTATGACTCAAGAGCCCTTTGCAAATCAGAATCTGTTCTTTTCTATTGCTATTGCCTTACCTTTAGTGTGGCTTGGCTACTTCCTGCCCTTGCTTCTTCAGACTACCCTCTATGTCATCTTCCATTTCCACTGCTAGCACTAACTTTCTTTTGCTTTGTAATACCTGTTTAAATTTCTGAATACAAAACACCTGGCTAATTTAAGGAATTGCTGTTGTCTGCGTTTGAATTGAGCTTTGATACCCAGCCACCTAATACTTGGTACAAGAATATAATCAGCCAGCACTGCTCCCCAAATAGAGGCTGTGGGCTTCACTGTTTCTCTAAGAAGGGGGTGGTGAGCATGAGAGAGAATTTGATTGGCCAGCCTTTTCACCAATCAAATTCTCTAATTTCACTAATCAGAGAGCTTAGTTCTCTCTTATTTCTGTTACCTGTCAAATAAAAAACAGATGATTAACACAACATTCTAGATTTTTTTGGAACTGGCTTATTCGACTTGTTTATTTCTCACTACTCTTAAACTTTAAACCTCATATGTATAACAAATCACAATCCCTTCATAGATTCAACTTTTCTTTTACTTTTCCCTGGATTTTCCTTCCATGTAAATTATTATGACAGTGTCTTCCCTCATCTCCT
The DNA here is from genome assembly GCF_001604975.1 of Cebus imitator. Taxonomy (NCBI): domain Eukaryota; kingdom Metazoa; phylum Chordata; class Mammalia; order Primates; family Cebidae; genus Cebus; species Cebus imitator. The sequence goes on from NW_016107415.1 coordinate 5,886,024, forward strand.
AAATCAATGTTAATTGTTCCTCTAACTGTAAACCTAAAGGTCTGTCTTTTTATTTCCATTTTGTATCAACTAAAAGAAATTAATAAGCAAAGAATGATGGAAAGAATATGTACACATTACATATATAAAGGACCAACTTGGTCCTGTAAATGCATTAGAGCTTTTAAGTACTGCTGATCTCATGCTTCTGTCACTGACACTGGCTAGAATAGCGTAGGAATTAAATTGAGTGTGTACATATTTGTAATGATTTGCCGATTTTTTCATTGTTATTGTTTCTAGGAAGAAATCATGGAATGGATGGGGACAAAAATGAACTACCTCACTATTGCCCTGAGTAGTTTACCTCGGGCTTCTATCAGCTGTCTAAGTTTGAGCTCTCTGTTCTTACTATCTTTCAGGAGGTTTGAAACCAAGAGGAAAAATGAGTAGAAAATAGAGTTAACAAAACACCTGGCAAAAACAATGTTTTCTCTTTTATTTTCCTTTAAGTACAAAAGAGACAGATAATTATGAAAATAAGTCACCAAAAGCACCTCTATTTATGGATAACATTAATTTAGACATGACTGCAGCTTCACAGTTCCATATTGAGAACCAATTTTCAGTTCACTTTGCAGTTACTGAACACAAAATTACTTAAGTCTTCAAGGAACTAAAAAAAAGAAATCCATGTCCTCTAGTTGTATGGCCTACAAATATGTCATTTGTGAGTATATTAATTTCTAGTGCTAGGTCCAAGTTTAAAATTTTAAGGAAAATTAATTAGAGCATGTATTCAGGGATGATATCTAACTTCCAAGGGATTAATGTAATTATTTTAGCTTTTAAAAAATGCACTCCGAATATCATGCATTCATCTTAAACAGTTATTACTCAATGAACCGGGGAACTAATTGAAACTACTGAGCTAACAATGCTTTAATCAGTTTAGTCATTTCTATGGAGCATAGCACTATAAATCCTACCTATTGCAGGGTAGAAATTCAGGGAGAGTTAACCAGATACTGACTCAATTTCAAAGATCGGATTGAGTTCTAGAAACCTAAAGCCAACATAAGAACAGAAAATAGCAGCCAGAAATTTCTAAACTGAAAATATGTAGATACAGATATTGTTGCAGATACCAACATAGACACGGATAGCAAGGATGGGGCAACGGATAAACTATGCTAATAAGCTGAACTACGCTAATAGAAGAGGGTGGAGCCTATGCAACTGATAGTAGAGCATAAATATTCTGAAAACAAAATGGAGCCTACAAGAAATGTGAGAATTTTGAACATCAATGGATGCTTTTTTAAATTAGGTATATTTTCTTTGGGTGGGTTGACCTGACTGAAGTAGGGCATGAGAAAGCAAGAAAGATATATGTTTTAAAGTTGTAAAGAAACTCCAAAGTACAAAATTCTACCCAGACAAAAACCAATTTTATGTCAATATTAACTGATGGCCATGCAATTTTTTTCTGGACAAGAATTTCTGAGCTTTTCTACTGTTGATATTTGAGACCAGATAATTATTTTCTACAGATAGCTGTCATGTGAATTTCAGGAAGTTTGCCAGCATGCCAAGTATCTACCCACTAGATGCCAGCAGTGCCCCCTCCTCAGTTGTGATAATCAGAACTTTCTCCAGACATTGTCAAATGTCTCTTCAGGAGCAAAACTGGCCCTTTGTTTAGAGCCACTGGTCTAGACCATTTCAATAACTGAGAACCCACATGAATGCCCATTGGATTAATGAGCCTAAAGAGGATTATCTGTGGCATTTGAGAAGTGATCCTTTAAACCGGAAATATTTATTATATAGACGTTGTCAAGCATTAAAAGCCACAGATAATGGCAGTGCTGCTAGGCTTAAAGAAAGAACAATGAACCTATAATATAGTATCCCAGATAAGTGTAAGAGGGTAAAAACTTCCCATCAATTTCTCTTGGAGTCACATAGTGAAGTAGGAAGTGAAACTTGACTCTGGAGTCAGGGTTCAGATGCCAGAGCAAATTGAGGACTAGCTAAAATAAGGACCAGGTGGAAGCAGCCCTCCATAAGACATGCCTGCTTGTGCACCATTGCAGTTTACCATTGCCATAGCAGCACCTGGAGTCATGGCTTTCCATGGTAATGGCCCGATAACCCAAAAGTTACTATCCCTTACCTAAAAATTTCTGCATAAACTTTCCCTTAACCTACATGTATTTAAAAGTAAGTATAAATATGACTGCAAAACTGCCCTGAGCTGGTAATGTCAGTACACTGCCAATGGAGTAGCCCTGCTCTGTAAGAGCAGTCATGCAGCTGTAACACCGCCATTTCAATAAAGATGTTTCTTTCTATGCTACCTCTGGCTCCCCCTTGAATTCCATCCTGGGTGAACACAAGATCCCTGATAGGCTAAGTCCCACTTTGGGGCTTGCCTGCCCTCCACCAGTGAGACCTGTCTTCTGGGGATTCCTAAGCTGACTGTGGGACTACCTGGGCAATAGAAATTAGCAGCCAGAATGTACCATGTCAGAAACTGTGATAACACTGGCAAAGGTAAATAGTTTCTGGACTAAATTAGCAAGTTTCCACTCCAAATTTATATTTTTTTATTTTTTATTTATTTTTATTTTTTGATACAGAGTCTTGCTTTGTTGGCCAGGCTGGAGTGCAATGCCGTGATGTTGGCTCACTGCAACCTCCACTTCCTAGGTTCAGGCAATTCTCCTGCCTCTGCCTCCTGAGTAGCTGGCACTATAGGAGTGAGCCCCTATACCCAGATAATTTTTCAAGTTTTAGTAGAGATGAGGTTTCACCATGTTGACCAGACTGGGCTCAAACGCCTGGACTCAAGTGATCCACTAACCTCAGCCTCCCAAAGTGCTAGGATTAAAGGCATGAGCCATTGTACTTGGCCTTACTCTTAATTTTTAAATAGCTTTCTATTTATTTTAGATAAAAACAGAAGAGAATTTCACTTTTATCTTTGCCCTCCTCACAACTAGCAAAGGGGACAAGGATATTTTCTAAATTTATAAAGAAAGAAAATCCAAGAAGTAGCCATAAAATGTGACTGACAGAATTTACCTGGTGCCTAGGCAGCTTTAGCCTAAGCCAGATTAAGTAGTTTACTAAATTTAATTGTTCACTAAACAATTTAGTAGTTTACTAAATTTACTAAATTTAATTGAATATTTGTGAGTCAGTGTTTCTAGAAAAGTTAGAATTAATACATGGCGTTTGCTGTTGACGAAAAAGAGTCATCTTCATTTTAATCCATTTGTTTCTTCCTTTGTTAAATATAAACAAAACATCTGCTTACTAAATGCTCTATAATTTTGAAACAGTCAATATCAACACAGCCTGCTGTGTTTTGTTCAACTCTCATGTAGATGAAAACACTGAAATTACTTTCTATCAAACATAAAAATATATCCACCAAGCACATATACAAGTATACAAGTATATACAAGTATACACAGTAAGGCCAAAATGGGGATAGTTTCAAACAAGAAAAAAAAAAAAAAAAAAAACAGAAAGACCTCATACAAGAAAAAAAGAGAGAGAGAGAATGAATGAGAGGCATCTTCACATTTTGGTGAAGAATAATTATTTGCTGTTATTCTGGCCCAGATCTTTTGCAATTTTTTTCTTTTTATATTTGTTTGGTGTACCTATCCCTGGGCCATTATTTTGGCTAATGGTTCACACATGCAATTTTCTTTAAAGTGATGCACTTGAGGTGACTGAAGTCACGGGATGTGGTGAATGTGCTGAGGTCTAGACGTACTGCACCCCAAGCTCTGCATGTCAATGACTGACCAAGATTGCAATTATATATGCAGGCCAGCACTCTTGATTCTAAATAGGAAAGATTCTGTGCTACAATTCATGTTCTGGGGCTCACAGTGGGATCAGATTGAAGTTAGACTTCACCTCAGATCGCTATCTTTTACATTTCGTTCCTCTCCTACTGCTTCCCTCGTGCCCTTACTTGGTATTCCTAAAAAATAGTGGCTCAAAAAACTCTGATGTGCACAAATCTTGTCTCAAGTTCAGCTTCTAGTAATACAATCTAAGACAATAGTTTAGCTAAAGAACGGTGTATCCTAAGTTCCTGACATGTTTGAAAAATATTGAATAACTGGATTTATCTTTAAATTTTGTCCTCAATAACAAATAGTAACTACCAAAATGTTAATATTCTTGTAAATTCATAAAGTTATGATTTAGTAGAAAGCTCTAACACTGCAGGCAGGCTGCTTGTTTCAAATTAGGTCCAGTTAACAAGGAATGTATAAACATACTCAAAATAAATCAGCATTTGACTCTTTAGTGCTTTGGATTTTTCCCTGATGTATTTTTAAGTTTTTCATAGATATAATAGAAAGTCAACAACTTGGTATGATTCAAAAGATACCTTCAAACATTCTCCTCTGCCCAAGGTCACCGCCCAAACATTCTCCTCTGCCACTAACTCTTCACCATTATAATATTAAAGTTTGAAAAACCCATCATTATAGATTCAATTCAACTAAATTGAATTGAATAACAATTCAACTAAAGAATTGCCTTATCTAAAATTTAAGAATTTTCATTGAGAAAAAAACCCTGTTCAATGACTGAAGATGTGTAAGTTTGCTGTATGACCAAGTTGTAATAGACTAAAGATCATGATCATTTTAAATTGTTGTTTGCTATTTTGAAAGAAATACAAATTGTTGCTCAAAATAATTTTTTTGCAGACACCTTCTTCCAGGAAATATTCAAAATAATTAGATCTTAAATAATTAGATCAACATTTCTCTCAAAGAATAATTTAGTTTTAGCATGTAATCAACTACATAAACATTTCCAATATACCCATATTTAGTCATTACTTAAAACACACCAACATTATTTGCAAGGTACACATGAAATTTACTTTCTCCATCTTTCTCTTTAGGTATATTTATCCCAGTGGTGGGCATGTTTGCTTCATAATGTGTGCTCAGTGTTTAAATGCTGCTTTTGTACATAAGAATGCCACAGCCAGAAATATTTTCTTTTCTAGTGAATAATGGCAAAGTATCTATGTCAATGCACATAATGAAAGACTTTATTTTTCAGATTGTGAACATGCAAAACAAGGAAAACTAGTTCTGATATGGAAATAATTTCAACTGATACATACAAATCTATGTTTAATTATACTAAAATATCAACTATCATATCCTCACTATAAACTGTGACAAACAGTAGTTTTGAAAGATGAGAGATGAATCACTAAGATCTTGGCAGTTGAATTGCTTACGTTTTTCGTTAACTGTCTACAGAACAAATGGGTAGGAAGGAATGGATGTAACAACAGAGGGAGGGATGGAGAAAGAGAGAGAAGAGACTCATTATTTCCAATAGGAAAAACCAAAACACAAATATGTTTTCTTATATTCTACAATGTTCATGTGCTAATTTTTTCCTGGAATAAGGTTCTTGAAATATGTGTAAAAAACTAATTTGAACTGCCATTTTTATGTGCTTGCTGCTGGAATTCAATAAGAGATCATTAGAATTTTCAGTATGTTAGTTACAAATTTGAAATAAGCATCTATAGAGATGTTCATTTAAAAACATTATTTTCAAAGATATTTCCTTTAATTATCATATTTTAGTTTCCATGTTTTAATTAGCTACCCTTCGGATGAGTAACATACTAAGGCATACCTTCATTCACTTGGTCTTAATGTATATTTTTACTATTTTATTATTCCCCGAGAGCTTCGCTTAAAAAAACTTTAAAAGTGCAATTTTAATATAGAGGGAAAGGAATCAATATTTGAGCAGGAGACACTGCCAGAGAATATGACCCAAAACTTCCCATGTAGTACTCTTTTTAAAATAACCAAATTATAAAACTTCTGGGATAGAGGCGGAGGAGGAGAAAGGAATCTGTCCTTGAATTATTTATTCTATGCTGACAGCACAAAGAAAACTGTGTACATTACATTGAAAATTGTGGAGGTTACACTGTTTACCTAGAGACAGACCACAAATCTTATTTAATCTTCTTTTTAATGTTTTTATTTATAAAAATTTAGGGAGTACGAGTGTATAGTTTTGTTACATGAATAGATTGCATCCTCCTTTTTATCCATTGTGTGCCAAAATGTATGTTAGGTTCTTAGCACCTGTTATCTTGTTTATTCCTCGAATTAATCTCACAAGGTAAACATTTATTTTCACATAATACAGAAAAATAAACTGAATCTCTGATGAGCAATGAAATTTGTCTGAAATTACTTCCAGTCATGGACTGATGGGATTATGTGAATGGAGGAAAAATAGAGCAGGAAGGTGAACCCCCTGTGGATAAAATAGGGGATTCCCTCTTAAGAATAGAGGCCCAATGTAGGACATGGCACAAAAGCAATCTTTTGAGTCTGTTAAACTAATTAATTATTGCTGGAACTTTAATTTTTATCTCATGCATAGTATGGAAATATTTTTAGATTTCTAATAGGAGGTCAATATGATTGAAACAGCAAATGAAAGGTTAACAAACATTGGAAAAATATTGATTTTCTTTCTAGACTAATAGGAAACACACACGAAAAGTTTTCTTTTTCATATCTAAGCAGTTACAAAGGTGAAGCAATGTTGCAGAGGCAAGAAGTCCTATTATAGAAACATAAAAGAAGAGGAGAAAATATAGCAAAGTATATCTGAGGTCTCGCAGCTTTCTATGGATCACCTAAACTGCTATCATAAAAGTAGTTTTTATATATTAAATGCAACACCTTGCTTCAAAATATGTTCCTTTTCCAACATTAATCTAAAAAATATTTTGTGAATGCTACCATAATCACAAGCAACCAGAATTAAACTCTGGATTTATCTTTGACTGAATTACTTCCCTTTTCTTTGATCTCCAGTCACCAAGATTTTTTTTTATTGTGCTCCTCAATTTTTTACCCATTTTCCACTTCTTCTATCATCTGTTCAAAATCTGAGCTAATTACTGCATTATTGCCAACTTTATGACTTCCCAGCTAGCCTGTGTCCTTTTCCATTCTAGCCTGTACCCATAATCACTCTGCTCTGACTTCTAAAACCCCTATTTCCTGTCACTTCCTTACCTCATAACTACAATGTCATGATGACACACAGAAAAAAATTTCAAATTCTTCCAGTTCTCCGAAAAATTTAATCTAGTTATGATAAAGTCACTAGATTTGATTACTGATTTTCAGGAAACACAGGAATAGATGAACATGTTACACACACACACACACACACACACACACACACACACACGAGTCATGGAGTGGCAGTAGGCAAAGCCCATACTGAGAAACTCTACAGGACAAATGATTAATTTTATTCAAAAATCCATTTCAAAAGAGACACAGACATAGAAATAGAAACAGAGAAAGGGGCAAAGATAATACAGACAGAAATAGTGATAAGCACAGAGATAGAGATGACAGAGATAACAGAGATAGAAACAAATAATAATAACAATGCAGAGATAGAGAGAGGGAGACAGAGAAATGACCATGAGGGAAGGAACCATAAACTGAATATCTGTAATAAACATATTCAACCAGTTTCAGTGCAGAGACTTTATATGGATTCTGTCTCAAATAAATACACTTAAAATATGTGAAATCATTTGAATACTGACTGGATATTTATTGATATCTACAATGTATTGTTAATTGTATTAGGTTTCATGCTGAAATATTTATGGCCAAAATCAAAAGGTGTATAAAGATGTCTAAGATGTGCATCAAATTAAAAATTAATCTAGCAGGGGAAATGCATCTGTCCAAGTCTAGATCAATCGTTGTCAAGCAATACTGTGCATCAGAATCAACTGTAGGACTTATTAAAATGCAAATTGATAGGTTTCACCACTCAGAGTTTATGATTGAGGAGGTCTAAGACAGAGCCTGAAGATTTGCATTTCAGACAGGTTCTTGCATGTTGTTGATGTTGCTGGTACAAGCACCACATTTTTGAGAATCACTTGATGGATGAAACATCGTTCATAAGCTGATAATTATTGAAGCTGGGAGGGAGGTGTACTGAAGCTGAAGGCTCATTAAGACATGATATATACTTTTACATGTGTTTGATATTTTCCATATTTGTTGAAAATTTTAAAATATATTCAAATTTTATTTATAGTATTAGAATTCAGCATACTATTTAATTAAGAAAGGGAAAGAGGTGAGTGATTAGGAAAAGACCCATCAGGAACTTCTGGATACCATTACGTTTTATATCTTAACCTAGGAAGTGTTAACATGTGTATGTTCACTTTGTGATAATTCACAGAAGACTACATTATAATCTGTGCATTATTTCTTGAGTTTAACTCTTATCTTTTCATAAACATCTTTAAAAATAAATACTACATCTTTCATCCTATCATATTTCACGTAAGATGGATAGATACATAGGCAGATGTATACAGGTTTACCAGAATTTGCTTCTTACTGAGATTGAAGGACACTGGGATGCATTTAATGAACATGTAAATACAGTGACTTTTTGTTTGTTTGTTTGGAGACGGAGTCTTGCTCTGTGGCACAGGCTGGAGTGCAGTGGCCTGATCTTGGCTCACTGCAACCTTTACCTCCCAGGTTCAGCCATCTCCTGCCTCAGCCTCCTGAGTAGCTGGGATTACAAGTCTGCACCACTATGCCCAGCTGATTTTTTTTTTTTGTATTTTTGGTAGAGACAGGGTTTCACCATGTTGGCCAGGCTGGCCTCAAACTCCTGACCTCATGATCTACCCACCTCAGCCTGCAAAGTGCTGGGATCACAGGTATGAGCCACCGCGCCCAGCGCATTTCCATTTTTAGAAGGAACCATTAACAGTGAATACACCTGTCAGCATAGCATTTCTATTCTTCCTTTTACAGAAAAATACCTCAAAATAATATTTTAACATACTTGTGTCTTCCTTACCTACCTCTCTCTTATTAAATAAATCTCTGGAGCCATTGGCCCCAGACACTCCACTGAAGTTGTTTTTGTAAAGCTACTCAAAAGTCTCAACTTACCAATGCTAATGGCCAATTCTCAGCCTTTCCCTTATTTGACTTATTGGCAACATTTGACACATGGATTCCTGCCTTATTTTCTTAAAATACATTTTTTTACTTGATTTTAGGGACATCTAAACGAAAATTGCTTCCCCTTTGATCTGACTACATACTTCATCTTAGGGTCATTTGCTAGGCTTCCACATCTCTCTAATTTCTGAAGTTTGGATTGGCCTGAGATTCAGACCCCAAACCTTTTAGTTTTTTTTTTTTTTCACGTTATTGTAATGGGATATGTGTTTGCATGACTTTGTACTCTATCTGTATGATAATGACTTCAAAATGTACATCTCCACGACTTCTCTTTCTTTTGAGATCTAGACTCATATATATGAACACTTATTTTAAATGCATCATGTGCAAAATAAATGATCACTTCTTAGTTAGAAATTTTTCATTCTTCAATTCTTTTTTTTTTTTTTTTTTAGACAGAGTCTCACTCTTCTTACCCAGGCTAGAGTGCAATGGCATGATCTCAGCTCGCTGCAACTCCCACCTCCCAGATTCAAGCAATTCTCCTGCTTCAGCCTCCTGAGTAGCTGGGATTGCAGGCCCCCACCACTGCACCTGGCTAATTATTTTATTTTCAGTAGACATGGGGTTTCACCATATTGGCCAGGCTGATCTTGAACTCCTGACCTCAGGTGATCCGCCTACCTCAGCCTCCCAAAGTTCTGGGATTACAGGCTTAAGCCACCATGCCCAGCCAATTCTTCAATTCTTTATGTGTTAACATACCCCTAGCTTTTTCAGTTCTCAAGGCAGAAACCTAGACTTAAGCTTTGATTTCCCTTTTTTTAACCATCAAAACATTATAACTAATTTTATCAAAAAGTTTTAGTTCCATGCATGGAACAGAAGTACTGATAGCAACCCCAGGAACTCACCCTGCATATCCTGGACTGTGACCTACATGGTAACGAGGATTCATCCTTCTCCAAGTAGGGATGGGCTCCAGTGCCTTTCTTAAACAGAAGGCCTGTGATTCCCAATTGTTCGCAAGGTAAATATGAGCTGGACAGCTGGTATTTCAAACACCTGTGAAAGGCTGGCAGCCAATATGGACTGTGTGGCATCCAAAGAGCTTATGTGTTCATTTTCTAAATAGGCTAACCTTCTCTAAGAGGAAACAGAAGCTGGAGTTGTTACATGCCTTTTTTTGGAAAGCAGATCCACCCTGTGGGTTAAACTCTGACTCCAGGACTTCTATCCATGTGTTAATTGGGGAATTGTGCCTTGTCTTCTTGAACTGACACTAACTTTGCAAATTTCTCCATTAAAGCCTATCCCTTCATCTATGTCATGGGATTCTGAAAAATTCTTCTTCTTACTCTGTTATATAAGAAGTAGCTAATAGTAACTCACTTTGCCACCTGATATGGTTTGGCTGTGTCCCCAACCAAATCTCATCTTGAATTCCCATGTGTTGTGGCAGGGAACCGGTGGGAGGTAATTGAATAATGGGGCAGGTCTTTCCCATGCTCTTCTCATAATATTGAGCCTCATGAGATTTGATGGTTATTATAAGGAGAAGTTTTCCTTCACAAGCTCTATTTGTTTGCTGCCATCCTTGTAAGACGTCACTTGCTCCTCTTTGCCTGCTGCCATAATTGTGAGGCTTCCCCAGCCACATGGAACTGTAAGTCCAATTAAACCTCTTTCTTTTGTAAACTGCCCAGTCTCAAGTTTGTCTTTATCAGCAGCATGAAAGCAGACTAATATACCACCTAAATGGTGACAACAAAGAGACCCATTTTACAAAACATTTATTAATCCTACTTTCAAAATATATTTTGAATCTATTCTATCTTGGCTGATACATTATGTATAAAACTACTACCATCTTCTTCTTGGACTATTGCAAAGGTAGAAATCAGCCTTTTCTCTCTGAAATATGTCAGTCCTTTCAATCTGAGAGATCTTTTTAAAGTGTAAGAATATTTTATGTCAATACTCTTGTAGAATTTTATTAATAATGTCCCATTATGCTTAAAATAGAATCCAAACTTCCTACTATAGCCTTAGAAAACTGTATTTGACCACTACCTACATCTCCAATATCTTCTTAGTTCACCCTCTTCTTGTGCTCTGCATTCAGCCTTGGCTTTTAAGCAGTTCCTAACGTAAGCCAAGTGTTGTTTTTTGGCGATTCTGACTTTTACTGCTCTGTGACAAACTAACCCAAAACTGTATGATATCTCAGGAATTATTCCACTATGATTTTGATAGTCCACCTGGTAGTTTACAGCTGGTGGCCAGTCCAGTGTGGAGGGTCCCAAGTGACTTTACTCAGGTGTATGGTTCCTTGGTTCCTTGGTATATAGGACTAAAAGGCTAGACTCAGGTGAGCCCCCTTTCTTTTCCTGTAGTATCAGAGCCTCTCCAACTAGTCTCCCCTGTTAGGTTGTGTGTGTTTTTACCTGGCAGCTCAGGGCTCCAAGGGAAGGTGTATCAAAATGCAGGAAGTACAACCTGCCAATTCCCTGAGCCTGATCTAAATGCTGACTCCATCACTTCTACAATATATTGTTGATCCAAGTTGTCACAGAATCTGCCCATATTCAAGGGTACAGGACAAAAATCCTGTCTCTTATTGGGAACAGGTCTAAATAGTTTGGACAATTTTAATCTACCAGATAGGAGTTTGTGTTCTGATCACGTTGCCTAGAGCCCACTCATGATGTTTCTCTCCTTACTTCTAACTTACCTAAACTGTCAACACCTTAGGTTATAATTTCATGTTTTACCTATCAAAAATAAAATTTTTTTAAACTATTCATTATGGCAATATCTTATTTATTGACTTTAGATTTTTTAGCATATTCTGAATTATTTTTTGTTGGTACTTTTATTATTCACATTCTCTTTTACTAAATGTAATTGCAAAAATAAACAAAGTTTTAAGAATCTTGTTCACTATTTTTTTCTCTAGCTCCTAGCACTTTACTCAGGACACTCAAATTTTTGTTTGTTTGTTTTTTTGAGGGGGGGTGATAAGGACAGTGAGGCTAAGAATGTGAAATGTTTACCTGAGTATATGAGACTATATAGTAAGACTCAAGACAACAGCTCTCCAAAAGAAGGAAAGAAGAAAAGAGAGAAAGAGAGAAAGAGAAGAAAGAAAGAAAGAAAGAAAGAAAGAAAGAAAGAAAGAAAGAAAGAAAGAAAGAAAGAAAG
>NW_016107415.1:5898768-5968371 GCF_001604975.1 Cebus imitator
CAAAGTTAGCTGGGCATGGTGGTGGATGCCTATAGTCCCCAGCTTTTCAAGAGGCTGAGGCATGAGAATTACTTGAGCCCGGGAGGCAGAGGTTGCAGTGAGCCCAGATGGAGCCACTGCACTCCAGCCTGGGTGACAGAGAAAGACCTGATCCAAAAAAAAAGAAACAGCAGGAGGTTTTGTTTTGAGACAGGGTCTCACTCTGTCACCCAGGTTGAGTGCAGTGGTGCAATCACAGCTCACTGCAGCCTTGAACTCTCAGGCTCAAGCAATCCTCCCACCTCAGCTTCCCCAGTAGCTGAGACTACAGGCATGTGCACCACCATGCTGGGTTAATTTTTGTATTTTTGAGGAGACAGGGTTTTGCCATGCTGCACAGACTGGTCTTGAACTCCTAAGCTCAACCAATCCACTCGCCTTGACCTCCCAAAGTGCTGGGATTACAGACATGAGCCACGGCACCTGGCTGGCAAAGTTTATAAGTGCTGGGATGAGATAGTAGAAAAGTAGTGGAGGACATTTAGGAGGAGTTTGGTCATTGTGATCGGGTCATCTGCATTTGCTAATATGCTGCATATCTATGTTCCTACTTTCTCAGAGAACCAAAAGATTGGGGCTCTATCTTTGTTATCATTTCAAAAGGGTGGCACACAAGTCCTTCAGAAAGACATTTCTTGAGTTTTAAAACTCATGAGAGGCTGGGAGAAGACTTAATCTTAAAATGACATAGACAGAATTTGCAATTACAAGTTTTCTAAAGTAAATGCTCCAAGAAAAGGAAATGCATGGCGCTTAGTCAACAAGAAGTCTAAAGTTTAGTCGTGTTGGGGGGAACATTAAGGACCTCTTGTTCACACTCTGGAACTTCTAATCACTGATACAATAGGGATACCTTAGTATCTGTTTGGCATCTGCCCAACATAAGGAGTTAGGGCCATAAACACAGAAATATAGAGTGAAGTAATATTATTTTACTGTTTTAATATACTTATAATGTATAATATATATATATGTATATATTGTTTTAATACATGTATAATCCAATATGCATAATAGTGTAATATACACTAGCAGGTAGCTAAGCATGGACTTGAACAGAGTTTCTATCAGTAAAGTGCAACACAAATCATGAGAAATAAATTTGACAAAGAAGTGGTAGAACATCTTACCACATTTTAAAGAGTTGCTAAAAGCCCTCAAAATAATGCCACTTATTTTTCAGCTAAGCATCTAAATGAATGTAAATTAAGGCGGGGGAGAGATTTGTGTACAAAGAGAGATGTTACAATATTTCGATCTATTGTGCTGTTGTTTAAATTCAATCTGAACTTAATTTCAGGGATAGGTTACTGGACTTTTTTGGAGGCAATTGCATAGATTTCTCACTTTATCATCATAAAATTGAAAGCTATTCAAAAAACATGAACTGCAAATATATATATATGAGTTTCTGGGTGCACAGACTACTATTACATTTTGATCTGAGGGGATAAAGAAAAGCGCGATTAAGAAATTATATTTGTTTCTTGCTTTGGTATTAGAAAATAAATAGGATAAATTCTTCCTCTATAAGTATCCATTCTGTTAATAATCTCTAAGTGTAGTTTGAGAAAGTGTAAAGGCTGGTGACAAAGACATTGGAAAACATATGACTCTTTTTCTTTTAAATAATTTCTATTCTTGCTGCTTAATTAATGAATCTTATGCTGGTAATAGATTGGGAGCTAGGTCCATTTGTGTTTTCTTTAGAAGAGTTACTGTTTATTTTCCTGTGGATCACCCTGAGATATTCATTTCTTTGTCGGGGTAAATCATTATAAGCTCTAATTTCTTTATCTATGTAAGGTGTATTGTTTTAGAAACTGGAAGAGCACCATGAATTTCCAACTATGCGGCAAAACCAGAAATATGATATGTACTCCCCATAGAGGCAGTCCTATACCTAGAAAATGTCTCTGTTTAAATAGGGAAAGTAATAGAAAAGAAACCTGGGAGAGGGGTATTTGCTTGTGTATTAGTCAGGGTTCTTTAAAGGGACAGAAATAATTATATATATAGGGGAGTTTATTATGTAGTATTAACTCACTCAATCACAAGATCCCACAATAAGCTGTGTGAAAGCTGAGGAGCAAGGAAGCAAGTCAGAGTCCCAAAGCTGAAGAACTTGGAGTCACATGTTCAAGGGCAGGAAGCATCCAGCATGAGAGAAAGATACAGGCTAGGAGGCTAAGCTGGCCTAGTCTTTTCACATTTTTCCACCTGCTTTATATCCCGGCCATGCTGTCAGCCAATTAGATGATGCCTATCCAGATTACGATTGGGTCTGCCTTTCCCAGCCCACTGACTCAAATGTTAATCTCCTTTGGCAACACCCTCATGGACACACCCAGGATCAATACTTTGCATTCTCTAATCAAGTTGACAGTATTAATTATCATAAGTCTACCCTTTGTCAACTTGAACCCATACACATCTCCTGTGATCATACATAATCTCCAAATAAGGACAGTAATGAGGTTGGGTGTGGTGGCTCATGCCTGTAATCCCAGCACTTTGGGAAGCAGAGGCAGGAAGATCACCTGAGGTGAGGAGTTCAAGACCAGCCTTACCAACATGGTGAAACCCTGTCTCTACAAAAAAAAAATAAAAAAATTAGCTGGGCGTGGTGGTGGGTATCTGTAATCCCAGCTACTTGGGAGGCTGAGGCAAGAGAATTGCTTGAACCCAGGAGATGGCAGTTGTAGTGAGCCCAGATCACACCACTGCACTCCAGCCTCGGTGACAGAGGAAGACTCCATCTCAAAAAAATAAAAAAGGAAAAAAGAGAAGACAAAAATGAGGTCATAATTACAGCTAACATAATACAACTATCCTTTATACAACTGAAAACTCACCAATACCCAACCCAAATACTATTACATAAAGTTAGCAATACTTAAATGCTGATATGAACTCAATAAATCTTATGTCACATGATAAAAGAAAAAGGAAATAAAATGAAGATATTATCTTAGTACAAGTGTATACATGCATAGGAACATGTTTTGTAACAAAAGAAGGAGGAAATACTCATGATAGTTACAGTCCTCATTTCTATAATGGATCACATGGTCGTAGCTGGTATTGATGACTATCTTCTTCTACTATGCATTCTGTAGTACCTTTACCTTCAGCAAGTACCTCAGCAGATCATGGATTTTTTTTTCCTGGTGGGATTAACCCAAATCTCCATTCCTGAAGGGTCTGGGCCATTTGTAGTCCTGCCTGGATTGGGTAGTTTCCCATTGACCTTAATCACAGGGCCCTAATAGTCTCCTGTGTTCCAGGCATACTCTTCCTTACCTCCACTGTGGAGTAGTAGACTGATTTCATCTTGATAGTCCAGGTCAATCACCCCAGCCAATACTGTAACTCCCTTATTAGCCTGTTGTCTTAAAGATAGGAGGAGCCCAACGTGTCCAGGTGGTAATCTTCACTTCCAGGTTTATGGAATCATTGTTGTGCCTCCTGGTGGCAGCGTTCCTCCCTCTGGAACTAAGACATCTCGGCCAAAGTATTATTGCAGGAACAGGGAGCAAAAATATTGTTAATTGATCGCTAGGGGTGACGGTGAGTGGTGCCACTTCCACCTTCACCCCTCTATACCTGAATCTGAGAATCCTGGCTATGGAAGGAACAGTACCATATACTGGACGCTGATTCAGAGCATATGCGGCTTTCTGGATAACTTTGTCCCAGTCCTGCAAAGTATTGTCACCTACTTGGCATTGTAATTGTGACTTCAAAAGGCCATTCCATGGTTCTCTCAATCCAGCTGCTTCAGGATGATGGGGAATATAGTAAGACCAGTGAAGCCCACGAACATGAGCCCAGTGCTGCACTTTTTTAGCCATAAAGTGAGTGTATTGGTCAGAGGCAATGCTGTGTGGAATACCATGACAGTGGATAAAGCATTCTGTGAGTCCATGGATGGTAGCCTTGGCTGAAGAACTGTGTGAATGAGAGGCAAACCCATATTCTAGAGTAAATGTCTACTCCAGTGAGGACAAATCTTTGCCCTTTCCATGATGGAAGAAGTCCAATATAATCAGCTTGCCCCCAGGTAGCTGGCTGATTGCCCCTAGGAATGGGGCCATATCAAAGGTTCAGTCTTGTTCTCTGCTGCTGGCAAATTAGGTAATCCTCAGTGGCCATTGCCAGGTCAGCCTTGGTGAGTGGAAGTCCATGTTGCTGAACCCAGGTATAACCTCCATCCCTGCCACCATGGCCACTTTGTTCATGGGCCCATTGAATGATGAAACGGGTGGCTGAGGAAAGAGGCTGAGTGGTGCCCAGAGAATGGGTCATGCTATCCACTTGATTATCAAAATCCTCCTCTGCTGAAGTCACCTGTTAGTGAACACTCACATGGGATACAAATATGGACCATTCAGAGAGGTCCATCCACATATCTCTTCCCCAAATTTCTTTGTCGTCAATTTTCCAATCATGCTTCTTTTAAGCACCTGACCATCCAGCTAAACCATTGGCTACAGCCCATGAATTAATATACAATCGCACATCTGGCCGTTTCTCCTTCCTTGCAAAATGCACAACCAGGTGCACTGCTTGAAGTTCTGTCCCCTGGGACAATTTCCCTTTACTGCTGTCTTTCAGTGATGTCGTAGAAAGGGGTTGTAGTACCGCAGTTGTCCACTTTCAGGTGGTGCCTGCATATTGTGCAGAACCATCTGTGAACCAGGCTCTAGTCTTCTAGTCCTCTGTCAACTGATCATAGGGAACACCCCATGGGGCCATTAGTGCAGAAGCGGAGTGGAGACCATGGGCATTTGAGCCACTTCCTCGTGGAACTTACTTTTGACTTCAGGACCTGCTCAAGCCCGGTCACATATATACCACTTCCATTTGACAATGGAATGTTGCTGTGCACGACCCACTTCAGAAAACACCCAGTTTCTGACAGGCAGTTCAGGTTGCATTGTGACTTGATGACCCATAGTCAAACATGCAATGTAACCATCACAACTTGTTAATTAATTAGTTCTTTGTTGTTTATTGTTATTTTGCCAAAGACGAGAGAGTGATTTGAAAAAAAACCACACACACAGAATTTTATTGCATGGAATAAAGTCAAGATCAGGAAAAGAAAGAAACAAATTAGATATTTAAAAAATTTCTTCCAAACTGACAGTGACATTTCCTTTCAATCTACCTGCCCATTCATATACTCAAACTATTTCTAAAGTATCATTCATGGGACTTCTGACTTTTATTTTGTAGGGAGAAAGCATTTATCTTTCAATCAACAGCATCAGTCTCCCTTATAATTAACAAGATAAAGGACTGTCCCTTCTTGGCAGTGGCTAAATTTACTTCCATGATTTTACAACTCTTCCTTAGGAAATATTAAAATGAAAACAAACAACCACTGTAATTCCAGTATTTCTTAATAATGCATGGCTTGATTTATTATGTCAGTAGAATCTTATGGGATTTGTACTACAAAGTAAGGGAACTCATTTACATGTTAAGAACCCATTTTGGGCATATATAAAAGCCATGAGATTTACTTTACAATGTGCCAGGCCATTTATGATAAGAGTCAATTTACAACTGCTACAATAACATTAGCAATAAACAGGCAAACTATGCCTATTGTTAGTCTTTAAAACTATTGCTACTACAAATATTCCCCAGACTGTAATCCCTACATACATGAAATTGGATATTTTTCTTTTTTCACTTTAAAAAAAATAACTACTAGGCTTTATTTTTAATATTGTTTTAGATTTGCAGAATAATTGAGCAGATAACATATAGAGTTCTACATAATCCTGCATCCCTACCCACAACTGCTTGAAGTTTCCCAGATTATTTACATCTTGCATTGTTGTGGTACATTTGTTATCATTAATAAACTCATATTTATGCATTATTATTAACTCTTGTCTATAGTTGAAAATAGGGTTCACTCTGTCTGGTGCAGTTATATGGGTTTTTATCTACCACCTACTATTTTCAGACATATACATATTTTAGATCCTTCTGCATTATCAACTCTATCATTCATTCATTCAGAATTTATATTGAATGTCTTTTATGTGCCCAAAACTATTTATATGCTATGAATATAACAGGACACAAAAAAGTGAAAATCTCATCTTTCTTCGAGCTTATGTTTCAGAGTCACAGGCAGACAGCAAACATGATAAATAAGTAATTATATACAGTATGTTAGTAGACAGACATACAGCCTAAGGAGAAAATAATTAGACACAAAAGGGTACTTGGAGGTATCAGTGAGAAAGATAAAATTTTTCAACAAGGTGGTTAGTGAGGTACTCACTAAGAAGCTGAGAATGGAATGAGAGAGCATGTCATGTGTGTAGCTTAGGGAATGGCATTTCAGATAGAGCACACAGCAAGTTCAAAGTTCTGTAGGCAAGTAGGAGCTGGAGTTTTTGAGCAGCAACAAGAAACCCAGTGTGCAGGGTGAACAAGTAAGAAAATAAAGTAGATAAAGTCAGAGAGGCAGTTGCAGGGCTTAGAGGGAGGCAGATCAAGGAAGGGATTTTAGATCAGAGCAGAAATACACATTTTTGTTTTTTTGGTAGAATGGGAAAACAGAAAATATTTTGAACAGAAAAATAACATAATCTGACCCATGTTTCCAGAAGATTCTGCTTTGCTGGGAAGAGACAGAAAAGGGAGAAGGATAAAAGGGGCCTAGTTGGAATGCTGTTGCAAAGATCAAGGTGTGAGAGGAAGGTGCACTGGGTCAGAGTGGTAACAGTATTAGGTAGTAAAAAGAGGTCACGTTGAGGGTCTATTTTGACGGTAGATCCAATAGGATTTCATGATGAATTGGATGTAAGGTACCAAAGAAGAAAGGAAGTCAAGAATAAGACCAGTGTTTTGACCTGAGCAAACAGAAGCATCTTCTGTTCTTATTCCTTAACCTCTTCTCAAACAACTCAGTTCTCATATCCCCTCACCACTAGAACAATGCCTGATTGCCAACTCAAGTGACAACAGATCCATTTGACCCCATACTGCTTAGTGCCTCTCCTTTCTTTTAGAACATTTGAAATCTTAAACTGAATCTGTCTAACTCGAGCCATGCTGTTTTATTCTCCCCACTAGAAATGCAGCCTATTCATTTGGCCTCTACTTTCATCCTGGTCTAAATTTCTTTGGCCAAGTAACATTCAGTGCAGCTGTTTGATATAGTAATCTAATTTTAATTAGCCCTTCACCTTCTGCACCGAGCTTCCAACATGCCCATTTTTATCAGTGAGCATAGAAGTAGGATGAAACAGTGAAGTAAAGGTACAAGAATCAAAGGACATTTTTTCATCCTCCTTTAAGTAATTGATAAGTCTAACAGAATCCCAGGGCCAAAATGAGATAGCCCTTCCTGTGACACATAAAAAATAAAGAATAGCAATAGCATCCTTGGAATCTTATCTTTACAAAAAAAAAAAAATATTTGGACATTGTCTCTTCATTGCTCTGCTACATTCTCCTCTGCTTTTGTGCCCACACTACACATCCTGCAAGGTTCAGCCCAGGCCCACCGCTTTCATGGGGAAGGTTCCTCTAAATGCAGAGTATTATATGTATATTTTTTTAAGTCCTCTAGAGAGTTTCTTGGAACTCGCTCACACTGATTAATATTAATTAGTTGTCAATATGCATTTATGCCTGGCTTTCCCATATTTAATATTATGCTGTGCGAGAGCATGGACTTTATATATAATGCAGTGCATAAAGCCAGTAAATATGGATTGAACTGTTTCATTCCTTCGTCTCACCAACTTCTCTTAGTTGAACTTGTTTTTATTTGGTTCAAGGTTGCAAAGCAGAAAAAGCCAGTCTGTGTTGTCCATCTCGCCTGAAAATGAGCAATGCCCTGCCTGTGACTTCCCTTCCCCATGCCCTGCTAATGAAGTCCTCATTGCAGTTGCTTCACCCAACTGGAAGTCCATCTAATAAGATTTGATCAAATAACGGAATAAATATTAAAATGAGACTCACTTTAGAGAATGGATCTCTTACTCAATGTGAAAAACTTCTAACTGCACTCTCCAATTCAGTAGCCACTAAGCCCATGACTAATCCACATTTCGGGGGTAACTGAAATTCACATGGAATTTCCAATGCTTATATAAAAATATAAAATTGCTCATTTTTATATTTATTATAGTTTAATGATAATGTTTTGGATATTTTGAGTTGTCAAATATAGTTTGTAATTCATTTTAACTTCCATTTTTTTCTCTTATAATGGTAAAGAAAAAATTTACCATAAGAAACAAAATTTATAATTATGTGGCTCACATTTTTGGTTCACATTTTGGTGTTTCTTTTTTGGACACTGTTTTTCTTTAATATGTATTATAGGCTGAATACTTACAGTGACAAAGAACCCACTCCTTACCTTGGCAACAATACGTTTCCTTCCCCAAACATAGTTAGGCAACTCATGTATGTCTAAAACTTAAATACCTCTTCTTTATTGTGAACTAAATCTGATTTCTTGTAATTCAGCTCCATAGATTCTAATGATGCTTGCTCTCTTTATAAATAATCTGATAAACGTTTCAAATATGTCAACTTCATTCAATTATATAACATATTCATTTAGTCTGCACCAATGCAATAAGCCTGCCAAGTATTAGATTTATATTTTACTATATCTTGCTTTGATCTAATAGAGTAAACTTTGTTGACATTTCTGCGACTATTTTAGGCTAATAGGTATGTTTCTCTTTGTTAGATTAACCTTAGAGTCTCTGCCAAATTATAGCTTGTGAGGAGGAGTCACTACTTTTCTACCTGTGAAGTTACCCTGTAGTCTTCAGTCTGATTTATCCAAGCATCTATTATTCCTCTCACATTCTCCTGTTTACCCTGTTAAAATCCTTGTGATGCCTATTTATATTAGAGAAAGATAACAGAAAACACCAGCCTTTGCAAATGTTTCTTCTGCATGATAAATTCACTTGATTATGGGGGATGTAACAAAGCTACTATAGAAGAACAAGAGAGAAAATCAATTCAATTGATAATACTAAAAAGGAATCAACAGCTGAAATTAAACCAACAGAGTTGGTTTCTTCTAACTCTGTTCCATCACATTAACCCCCTTGAAAATCACTGTTCAAGGTATTTGGAGTGTACATTGACTTTAGAGTTGTTTTTTTTTTCCAATTTTAAAGTGACCTGGTAATATCAAAAAGTCTAAGGAAAAATGTGACCATCATGTGTGCTTTTCTGAAGACATAATTCATTCCTAATGTCTGGATCTAAAAGTCACAATACATCTTGGTTATAAACATGAAATATGCAAACTTGACAAATTTTTAGTTGCTTCTAATATGGAGATGAAACAAGATGTGGGAGATACTTGTTTCTCTGCAATTAAGGGTAATAATTACATGTTTTGGCCTGATCATTCCCTTTATGCTCAGATCAATGCTAGGTCCTTCTCTAATCTAGAGGGAAGTTCAGTCTCCCTCAGTAATTATCCCAACCATCTAGTGTGAAGAGCAGGCCCAAGTCCAACCTCGTAAATAAATTACGTAAGTAGTGATGTAAGACTCTTAAGTATAGTAGAAATGAGAATTAAAGCAATTGACCAGCCTATACATTTGATGCTTTTAAAGTAATATTGTGCTTTTCTGTACATAATTTCTTATGTCCTCAGTTTTTATTACAGAACATTTATGTATTATCATTAATATTATTATATGGAATCATACTGATTTGAGGATCCAACCACAAACAAAATGATGGTAGGAAGAAGTTAAAAATGTTAATGTGTGGTAGAACTGGGATGTAGTGGGTTATCTTTTAGGTTGTATAAATATGACTTATGGGACCTACTTATATTTCAGTTTATTACTTTTCAATGACATATGCACAGATTAAAAAGGTAGTACAGAGATGAAAATAAAAGATAGCTCTCTCTGGTGAACGTAACAACCAGGATTTACTAGGTTATCTGCCAAATTAAGAAAAAAAGAACTGAACTTTAAGAGAATGGAATTGAGAATGGGTAACTATTGTGATGGCATTGGTTGGGAGGCCTTGATATGAGGACACGAGGGTACTTGTTGTGTGAGAAGTGTCAAGACATGGAGAAACAGAGGTGCGATTCAACAGACATCAGTGTGGCCGAGAGTTAAATCTTGTTAAAACATGCAACTTAGACAGGAACATTTATAATCAAATGCAGGGTAAAAGAAGTATTGGTTTTAGAGGAGGGGTTACTGTCTAGATCTTTGAGAACTGAGATCTATGTCATTCAGCAGCTCAGAGGTTGTGGGCAAAACACTTCTCTATTTGTTTTGCTGACATAATATGACAAATCACAATGAATGATGTGGTAATACAAGAAGTGTATGAAGTAGTTGGGCAAAATATTTTAACAAAGGGGTCAGTTTCCATCATAACTAGGATATTTTAAGGCTGCTTCAATTGGTGCAGCAATTTAAATTCAAAGCTTATTCGTTCACATTTTGCCTAAACTAATAGGAAACAAAAACAGAGGAGTTATTTTTGAAACTGGTTCTCTATAAACAATGACTACACGAGTAGTCAGTGGTTGCACATCTGATAGCTGTTTGCTATAACAAGTAGTCTAATGTGACTTAAGACACTGGAGCTGAAACCCCTGACATAAAGAGAAGATAATGCACACACTTCCAAAGAAACAACATGCACTGCTGCTTTTAAGAAGCACCATCATAGCAAATTCTAGCTACTGTACCATCACCAGAAATCCTTGTGATGAAGTTAAAGAAATTGAAAGCAAAGAAACATTTACTGTTATCTGTGGAAAGCTAAAGCTATTTAAAGAAGCCAGGGCTGCCCTAAAAATTATACCTGAAGCTTGGCAGATAGTGTCATTGCTTTCAGTTTGCTAGTATTTAGAGCAAATCGACAAGGAAATGCTAATCAGTGTGCAGGTATGCACAGCAACATCTGACACTAATCACAGGCAACAGGAATAAAAACAGGTATTAGGAACAAAACAAGGAGCAGGACAGATTACAAAGGGAACTGTGTCAGGATGTGATCCACAGTTACCTTAGAATCCATAAGGCCAGGTGTAGATTATTCTATGCCTGCTTCTCTCACTCCTTGTTAGTGACAATCCTGATAAGCCAAACCTGCTATACATTGCCCATATCAGCCATGCATATTTAACTAAGAGATTATGCTAGTAAATAGTGAAATCAGACCCTGTTTCTAGATCATGTTACTCCCAAACCCCATACTTATTTTTTTTTCTTTGTAATCTATACCATCAATGAGAAATGTTTTCCTAAAACGTTTACCCCATCTCACCATGGAAAGCAATTTTGAGAGGAGTCTCATTTTTCCACTTGGTGGTAGAGAAAGTGGAACACTAAGATAATTGGATTATTTATCAAATATTTTGCCACAAATTACCTTTATCAGAAACTGCCCACACCAGAAAGAAGTCTACATTCCTACAAAATTGGTTCCTGCTGCGAGGCCCAAGTTACAAATTTTCTGAGCTCTAGGGATCCCCATAGTTACTGCCAAATAGATTATTATCTGAAGAAAGGGAGCAATTCAGGTCATCAGACATTTTCTAATATATTACCTATCTGGATCGGAACTTCCAACTTATATTTTGCTACATTCTGCTTTATTTATTAAGTGCTTGTATTTCAATCACAGTTTTACATCCTGAAGATTGAGGAAGGACTAAACAAGAAACGTCTCTTTTAAAAACCTTGTGTTCTGGTGGGAGAGTAGAAGGAAAACAGACATATCTGTAAAAATATTCAGACTGCTGGCTAGGCGTGGTGGCTCATGCCTATAATCCCAGTACTTTGGGAGGCTGAAGCGGGTGGATCTTCTGAAGTGAGGAGTTCAAGACTAGCCTGACCAACATAGTGAAACCCCATCTCTACCCAAAACACAAAAAATTAACCAAGCATGGTGGTGGGTGCCTTGTATTCCCAGCTACTCAAGAGGCTGAGGCAGGAGAATCAGTTGAACCTGGGAGGTGGAGGTTGTGGTGAGCTAAGATTGCCCCATTGCACTCCAGCCTGGACAGCGAGAGCGAGACTCCCTCTAAAAAAAAAAACTATTCAGACTCCTAAGTGCAATGAAGAAATGAAGCAAGGCAATACCATGACAAGAGTTCAATTTTGATTGCGGATCAGAAGTTTTCTTGAGCAGAGATCAGAAACAGGAGAAAATGAGCAATGGAAGGCAAAGATGACACCAAGAGCAACTTCCTGGATGGGAACCAGTGTGAATACAAACAGCCAGAAGGGCTGGACTTCGACAAGCAAGGAAGAGAATGTTAGAGGATAAATTCAAAAAGGTATGCTGGAGCCAGGTCATGTAGGAAAATGGCTTTCTCCTCTGCAGAGCCATAAAAAAGTGAATGGTCAGATCTTTTCCCTAGAAAAGATAATTTGACTGCACTGGTCAGGCCCTGGGCACAGTTATATTTTTAAAGCAGTCCACATGATCTTTATCTTAATGTAAATGAAGATTTGAGAGCAATTAAAGCAGGATGTACAGGCTGCATTTTTCTCCTACACCTCTTGCACCTCACCCTCCTCCTTCTTCTTTTTTTCCTAAATGTGATGGGAAGATCCTGATGGGTGTTAAGTAGGGGAATGGAAACATCTTATTTATTTTTATTTTTTAATTTTTATTTTTATTGTAAAATGTTGGAGAAAGTGCAAGCATTAAAAATATAATCTTGAGAAAAATCTTGGGGAAAAGGTAATTCTGAAAATTGCTGAATTTATTCTTTAAGTTTTCACCATATATATTCTTTGGGATGGAGAAAACAAGAACAAAATTATACTATAAGCTATTATATTTGTTGCATTTGCTGGAAGAGTGGGCAGCAGAACATGTTTTTCAAAATGTAGATTGATATTGACATTTATTCTTATCATTCTCAGCTTAGAATTGCATGAAATGATCTCTTTTACTCTTGATGTAATTATCATTATTATAGGCATTATTTGTACTTTTTAAAGAATAACCATAAGAACTATGATTCAGGCATTAATTTGCTTTTAAGTAATTATATATTCATTCATACTGGCATCATTCAAAATCATTAGTACATGTATGCACCAGATATCAATAATCTTGGAGATGTATCGGTACATAAAACACAGTTTGCTCTCATATTTTATATGTAAATAGTCATAATATTATGAAATGTGTGCTGTTATCAAAGCATGTGAGAAAAAGGAGCACGTATAGCATAAGGGCTAAGATCATTTCACTAAAAATTATTTAACTTTTAAAAATGCATAAAGATGGTGTGTGTACACATACACATGCACACACACACACACACATCCCAGTTTGAGTCCAATGACCAGAAACTGCTATAGAACCAAGAAGAGCCTATGCCTCAATTCAAAAGCCATCAGCTCTCAAGAGCAGAACTCTCTCTTCTCTGGGGCAAGGTCAGGTCAGCCTTTTGTTCTGTTCAAGCCTTTGACTGGTTGAGGCCCACCCATCATGGAAGGCCATCTGCTTTACTCAGTCTATCAGTTTGAATGTTAATTTCATCCAAAAACATACTCACAGAAAGATCCAGAATTATGTTTCACCACATATCTGGACTCCACGTAACTCAGTCAAGCTGACACATAAAACTATCATAAGAACTTTAAGCAATTACTTATGTTTCTCATATTTTCTCATTTACGTTATATAATAAAATATAATAAGCTAAGACTGCTATCAATTAAAAGAGAGAAACCTGAGACTAAAATAACTATCTAGGGAAACAAGAAAATACCCAATTTTAAGTTCAGTGATTTTGATTTTGATATGGCAAGAGTTGTCTGGGCCTCAAAAAAGTTCTGAATGGCTGCAGAACAGGTGGCCAGGCACAGAACAAAAATAGCATCTTGGTGTTCTAAGGTATCAGATTCAGACCACCAAACGCTGCAGAGTTTGAGTAGCAGGCATTTGTAACATCCATTTATGCTATACATTATACTATTATACATTTATGCTATTTCTTTCTCTCCCTCAATCTTAATATCCTCTATTTTTTATCTCTCTGTATATATCCACACATACATACACATATACATACATGTCGTATGTGTATATACATATATATTCCTCCACATAATCATACTAAATGTTTCTAGACATTCTCAAATGCCCCGGGTTGCAAAATAGCTGTGGTTGTAAATCCTTGTTCCAGATGGATGTCTGAACATAAAGTGTTTTGTGTTACAGGAGAACATGGAACCAGGGGAACCTACTCCTGTTAGTAAGCCTGCTTTATTCTGTGGAGAGACATTACCTTATTTCTCAAAGTTACTCACGGCAAATGCAATGGATGAAGAGCAAACTGGGATTTATACTTGGGGCATATATAGACAGACAGTTTAGAGAAAAAGAAAAAATATAGAGAAGTGCGCCTCAATAGCCACACACTTGGCTATAAACTTTCATTCATTAATAAACAATAAGAAAATAATCTTCAAATATATACGCTTCAAATTTGAATTTAAGTTCCCAAACGTAATGTTCAAGATTCTCTGTTCTCAGTTTTTAGATCCTTTGCTCTGACAAAAGAGCCTCATTTAGATTTAATCTGTATTACTTCATCACTAGAGAATCCTGGGATTCCTTGCATTGTAGTGTGTTAAGCCAGCTCAGCACTCCTACGTATGTAGATTAATAATAGTAGATAATCCACAGAGTATAACTAATAAATGTACTTTAATCAATGATTATTTTCTGATGTGATTTGCACAGCTCACCACCGTAGGTGATGACTGTCATAAGAAGAGAGTATTTCCTTAAAGGATATGGTTAAGAGATTTCTTCCAATGGCAGATCCACAAGATCAAGAATGAACAATGCAATAAATCTAATTCATCTGAGTTTTCACATACGTACTGGATTTCTTGAAGATGGGAGCGGATAGCATTGAGTCACCTCATTAGCAACACAAAATCTATGAGACCTACATTGCTTTTATTGGCCAGCACCAAGGCAGAGACTTAGCTGTTGTTGGGAGAAAGAAAGAAAACAGAGCACAGAGAACTTGTCGCACATTTACTAGGTCTTATTTTTTAAATTTTATTTATTTATTTATTTATTTATTTTGTGATGGAGTCTCACTCTGCCTCCTGGGTTCAAGCAATTCTCCTGCCTCAGCCTCTTGAGTAGCTGGGATTACAGGCACACACCACCACGCCCAGCTAATTTCTATATTTTTAGTACAGATCGGGTTTCACTATGTCAGCCAAGGTGCTCCCAAATCCCTGAGCTCATGATCCACCCACCTCAGCCTCCTCAAGTGTTGGGATTATAGGCATGAGCCACTGCACCCGGCCTACTTGGTCTTATTAACTCCTCTCTCAGTGAATGATATTCTAAATGCTTCTTTCTTCCTGTGAATTCATAAATTTAGATATTTGCAAGATTGGCAGCACTGGTCTCTGGATTCTAACTGCAGTTACCATATTTTTACAAATGTCTACCCTAAACCTTTAAAATCTTTAAAATATTATCTTCTATTTGATCCTTATTTTTTTATTCAAGGTGGGCAAATGAACATGAGCTTGGGGCAGAATATTCTGTCTCCTGGGGGTTCTTAAAATTACTACAATTTTTAAGCTCTCTACACTGATCCCTGCCAAATCTGCCCATATCTTATTCAGCTACCCAGGTCAACTTACAGAGACTTAAAAGTATGTTTCCCCTTTAATTTATATGTTTTTATCTTTAAACACATTTAATGGATTTGGACCTGATAACTGTTTAGGAATATCTTGTACATTCATTGTCTTAATTATTATTTAGTTATTATTTCACTGTAAAATCAAGACCTATCCTTTGCTCATCCCAGTCTTCATCCTTTAGGGGTGCTATAACAAAATGCCATAGACATTTTGTTTACAAATGTGTAGTCTATAAATTTATTTGTCACAGTTCTGGAAGCTGGAAAGTCCAAATCCAAGGCTCTGGCAGATTTGGTGTCTAGTGAGGGCTTGTTTCCTGGTTCATAAACGGCTAGCTGTTTTCTCACATGGTGGAAGGAACAAGGTAGCACTCTGGAGTCACTTTTATAAGAGCATGATTTCCAATCAACAGAGGGTCACCCTCATGACCTCATCGTGTCCCAAAGTCCGCACCTCCTAATAATATCATCCTGAAGGTTAGAATTTCAACATACGAATTTGAGGGGTGGATATAACCTTTCGGACCCTAGCGCCCTCCTCACCACTGCCCCTCAATTTTAAAAGCTTTTTTACTTATTATTCAGACTATTTTTCCAAGGCAAACTTCATTCGCGTTCCTGATTTATACAACTTGCTCCTTTGTGTCCAGGACTAAATCAGAACCTCAGGGAACAATAGGCTGTCTCAGTTCCATATCATATTGACTATCCTTATTTTCTTTCATCTTTATTCATTCCTCTTCCTTTCAATTTCCTGTATTAAGAATTTATCCCTCTTAGGTCTCAACCTCACCCATTTTTCCTATAATAAGAAAGCACTCCCAACTGCAAATAACAAGTTACGTTCAACTGATTATACCTTGCGTCTGAGACTTTTTGTTTTTAGATGAAGTTTCACACTGTTGCCTGGGGTGGAGTGGGAAAGCAAAATATCCACTCACTGAAACCTCTGCATCCCTGGTTCAAGCAATTCTCCCGCCTCAGCCTCTAAGTAGCTGGGATTACAGGTGCCCACCACCATGCCTGGCTAATTTTTTGTAGTTTTAGTAGAGACAGGGTTTCACTATTTTGGCCAGGCTGGTCTCGAGCTCCTGACTTCATGATCTGCCCTATAGGCCTCCTAAAGTGCTAGGATTTTAGGAGTGAGCCACCACGCCTGCTTAACATTATTATTTTTTTTTTGGCAGCCTCAGGCATCTGCTAAACATCATTTGCGTTTATTGTCTGTGTAGTTTCTGATGGCTCAGCAAAGACAGAGAGAAAGAGGATCAGACAAATAAAAGAAAAATAAAGAGCTTGTACAATAGACTGAGATTTATGTTTCCTCAACATATCTGAATTTAAATAAATATTGCTTGCCAGCACAATTATTAATTTTGTTTCAAATTATTCCATTCCATCTATTTGAGAGTTTCATATTTGTTCTTGAGATATTACCATAACTGCATATTTTGTGAATTGTGACTTTGCCCTTATTAAATTAAGAAATCAATCAACCTCTCCTCCTAGGGTTGAGTTTACTACCAAGTACTTTCTCATCAATACGTAAGGAAAGGTTAAATGAAGAAATATAAAGGCTTTTTTCTATTCTTTGGACACTACAGGTAAGCAGAGATAAATGTTAATCAAGGTTCTCCAATTTCAATAATAGCACTGCCATCACCATCTAAACCACTCCCACCCCCTACTCAAAACAACAGACAGAAATATCTGGAACAGTATATCCCAAATCAGAAATTAACTGAGAAAGTTGAGCATTGTAAATATGGATCCAGAATGTCTTCTCTATATTAGAGTTCCTTCCTTTCCCCCTTCACCTTGCTTTTCAGAACCTGATTGTAATCCCTCCCCTTCCCCCGAGAACAGAACTACAGACACAGTGGCATTTTTATTCAGCAATACAGCTTGTGACTGTAGTTGGTGTGCAAATAGAAATGTTTCTCCAGGCTCTTTCTCTCTTCTTTGATGTCTTTTCCTAACATTCTACCATGGACAAACTACACAATTTTCAGGGCCCACATAATGAAAAGGCAGGGTTTCTTGTTCAAAATGGTTCAATTTGTTGAGAGGGAGAAAACAAGAGACCAAACTAAGTGCTGGAGCTCTTCTGAGGGTGGGGTTCTTTGTGGTCTTCACAGATCACACACACCCCAGCCTCAACTCCATCGCCATTCCTTCAGAGCTTTGTCCATCTTTGCCCTTCTCTGCTGCCTCTTCCTCTCTCTGCTCTCACTTCTTGCTTCCTTTCTCTCTCCTTTCTTCTTTCTCCTTTGTAACTCATTTTATTTCCCTCTCCCTCCTTCTTATCCAATGTCAGAGAGTGATAGTGAAGATGAATATGCTTTATGGATTTAGAAATGTTTTGTAATCTAAAACCAAATAAATAATGGTGGCTAATATCTCAACGTTTTTCTTCTCTATGTCTATTATCCTCTGATTTCTTGTTCTTCGTTGATTTCTTCTCTCTTCTATCAATTTATAGGGTTTCCTTGGAGACTCTCCATTTCGCTATTGGCCTTCCTTTTCACTTTACCTATGACTATATTTTCCAAAGGCCTTTTGTCACAGGGAACATATAGTATGTAAGAAAAGAACGGAAATAATGGAAGAATGACAGAATTGACAATGTTCTCCTTTTATCTTTCCTTGGAAGATTAGATGTCTAGCAATACTTGGTTATAAATAGTCTATGCACATCATATAAAGGCAACATTTCAAATGTCGACAAAATCAATATAAGTACAAACAGCTCTCTTCTGAAAAATAAATGAAATCTATGTGGAATTGCTTCTGGTTATTTTGCATCTAGAGCTCCTAAAACCGTGATGTCACATCTTTCCTGGCAATTGCTTGCTATGCACATAAAACACCAAAAACGGAATTCAAATTTGGTTTTATTAAAATGTACTTTTCTGACTCAGGTCCCAGATCAATTATATTTGCATGAATATATGAATTCCTGGAAGCCAAGAAAAGAAAATATTTGTATTTGGCATTTATTTGTATTTGTATAGCTATGCAAGGCTGCATAGTTTAAGAACCAGAGCTTTAGAAAAAAATCAAGGCAGAAATTTGAAAAACAAAGTGTTTTGACATGATATTATTGCACAGATAGTACTTTACTACATAAGTGGCATGTAACATGTCTTGTACTAGGTTATACGTGCATTTTAATAATTCCTTTAGCGCCATAGCATACTAGTGTGAAGGGAACAGACATCTTTACACACTGGCCACTCTAATGATTTAAGGGAGTCCAGAACTCAAGTGTAAGATTTCAGCTTCTGAGATATAAACCTTCTATTTAAGAATTCCGATTGACCCAAGATGGCTGACTAGGAACAGCTCAGGATTGCAGCTCCCACTGAAAGCGCAGAGGTTGAGTGGACTCCACATTTCCAGACGGATTTTTATTGCCCACAGACCAGGAGATTCCCAGATGGAGGAGCCCCATGGGTCACCAGCATGGCTGTTTTGGCCGGCGCAGCTGTTTTTGGCCGGAACCGCTGCTTTACCAGCGCCCCTGGCACAGGGGTTCTCCGTACAAAATATACTGGTCCGGGTGCCCTTTTAAAAAGCTGGTGATTGGAGACCCAGGAAGGCAGATCACCCATTCACCTGATTTAAAAAGGAACTGAAACGGGAGCCAGGATGGAGATTCCTGGGCAAAAAAAAAAAAAAAAAAAAAAAAAAGCCACGTATCTGAGCGCGGCTGTTTCAGCCGGTGCAGTGAGTTGCCACCGGGGAAATCACACAGATCCCAGCTACTTTTCAAAAACAGACTCTGAGTCAGGGGGTTAGATGATCAGGCTTAGTTGGACCCGTCCCCATACAGAAAAAAACAGCAATTGGAAACACTCTGAGTTGAGAGTTTCAGAGCAAGCACAGCCGAACCCAAGACGGTCCAGCTCTGTGGGGGATGGGGGTCCGCCATTACTGAGACACTCCACCACTACGGACTATTGCCGAGGCAGTCCGCTGTTGCCGAGGCAACCTGCCATTACAGAGACAATCCACCATTACAGAAGCAGGCCACCATTGCTGAGGCAGTTCTAACTACGCCCGTATAAACAAGACTGCAGGGAAGTTCACACGGCAGCTAGGCGGAGCCCACAGCAGCTCAGCAAAGCCTCTGCAGGCAGACAGCGACTAGGCTGCCTCCTTGCTGGGCAGGGCAGCCCTGAAAAAAAAAAGGCAGCAGCACAACAGAAACTCATAAATAAAGCCCTTACTCCCTGGGACAGAGCACCTGGGAAAAATGAAAAAGGAGTTTATGAGTTCTGCTGCAGCAGACCTAAACATACCTGCCCAGCAACTCTGAATGAACAACGGAACTCACAGCTCAGGATTTGAGTTCCAATAAAAGACAGACTGTCTCCTCAAGCAGCTCCCTGACCCCTGTGTGTCCAAAGAGTCACCTCATAAAGGAGAGAACACACTGACATTTGGTGGGTATCCTTCTGGGACAAAGATAGCAGAAGAAGAAACTGGTAGCAACCCTTACTGTTCTGCAGCTGCTGCAGTGAACCCCAGGCAAGCAGCGCCTGGAGTGGACCTCAGCAGTCCTACAGGAGATGGGCCAGACTGTTAGAAATAAAACTAAGAAAAAGAAATAACTTCATCATCCACAAACTGGAAGTTCACCCAGAGACCCAATCTGAAAGTCAGCAACTACAAAGACAACAGGTGGATAAACCCACAAAGATGGGAAGAAACCAGCGCAAAAAGGATGAAAACAGCCGAAACCAGAACACCTCTCCTCCTAAAAGGGATCACAACTCCTCACCAGCAAGGGAACAAGGTTGGATGGAGGAGTGTGATGAAATGACAGAATCAGACTGCAGAAGGTGGGTAATAAGAAACTTCCGTGAGCTAAAAGAACAGGTTCTAACCAAATGAAAAGAAACTAAGAACCTTGAAAAAAGATTTGACGAAATGCTAACGAGAATGGACAACATAGAGAGGAATATAAGTGAATTGATGGAGCTGGAAAACACAACATGAGAACTTTGTGAAGCGTGCACAAGTTTCAACAGCTGAATTGACAAAGCAGAAGAAAGGATATCAGAGGTCTAAGATCAACTCAATGAAATAAAATGAGAAGGCAAGAATAGAGAAAAAATGGCAAAAAGGAATGAACAAAGTCTCCAAGAAATGTGGGACTATGTGAAAAGATCTAATCTACGTTTGATAGGTGTACCTGAATGTGACGAAGAGAATGAATCCAAGCTGGAAAATACTCTTCAGGATATTATCCAGGAAAACTTCTCCAACCTAGCAAGGCAGGCAAACATTCAAGTCCAGGAAATACAGAGAACACCACAAAGATATTCGTCAAGAAGAGCAACCCCAAGGCACATAATCATCAGATTCACCAGGGTCGAAATGAAGGAGAAAATACTAAGGGCAGCCAGAGAGAAAGGTCGGGTTACCCACAAAGGGAGGTCCATCAGACTCACAGCAGATCTCTCAGCAGAAACCCTACAAGCCAGAAGAGAGTGGGGGCCAATATTCAACATCCTTAAAGAAAAGAACTTTCAGCCCAGAATCTCATATCCTGGCCAAACTAAGCTTCATAAGTGAAGGAAAAAAAATCCTTTGCAAACAAGCAAGTGCTCAGAGATTCATCACCACCATGCCTGCTTTACAAGAGGTCCTGAAAGAGGCTCTACACATATAAAGGAACAAGCAGTACCAGCCACTCCAAAAACATACCAAATGGTAAAGAGCATCAACACAATCCAGAATCTGTATCAACTACTGTGCAAAACATCCAGATAGCATCAAAATGGCAGGATCAAATTCACACATAACAATATTAACCCTAAATGTAAATGGACTAAATGCCCCAATCAAAAGACACAGACTGGAAAATTGGATAAAAACCGAAAACCCATCGGTGTGCTATATCCAGGAAACCCATTTCACATGCAAGGATACAAAAAGGCTCAAAATAAAGGGATGGAGGAAGATTTACCAAGCAAATGGGAATCAAAAAAAAGCAGGAGTTGCAATTCTCATCTCTGATAAAATAGACTTTAAAGCAACAAAGATCAAAAGAGACAGAGAAGAACATTACATAATGGTGAAAGGATCAATGCAACAAGAAGAGCTAATGATCCTACATATATACACACCCAATACAGGAGCACCCAGATACATAAGGCAAGTTCTTAATGACTTACAAAGAGACTTAGACTCCCACACAACAATAGTGGGAGATTGTAATACCCCATTGTCAATATTAGACAGATCAACCAGACAGAAAATTAACAAGGATATCCAGGACTTGAACTTAGACCTGGAACAAGCAATCCTAATAGACATTAACAGAACTCTCCACCACAAATCCACAGAATATACATTCTTCTCAGCAGCACATCACACTTACTATAAAATTGACCACATAATTGGAAGCAAATCGCTCCTCAGCAAATGCAAAAGAATGGAAATCATAACAAACAGTCTCTCAGACCACAGTGCAATCAAGTTAGAACTCAGAATGCATAAACTAACTCAAAACCGCACAGCTTCATGGAAACTGAACAACTGGCTCTTGAATGTTGACTGGATAAACAATGAAATGAAGGCAGAAATAAAGGTGTTCTCCAAAACCAACGAGAATGAAGACACAACATACCAGAATCTCTGGGACACATTTAGAGCCTTCTCTAGAGGAAAATATATAGCAATAAGTGCCCACATGAGAAGCAAGGAGAGATCGAAAATTGACACCTTATCATCAAAATTGAAAGAGCTAGAGGAGCAAGATCAAAAAAACTCAAAACCTAGCAGAAGATGAAAAATAACTAAGATCAGAGCAGAACTGAAGGAGATAGAGACACAAAAAATCCTTCAAAAAATCAATAAATCCAGGAGCTTGTTTTCGAAAAGATCAACAAAATAGATGGACCACTAGCAAGATTAATAAAAAAGAAAACAGAGAATAACCAAATTGATGCAATAAAAACGATAAACGGGGTATCACCACAGATACCACAGAAATTCAAAACATCATCAGAGATTATTACAAACAACTCTATGCACATAAACTAGTAAACCTGGAAGAAGTGGATGAATTCCTGGACACTTGCCTCCTCACAAGCCTAAACCAGGAAGAAGTCTATACCCTGAATAGACCAATAACAAGATCTGAAGTTGAGGCAGCAATTAAGAGCCTACCACCCAAAAAAAGCCCAGGTCCAGACGGGTTCACAGCCAGATTCTACCAGACATACAAAGAGGAGCTGGTACCCATTCCTTCAGAAACTATTCCAAATAATCCAAAAAGAGGGAATCCTTCCCAAATCATTTTATGAGACCAACATCACCCTGATATCAAAACCTGTCAGAGACTCAACAAGAAAAGAAAACTTCAGGCCAATATCCATGATGAACATAGATGTGAAAATCTTCTGTAAAGTACTGGCAAGACAATTGCAACAGCACATCAAAAAGCTTATCCACCATGATCAAGTAAGCTTCATCCCAGGGATGCAAGGCTGTTTCAACATATGTAGGCCTATAAACATAATTCACCACATAAACAGAACCAAAAACAAAAACCACATGACTATCTCAATTAATGCAGAGAAGGCCTTTGACAAAATTCAACAGCCCTTTATGCTAAAATCCTTCAATAAACTAGGTATTGATGGAATGTATCTCAAAATAATAAAGCTATTTATGACAAACCAACAGCCAATATCATACTGAATGGGCAAAAACTGGAAGGATTCCCTTTGAAATTTGGCAATAGACAAGGATGTCCTCTCTCACTACTCCTATTCAATATAGTACTGAAAGTTCTACCCAGAACAATCAGGCAAGAAAAAGAAATAAAGGGTATTCAAATAAGAAAGGAGGAAATCAAATTGTCTCTATTTGCAGATGACATGATTGTATATCTAGAAGACCCCATCGTCTCAGCCCAAAATCTCCTGAAACTGATAAGCAACTTCAGCAAAGTCTCAGGATACAAAATCAATGTGCAAAAATCACAAGCATTCCTATACACCAATAACAGACTTAAAGAGAGCCAAATCAAGAATGAACTGCCATTCACAATTGCTACAAAGAGAATCAAATACCTAGGAATACAACTAACGAGGAACGTAAAGGACCTCTTCAAGGAGAACTACAAGCCACTGCTCAATGAAATAAGAGAGGATACAAACAGATGGAGAAACATTCCATGTTCATGGTTAGGAAGAATCAATATCGTGAAAATGGCCATATTGCCCAAAGTAATTTACAGATTCAGTGCTATCCCCATCAAGCTACCAATGACCTTCATCAAAGAACTGGAAAATAACACCTTAAACATCATAAGGAACCAAAAGAGAGCCTGCATAGCCAAGTCAATTCTAAGCAAAAAGAACAAAGCAGGAGGCACCATACTACCGGACTTCAAACCATACTACAAGGCTACAGTAATCAAAACAGCATGGTACTAGTACCAAAACAGAGTTATAGCCCAATGGAACAGAACAGAGGCCTCGGAGGCAACACAACATATCTACAACCATCTGATCTTTGACAAACCTGACAAAAACAAGCAATGGGGAAAGGATTCCCTGTTCAATAAATGGTTTTGGGGAAACTGGCTAGCCATGTGCAGAAAGCAGAAACTGGATTCCTTCCTGACACCTGACACTAAAATTCACTCCAGATGGATTAAAGACTTAAACATAAGACCTAACACCATAAAAACCCTAGAAGAAAATCTAGGCAAAACCAACCAGGACATAGGCATAGGCAAGGACTTCATGATCAAAACACCAAAAGCATTGGCAACAAAAGCCAAAATAGATAAATGGACCTAATCAAACTCCACAGCTTCTGCATGGCAAAAGAAACAGTCATTAGAGTGAATCAGCAACCAACAGAATGGGAAAAAATTTTTCCAGTTTACCCATCTGACAAAGGGCCGATATCCAGAATTTACAAAGAACTAAAAGAGATCTATAAGAAAAAAACAAACAAGCCCATTCAAAAATGGGCAAAGGATATGAACAGACACTTTACAAAAGAAAACATACATGAGGCCAACAAACATATGAAAAAATGCTCATTGTCACTGGTCATTAGAGAAATGCATATCAAAACTACATTGAGATACCATCTCATGCCAGTTCAAATGGTGATCATTAAATCTAGAGACAACAGATGCTGGAGAGGATTTGGAGGAATAGGAACACTTTTACACTGTTGGTGGGAGTGTAAATTAGTTCAACCATTGTGGAAGACACTGTGGCGATTCCTTAAGGACCTAGAAATAGAAATCCCATTTGATCCAGAAATCCCATTACTGGGTATATATCCAAAGGATTATAAATCATTCTACTATAAGGACACATGCACACAAATGTTCACTGCAGCACTGTTTACAATAGCAAAGACCTGGAACCAACCCAAATGCCCATTGATGATAGACTGGACAAGGAAAATGTGGCACATATACACCATGGAATATTATGCAGCCATCAAAAATGATGAGTTCGTGTCCTTTGTAGGGACATGGATGAACCTGGAAACCATCATTCTCAGCAAACTGACACAAGAGCAGAAAATCAAATACCGTATGTTCTCACTCATAGGTGGGCGTTTAACAATGAGAACACATGGACACAGGGAAGGGAGCACTACACACTGGGGTCTGTTGGGGGGAAATAGTGGAGGGACAGTGGGGGGTGGGGAGTTGGGGAGAGATAGCATGGCGAGAAATGCCAGATATAGGTGAAGGGGAGGAAGGCAGCAAGTCATACTGCCATGTGTGTACCTATGCAACTATCTTCCATGTTCTTTAAATGTAGCCCAAAAGCTAAATTGCAATAAAAAAATAATATTAATTAAAAAATTTTTAAAAAAAGAATTCTAATCAAGTCATAATCTATGACTCTGGGAGATCCTACCAAGAAGAATCTTGGCATTTGGCCATAAGGCACTCAGATTAATTCCAAATAGGGGTGGGGTTTACTCATGCACACTGACAAGAATAAGCACCAAGACTCTCTGCCCAGAGAAAAATACAGATGTAGCCCCTGTTTTTCAAAGTCAACTTTGTATTGACATAGAACATACATTTAAGAAAGTGTACAAATTAGAAGTTCATAACTCAATGGAGGTTCATAAATGCATAAGGCTAGCTGAGCATGGTGGCACACACGTGTAGTTCCCGCTAATCGCGAGGCTGAGGCAGAATTGCTTAAACCTGGGAGGTGGAGTTTGCAGTGAGTTGAGATCATGTCACTGCACTCCAGCCTGGGCTACAGAGTGAGACTCCGTCTCAAAAATAAATCAATAAAAATAAAAATAAATAAAAAATTTATAAATGCATATGGCTAGCAGGGCGCAGTGGCTTATGTATGTAATCCCAACACTTTGGTAGGCTGAGGCGGGCAGATCATGAGGTCAGGAGTTCAACACCAGCCTGAGAAATATGGTAACAGCCTGTCTCTACTAAAAATACAAAAATTAGCCAGGAGTGGTGGTACACTCCTATAGTCCCAGTTACTTGGGAGGCTGAGGCAGAAGAATCGCTTGAACCCAGGAGTTGGAGGTTACAGTAAGCTGAGATCGTGCCACTGCACTCCAGCTTGGATGAAGAGCAAGACTCCATCTAAAATAAAAATAAATGAAGAAATAAACAAATGCATACACCCATGAAGCCATCATTCAACTTCAGTTGCAGAAAAATTTATCCCAGAAAAATTTCTCTGTGTACTTCCAAGTCAAGAATCCTCATTCAGACTTAGCCATTCTTCTCGTTTTTATTGGCACAACCTTTCTTTTTTATCTTTTTGAATTAAGTATAAATAAATAAATAGAATGACACAAAATGTATTTTCTTGTGTCGTTCTATTTATTGTTTTGTATATTCTGTTTTTTTGTTTTTGGCTCTTGTGCCCACCATCAGACCATGTAGTTATCCATGTTATGGTACATAGCAGTACTTTGTGTTGATTACTATTCAAAGTCCCAGTAACAATAACATAATTATTCATTCACTGTACAGCTGATGAACCCTTGGGTTTTGTCTAGTTTGGGGCTGTTGTAAGTAAAGTTGTCATGGCCATTATTATACAAATCCTTTGTCTAGTTCTTAAAATTTAATGTTTATTATTTATTTATTATTAATTCATTTCCTTTTGATCTACGCTTAGTAAAAGAAATACTGAACATTTCTTGTATTTTTAGCATGAACAGATATCTACTAACAATTTTTCTAAGTGATTATCAAATGTATACATTTACCTTCAATATATGGGTGTTTCAGCTGCTATAAACACTAGCTTGCTCTTGATGTCATTAGTCTTTTCAGTAGTTCATAATGGTATCTCACTTTGTTTTAAATTTGCATTTTGTAACGCATAATGATGGTGACTCTCTTCCTTACTGTCATTGGTTGTTTGAATTTCGTCTCTTGCAAAGTGGCTATTCAAGCTTTTTACCAATTTCTTTTTTTAATTTTGTGTGTGTGTGACTTTTATTATGGATTTGTCAGAATACTTTACATTTTATGAAAATTAGTCTTTGGCATTTATTTGCATTATGAATATTGTCACTCACAATGATGTTTTTTGATGAACCCATTGCTCATAAATTTAAAATACATTTATCAATATTTTATGTGCCTTAAGAAATTATTGTCCATCCCAAGCAGAGTTCACCAAGATACTCTCTTACATATATTTAGACACGTTGTCTTGCTCTGTCACCCAGGCTGAAGTAAAATGGTGTGATCATGGTCCAAGGCAGCCTAAAATTCCCCCTCAAGGTATCCTCTTGCTTTAGCCTCCTGAGTAGCCAGAATTACAGGCATGAGCCACCTTGACAGATACCTATGCCTTCTTTAGACACTTTGTTATTTTACCTTTTACATTTAAAAAAAAAAATTTACTTGTATTCCAGGATACAAGTGCAGATGTGCAGGTTTGTTACATAGGTATACCTGTGCCATGGTGGTTTGCTGCACTGAACAACCTGTCATCTAGGTTTTAAGCCCCACATGCATTAGGTATTTGTCCTAATACTCTCTTTTTCTTGCCCCCTACCTCCTGACAGGTTCCGGTGTGTGATATTTCCCTCCCTGTATCCATGTGTTCTCATTTTTCAACTCACAATTATGATTGAGAACGTGGTGTTCGGTTTTCTGTTCCTGTTTTGGTTTGCTGAAGATGATGATTTCCAGCTTCATCCATGTCCCTGCAAATGACATAATCTAATTTCTTTTTATGGCTGCATAGTATTCTATGGTGTATATATGCCACATTTTCTTTATTCTATCATTGATGGGCATTTGGGTTAGTTCCAAGTCTTTGCTATTGTAAATAGTGCTGCAATACACATATGTGTGCATGTGTCTTTATAGAATAATGATTTATAATCCTTTGGGTATATACCCAGTAATAGGATTGCTGAGTCAAATGTTTACCTTTTATATTTAAAGTTATAATTCCTCTCAAGCTAAATTTTGCATATGGTAGGAAGAGGGATCATGTTTTTTTTGTTTGTTTTATCTCGAGATAGGCTATAATTCTAATGTCATTCATTGCAAAGAAAAATACTGGTTTTTACTTTGTTTGTTTTTTTGTTGTAATAAGATCATGCTTACTGTGTGCAATTCCAAAAGGACACAACTTGTTCATCCAGCTAACGGTTGATAGGGCATTGAGTCCCAACACAGGGTTCACATTTTGTATTTTAACACTTTCTTATTTTATTTATTTATTTACTTTATTATATTTTAAATTTAAATTTTATTTATTGATTGCTTTTTGAGACAGGGCCTCGCCCTGTTGCTCAGGCTGAAGTACAGTGGCACAAGCATAGGTCACTGCAGACTCAAGCTCCAGCTCAAGCTATCCTTGTGCTTCAGCATCCCAATTAGATGGAGCTACAGGTATGGGCCATCATGTCTTCCTAATTTTTTCTTTTTTTTTTTCATTTTTTGTACGGACAGGATGCATTATTATTATTATTATTATTGCTCCACCTGGTCTCAAGCTCCTGGCCTCAAGTGATTTTCCCACCTTAGCCTCCCAAAACGTTTAGATTATAGGCATGAGCCACTGTGCACAGCCTTAAGACATTCTTATATTGTTACAAAGGAATTTTTTTTCTTATTCTATGCTATTTCTTTAATGGAAAGAGGATATATTAAATTAAGTATATATTAAATTAAATTAAAATTTATTAAGTTAATTTTTTAGACTTTATGATATAGTCCAATAAAATAGGTAAGTGGGGAGATCATGGCTAGTTAGTTACTATAGTCTGACAAGCAGATATTTTATTCTCATCAGAAAATTATATTTCTGGAGGAGAAAAGCTACACAAATTTCTTAAACAGAGAATCTATTCTCTCTCTCTCTTTCTTCTGAAATGTTAAAACATGATTTAAAGAAGTGACTGGGTCTCTCTTGATTAGGTGACACACTCGCCAATATTTCTAATTTAATGACTACAAATAAAATTACTGCAAGATTCAGTTTGTGTGATTTCCATGCTTTTGAACCCCCCTTCCACAGCAGTTTGGTATCTAGCAAATGCAGTAGGCCTTTCAATTTTTTTAAGTACAAGCAGGAGCTATGTTATGCATGAGAAACGAAATATGTTGATTTGAAACTCCTGGGCAGCATCAGAAGCAGAGACAAAGAAGCTGTATCTAAACTGGACAAGAACAACAGAGTAAAAAGAGACCAGGTACATGGCTCACACTTGTAATCCCAGTGCTTGGGGAGGTGGAGATGG
Organism: Cebus imitator; assembly: GCF_001604975.1. Taxonomy (NCBI): domain Eukaryota; kingdom Metazoa; phylum Chordata; class Mammalia; order Primates; family Cebidae; genus Cebus; species Cebus imitator. The sequence continues at coordinate 5,928,254 of NW_016107415.1, forward strand.
GAGGATTACTTGAACTCAGGAATTTGAGGCCAGCCTAAACAACATAACAAGACATTGTATCCACAAAGCTTAAAAAAATTAGATAAGTGTGGCAGTGCATGCCTGTGGTCCCAGCTGCTAAGGAGGCTGGGGTGGGAGAATTGCTCAAGCCCAGAAGGTTAAGGCTGCAGTGAGACAAGATCACACAATAGCACTCCAGCCTGGGTGGCAGAGTAAGATTTTCTCAAAGAAAAAGAAAAAAGAAAAATTAGATACACATAAGCTAAGTGAATTTTAAAAAGCAATGCTAAAATAATATCGTTTTTTAAATCTACCTTAGTTTCTAAGAACTTTTTACTTGATTACCTTTTTCAGGTGATTGTATGCAGATTTGTTGGCTCTGCCAAAATTATAGAAGATCATCTGCAGTATTCTAAGACACTACTGGCTACCGTCACTTGATCTAGTGTTATTTTATCATTTATTCTATTATGGCAATATTCAATCAAGGACAATATAAAAGACAAGTCTAAGGGAATAAAGTGGGAACCAGCAGTCAGACTATGTGGAAGCGCATGCTACTCAGATGGTACTAAAATTTACAACCCACAACCAGCAAAATAAAAATAGGGAGAGAGAAGACAGTATTGCAAAGTGTATTTTCTGAGAAATTTCCATTTTCTTGTTGGAAGAAGACCATAACGCACAGCAAGATAAAATACCTATTCCCCTTTGACATCTTCCAGAGAACATTTGAACTTTTTATAACATTTAACTGGAGCAACAAAAACAACAAAAATACTCAACCAGAAAGGTAAAACACTTGTGTACCTAAATGATAAAACATTAATGAAAGGAATTTTAAAAGACATCTCATATTCATGGATTGAAAAAATTAATATTGTTAAAATGTCCATACTATTCAAAACAATCTACAGATTCAATGTGATCTCTATCAAAAGCCCAATGGCATTTTGTTACACAAATAGAAACAACAATCATAAACTAAATATGAAACCACAAAATCCTTAAGTAGTCAGAACAAATATTGAGCAATAAGAACAAAGACAGAGGCATCATGCTTCCTAACTTCAAATTGTTTTACAAAGGTATAATAATCAAAACAGTATGATACTAGCATAAACACATATATAGACCAATGGAACAGAATAGAGCATCCAGAAACAAGCCCATATGTATAAAAATCACCTAAACTTTGACAAGAGCACCAAGATTACAAAATAGAAAACAAATAAGCCCTTCAGTAAATGGTGTTAGAAAAACTTCATATTCATAAGCAAAAATAATGAAATTGCCACCTTATGTTACTTACACAAAAATCAACTAAAGTAGATTGAAGGCTTAATTGTAAACCTGAAAATGTAAAACCTCCTAGAAAAACAAAAAGGTAGAGCAGAAAAACTCTTTGGAATTGGTCTTTGGTCTTGGCAACAATTTTTTGGACATGACACCAAAACGCAGGCAACAAAGGCAAAAATAAACAACTGGACTACATCAAACTAAAAAAAATTTGTACAGCACAGGAAACAACCAGCAGAATGAAAGGTCAACTTACAGAAACATTAAAAAAGTTCAACCCACATGTCTAATAAGGAGTTAATATTCAAAACATGTAAGGAACTCATACAATTGTATATTAAATAACCAATGAAAAACAATGGGCAAGGGACATAAATAAATACTTCTCACAAGAAGAAATTAAAGTGACCAAAAGGTATATGGAGAGATGAGCAACATCTCTAGTAATCAGAGAAATGCAAATCAAAACCACAATTAGATATCACTTCACAACCTGTTAAAATATCTATTATCTAAAAAATGAAAGGTAACTATTGCCAAGGACATGAAGAAAAGAGAACTCTTGCGTGCTATTGGTGAGAATGTGAATTTGTACAGCCATTATGGAAAAGAATATGGAGGCTTTTCAAGAAATTAAAAATAGTACTATTAGTAGTACAATGCACACATACTACTGCTACAACACAGACACACAAACACACACACACACACACACACACACACCCTCAGTGTACATCAAAAGTAATGAAAATCAGGATCAGGAAGAAATACCTACACCCTCATCCCTCATGTTAATTGCAGCATTATTCATGATAGCCAAGTTACGGAATCAACCTAAAGGTCCTTTGATGGATGAATGAAGAAAGAAAATCTGTATATATGTGTGTGTCTGTGTATTATACACACATATAAAATATACACACATATTACATATATATGTATATATATGCACACATATATATGTGTATATATATACTGCCTTAAAAAAAAGAAAATCCTTCTATTTGCAACAACATAGATGGAACTGGAAGATACTATGCTAAATGAAATAAAGAAGATAAAGAAAGAAATATGACATTATCTCACTTATATGTGAAATATATAAAAGTCAAACTCAGTACAGTAGCTGAATGTTGGTAGCCGGGGGTGGGAGATGGGAAAAATGGAAAGATGTTGGTCAAAGAATACAAAGTTTCAGTTATGCAAGACAAATAACTTCTGGAGAACTAATATATAGCATAGGGACAATAGTTAAAAATACTGTAATGTATACTTGATATTTGCCAAAAGGATAGATCTTATATTTAATCTTTTCACCACATGTCTGCACACATGCAATGATACCTATGTGAAGATAGATATGTTACTTAGCTTGACTGGGGTAAGCATTTCACAATGTATACTTATGTCAAAACATCAAGTTGTAAAATTTTATATATTAGTATCTTAAAGCTGTTAGCAAACGATGCCATTTTAAAATAAGGAATTGGAGAGGACAAGGTAATCTCTTTACCTGTTTCATGTTAAAGAACTAGCTCTGTTTAATGGTAAAAGGCACCCATTATTTGATCAGTTTTTATTTCTTTACAAAAAGATTTTGCATAAAGGAGGAGGGTTTTTTTGTTTTTGTTTTGTTTTGTTTTTGCCTGGGAGCAGAGCAGTGAGATTGCATTAAACACACACGTACAAACACACTCACAAGAGAGGACTTTTGCATTTCTCTAATGAGATACGGTTTCATCATGTCCTATTTCTATCAAGATAATTATGGTATAACTCATAGAAAAATGTGAGTATAAAGTGCTTCATTTTCTCCCTAGCTTACTGAAGGTCAAAGTTTGGTAACCCGTGGAGAAAGCCTTCTAGTGTGAACACATCATCACATCACGGACAGCAAACATAGCATCAGCTTCCCTCCTGAGCCTTGTGATCATTCTGTGCTGGAAGGGGATAATCAGTAGAGGACATCCTGAGGAAGTGAAAATCAGCTTTGCCTTACTTCATTTGTACCAGCTTTCAGAATAAGATGATATTGCCACTGATGAGTTTCTTTTAAATGACTGTTTTCTCTAGCGGTATTTTATAAATGGTTGTTGCATTAAAGAGCAAATGAAACTTCCCTGAAGAACACACTCCACCATGCCTTTAGTGTCTTTACTGACACATCTGTGAAGACGGATGGACCCTAAAGAGCTAGCTGCAAACTAAGTGAGTCACATTTGTCTCCCAGGAATGTTTTATATGCTGCAAAATGTGACAAAGGCCATTACGGAGATTATATTTCCCAGCAATGAATCTGTTGTCCAACCTCTGCTATTCCAAACATTCAGAAAATTGCTATGGAATTACTGATGGCCCAGAAATCAAGCAGTCATTGACTAGCTGCCCTAATATTTTCCCCGAAGATAGGGCAATGACAGTAAATTTCTTAAACTGAGAATGGGTTTAGAAATATATGAAAAAAATAACTTTCTAAATTCTACTCAAAATTTTATATAAAAATATTTTTCACACATTATGTTGATAGTTCAAGTACTATCAGCTAAATGAAAAATTTCAACATTGCAAAATATATATTCTTGTCTTTTTTCTAAAATATATCATCTTTGCCACCTATTCATTTACAGATGTTAAATTGTTTAAGTCAACAAAACCCTTGTGCTATTTATTGAGAATTTTTAAGCTACAAACACAGTCTCTGACCTTGGGAAGATTATGAAAATAAAATTTAATGACACATATGCAGCAAAAATGCTCAATTAAGAAGTAGACTATTTGATGCATATCTGACCACATTAGCAGTAGATCCACTTACAGGATACAATAGTTGTCGATGTTTCCAGGAAGCAAGTCCAATTTATGGTGGTCATTAAAGGATGAACTGTTAATTTGGCAAGTCCAAATTTGGGATGCACTTTTAAGACATTGATGGATTCAGTAAAAATGCATGTGTTGTTTATTAAAGCCACATCATATCCAGGCATGAAAGTTGCTGTTTGGCTAAATACACCCATCAGCATCAACTACAGCTTTTCATGATGCTTTTGGTTTACAGCCAGTACCTGGGGTCTCAAATTGCTCAGTTTCAAATCTCTCTCTGAATCACAGCTTTTAGCCATGGTTTTCAGCATTTCCACAATTTTGCCCTTTGAAACTCCCAGTAACACCTTTGTAAGGCATTTCACTTTATATGCAAGGTTCTATTTCTCAAATAATGCACAGGAACTCCTGATTTCTCTTCATTAGTCTGTACAACTAGCTTCATGTGCTCCAGGAATAGGACCAAGTTGTACTTATGGTGACAAACAGTAAACAATGTCATTCAGGAACATAGAACAAAACAACAAAAACAACAACAATGTATATATCCTTACCTGGGCATTAATTTTCCTGAAACTAATTGTTTAAACATATAAGAATGACTTTTGAAGCTCTTAACCATAACATTATTCATCATCTATAGTGTTATTATGTTTGCATTTTCAATCAATAACTGAAATCTTGCAGCTTCATCCTCTTGCCAAAAGAAGCTATAATGCTCAGTGAAAATCCTGGTGTGGCCCCACAAATAGTCTCATGAAAATAATTTATTGTAGTAAATGAACCCACTTTCTGTCACCTCAGAAGGACAATCAGCTTTTAGGACCATTCTTATATTTAAAGGACTTGGAGCAGATATAGCTAGCAAGAGAAAACATAAAATGACTGAGACTTAATACAACATAGAATTGATCTTGCATAACTGTGAAACCTCTAGCTCCTGCATATTCCTATGACTGGAAAATTCTGAACTTACTGCATTTATCTGGGCCCCAGGTTACTTACTGCTATACTGAATAGTAGTCAATTACTTAGAAACAATTAATACAGCTTGTTTTAAACAATTAATACAGCTTGTTTTCACCCTTAAAAACGTATGTGTGAGTGCATGCATTTGGGTGTGTAATGAAAGCATAGTGTATAAATATATGTATTCATTTTTATTACACAGTTTGTCCATTCTAGTAAGTTACTGAGAAGGAATTGGTTATCAGGCCATGGTATGGGAGGTGAAGGAAGACTTACTCTTTAGCAGTCAGACCAGCATCAAAGAGAAGTAGACTGAAATGACTTAGAACACAGCAGAAAACTGGAATTAATGTCAGGAGCTCAGGAAGACAGAGTAGAGTTAATAAATCAGTCCTGAACATGCAAGGTCATAATTGTAGAGAGCTGTGAAAGGATCAAGAAGTGAGCATGATAGAACTGGATGAATCAGTAATTAGCCAGGAGGCCTAAAGATCTGAAATTGTTAGTTGAGCCTTGAGTGTTATCTGCTTCTATACCTCTCTACTTCACAAGCCAAACCACTTTTCAAAAAAGGTAGAATGTCTCCTATTCTAAAAGAATGTAGGATAGAAAATCAAGACGTGATTCTTCATACATCATTTTTCATGTTATGTTTAGAAAAACATATATCCATATTTTATAAATATATTTATAATATATGTCTATAATTTATAATTATTAATTATTTAATCTTTATATATATATGGACAGAGAGAGAAAAAAGGAGAGGGAGACAAGTAGAGATTGGAGAAGTCATAAGACATTTTGAAATGGGCTTATATGAGAAATTTAAAGAATGAATGCATCCACAAATAAATGACTAAACCTGGAAGAGTTAAACAGGTACATATCACAGTAGGTGCCCTTGTCTTTATCTAGGCTGGAGGAATAACGGGCTATGTCTATGGAGATTGTCTCTACCTAGCATATTCTTATTAACCACATTTTTGTGAATGTCACAAGTTAATAACTGAAATAAATCATAACTTTCATTATTTTACACCACATGTGCCTACCATTTTCTCAACAGGTGATTACCAAACAGCTCCCGAATTTAAATCCTAGTTACTCATTGTTCTTCCAAACTTTATGCTTAGGATTACTGAAATATTCCAGATATAGCCTTATTTTCCAGTTTTTCCACTTTATAATGAATTGTTTTGTGTTATACTAAGATGACTGCTGTGCAATCACCTGGTATATGTCAGCATGTTATGACACTTTGGGTAATTTAATCTTACTTAGCACATACTGCAACTTGTTACAAATGAATGGATAAACATATGAAATATGTACCCCCTAGCAAATCATGATTACATAAAATCATTCATTTTGTTTTTCACAGGAAATTTGGAAGCAACTTCTCTGAATAGGCAACATGCAGTTTTGAACCCTTAACTGTGGGGTATCCACTGATGAGAACAGTTCGTGAAATAAAGATCATGCTTTCAACAGTAGTTATTTTCAAGTAGTTCTAAATGGAAATTTGCTTCAGTGCTTCCTGTGGCTCTCTGTAAGAGAGGACCACCTCAAATATCATGTAGGATCTCTCTGGTGGAAGAGAGAAAACCTCTCCTTTTATTCAGCTTTTATCATATATTTATAGTTGTTTGCCTAGTTTACCTCAGGAATAGAAGCAATGTTTTACTTCCATAATACAACTCTAGAAGACAGTCATATAGCTATAATGGTATAAAGTTGTATGGTTTTATGTGCTTCTAAAGTTGTTGGGTTGTTGGAATCACATCTTATTCCTTTATCGTGAAATTCTGTTTCCCTCTAAGAGTCTACCATTATAAGCCATTTTCCCTATAATTTAAGATTTAATTTCATACTAAAATAAAGTCATCTGGATTATATAACCATTTAAGTGTCCTTAGTTGCTTATACCATATAGTATTAGAAAAATATAGAAATCAATACTTATAGGAAGGTACAGCTAATCTTTTTGCACTAACTGGTAGTAAGGAAGAAATGATCATTACTGCTTGTACATTTAGTCACATAAGAATACTATATGGGAAGTTCCTATGTAAACTGTAAAGTAGATATTCAGAATGAGCTATTATTATACAAAGGTAACTGGTATTCTTTCCATTTATTATGTTAAACCCCAGCTTCCAAGTGATAAATCAATGGGTAACAATGTGCTATCAGATATTAAAATAATTTTATGTCCAGAAACACAAAAAGAATATAAGCTTCAGACTTGACCAAACATGACAGAATCTCAATTCTCACACTTACCTCGTTACCTTTAACAAATCACCTCACTTCTCTGAGTTACCTTCTCTTCAATTATAAAATATGAAGAATGATAGATAAGCCATAGGCCTGCTGTAATTTGTTCTGAACATTCTGTAATATATGACAGGTGCTCAATGAAAAGTAATTATTGTTGGAAATACTGTAGTGTGGAAGGAAGCTCAGCAAATATTTGCAGATAGACAAGCAGACGACCACACACTGTTGCAATTTGGTATGTTAAATGCAAAACTGCAGTTTCTGAATTGCCACTCAGGAAATAAGAACTAGAAATTCCCTCTTTCTGCAGTTTCAATTAGAAAAAAAAACGTACTATGCCTGGAGAGTTCTTATAAAAACAAGATAATTTCACAGGTTCAGAGAAACCATGCAATGTAACAAAATGGATATTCAATCATTTGTGATTCAAGGCAGTAACTCAATTGTTAAATTCAGATATAAAATATTTTTACTCAATCACAAGAAATAGAAAATTAATTATTGTTATCATTATTACTACTATTATTATTAGCTGATACCTTAGAAAATGTACCCTACGCTAGGCATTGTGTTAAAAAAAAATCTTTAATCTTTGATATCACAGCAATAAAGAGGTGGTCATTTGAATGAACCATCTCTGTTGTACAAATGTGACCTTTGAGGCACAGTGTACAGAACAGAAATCCACTGGATGTGTTGAATAAATAAATTACTAGGTAAATTAATTTATTGAATGACTATCCCTGTCAGAAACATAATCCAGTGCTATACAGTCTGAAGTTTGAAGGTACTTAAAACTAGGGTTCTATGTAGAAGTAGAAACAGCATTAATATTAACCTGGTTCAATTTGCTTGGCCAGTTTCATTGCTCAAATTAAAACTAAATCAACCCTAGCACCAGTGCCTATATGTGCAGAGTGAAAAGGAAGGATATGGGTTTAAAGACGAGGGCCATTAAGGTCTTTGCATCCAAAAGCATTCAGTTCCACAGAGATTAGAGACTGATAATTCAATACTAGCATTCGTTCCTCTGGCCCGCATTTGAAACATTTTAGACATACTGATGATTCCTGGCTCTGCTCCAGTGCCACCAAAGCAGAATCACAGGAGGCTGAGCTATACATCATCAGCCAGAATTGAGAATAACTGAAATACCCTGCCTGGAGGATCAAGGTAAAGGTTAAAGATTTTATCCTATCTGCTCTCAAGCCTGGAGAACAGAACTCTACTGGATCATTTGAATAAATAAATGTGTAGGTGAATTAATTAATTGAGTATCCCTGACAGACTTGACTTTCTAATTAACATTTGCATGTTTCATAAGTAAGTTTAAAAGCACTTAGTGACTTCTATCTCCTATAATAGCTCTGATTGCTTTTCTGATCTGTTGCTAACCTGGCCCAGCCTCATACTCCACCCCTGGGTGCTCGGTCTTCTAACTCCTCACTAGTCAGTATCCCATAGGCAAGTAATAATACAACATACCATTCAACGATAATCAAAATTATTTTAGCCACTTTAAACACTGAATGCTGTATGTTTTGCAGTTTTATTTCCCACTTATAACCAACACAGCTACAGTTTATTAATACCAAAATATTCACCCACAGATGCACACTTCATACCCACAGCTTTTGCTCATGTTGGTTCTTCTGCTGGCCTCTGGATACTATTTTGCAATCTGAGGGTCTCTGGAACCATCTCTATGGGACCAATACATGAAAGCTATAGAAAGTTGGACTGATTGACTTTACCAATCTTGATCATAGTCATCTGCCATTCTGAGACCACCATTGTCCACACACTAATGAAATTCTGTCTGCTGATGAGAGCACTCACGTATCATGGTGGGCTCTCCAAATCACACCAGTAAATAGATAGTACTTAAGGGATATTTCTTAGTTCTTCTTCCTGGGTTACATAAGCAATACTACTTTAGGAATCTATTGTACATGGGGGAAATGTGACTCAAACTAGACATTTCTAAAGCCTCATTTCCAGCAGTATAAAACTTTGAGATACTAGATTGTTTCTTCCTCTTTAACCATCGATTGTGAGAAATATATATATTTTCATGAAAATAGTGCAGCTTAAATTTTCTTTTATTTTATTTAGCTTTTTTTGTTTCTTTGTTTTGGGTTGGTGTTTCTTTGTTTGTTTATTTGTTTGTTTTGAGACAGGATCTCACTCTGCCACCCAGGCTGGAGTGCAGTGGTGCAATAATGGCTCATCAAAGCATTGACCTCCTAGCCTCAGCCTCCCAAAGCAGCTGGGACTACAGGCATGTGTTGCCATGCCCAGCTAATTTTCAAATTTTTTCAGAGAGGGTCTCACTATGTTGCCCACGATGGTCTCAAACTGCTGGGCTCAAATGATCCTCCCACCTTGGTCTCACAAAGTGCTGGGATTACAAGCCTGAGCCAACACATGCAGCTGAAATTTTCTTTATACCAATTAGCAGAATGCATGTCACATTGGAGTTAAAGTACAAGACTAAATTAAGTTAGTATAATGCCTGTCCAGTAATGTTTCCAAAACACATCAGTTTGTGGGATAAAACATTGTTATAGTGATGATGATGACAATATTAATCACTATAATTTTTGGCTATTGTACTAGGTCCTTTCTATTCAAATCCCAATATAATTATGCAATTAATAATTCAATTTTATTTTAAAAAAGAAAAATTTACTAATACAAGTTAACTCATTTAATTATCACTTAGCTACTCAATAATGACTCCACAATTTGATTTAAAGATGTGATATGCCCAAAATGACCTACACTTGTACTTAATGCTCCACTATACCATGGCTAGAAACAATAGTGACATGTGAGTCCTGAAATGTCCATGGCTCCTAATCCTAAATAACTAAAAATTTAGTACCATTTGATAATTAATTGATTCTAACATCTAGTTTAGTGACAAAAAAAAATTCAGAAAACTATTTCAACGATAAAAAAAATGAACTAGTATCAAACATTAAGAATTATGGCTATCCAGATATCCTCTGCAATGTCTTTGCAATAGTGAGATTCCTCATTCTTTCTGTCTTGTTTTGTTTTAAATCTTTGTGTTCTGCAATTAAGACAAACTTCTTGCAAATATAAAGCAAAACTATAAAGTGTAATAAAAGAGTCAAATAAGTGCCTTTAATGGAAAGAATACCAATTATTATGCTCTAATTGTCTCAGAAATAAAAGAAATATAATCCTACAACAATTCCTGGATTAATCATAATAAAGTGAGTGGAAAAGAGAATTTCATATTTGTTTTTGTTTTGTTAAATCAGGTGCAGTAAATTATAGAAATATGAATGAAAATTCTTATTAGCCTAAATTTTCAACTGTCATGATTAATGTATTATGACAAATAAATTAGTTAAAATTATACTTATATGTTCTGGATTATCTTTTTAATCTTTAGAATTAATTTTTTTTTCACTTAAGCGGCTCAGTAATCTACCTAATTCCTGCAGAAATCCTCTAATGTAGCTATAAGCAGATTTAGTGGCTTTATGTAACTGTAACAAGGTTGCAAACACTTATGTGGTCCTTACTACTTGAAGCTGAAATTGTTTAGTAGCTAAAAACATGAATTTTCACATTATGTAGCTGACTATAAATTCATATTTCCCTACAATGGGATCTTAAGCAAATAATTCAAACTCACTAAATCTCAATGTGACACAGTAGCTCCTGCCTGTAGTCTCAGTTCCTCAGAAGCTGAGGTGGGAGGATCTCTTGAGCCCCAGAGTTGGAGTTAAACTTGGGTAACATAGCAAGACCTCACACCTCACCTCTAAAAAACAAGCTTAAAAAGAGAAAGAAATACAAACGACCCACAAAATCTCAATATTCTAATATGTAAAAAATGTGGATATCACCTTAAATATTTTTGTAGGAATTGAATAAGGTTATGGCATACCTGGTACATATTAAGCATTTCATAAATAGTGTTTTATTAAAGGCATTGTCATCCATCAGCATAAAAAATATATTCAACTTACATTTGTTAAATACCTTCTACATACTGTTCTAGCTGTTGCATGTACAGAGGTTTTTTTAAAATTTCTATAATCAAAAATTATATTTCTATGACAGAATAGACATGCATAAAAAGTAATAATAATAATATATATTGTGTTGGTTACTGATGAATAGTATGATGAAAATAAGTGGAGAGCCCCACCAGGCTTCCGTTAAGAAATGGAATGTTTTGAAATTATAAATGAGGCGGATAGGCAAGGCTTCACTGAGAAGAAATATTTAAACCTATGTATCTTTCTACATTTTGGTGCATGTCAAAACTCATAAAAAGCCTGACACACAGAATTCCCCACTCCGTTTTGGTTTACATTTTGACAGGAAAAAAAATAGGTCCAGTTGAAATTATTTATATATGTACTTCTGTACCTCATTGTCCATATTAATGGAGAAACATACTTGCACTCAGAAACACACATATATATGTAAACTATATAAAAACTTGTATATATTTTATATTATTTATACTTTCTATAAATGTATGCATATTTCCACATGTTTACATATACTTACATATCCTTATGTTTCATAATAGACTTCAAAGATATTTCAAATATCATTGAATGCTCCATCAGAAATGAACAAACTGACATGCATGATAAATTTTATGGAGATAGAGCTTGCTAGACTTAGTACCTGACAAAAGCTACAGGTTGCAGTAAAGGAAGATGTCTGGAAGAATTCACAGGTTCTAGGCTGGGCAACAATGTAAATGTTCGTGACATGCAAGAAACAAAAAGGTAGAAGGAAAAATAAGCTTGAATGGAAATATAACATGTTTCACCTAGAATACACTGAGGTTGAAAGATCTAGGTAACATCAGATATAGATAAACACCAGGAAGCAACTTGTTACATAGGCTATCGTGTAATAGCCACATCACTCTTACCTCAGAAACGCTGATTAAAGTCATGTGATGCAAGTTAGCAGAGGAGGGTTTCAAGAAGTTTGATGAGCAGGTAAAAAGATTATTATATGTGTCAATGATGAGATCATGGTTAGTTGGGGCAAGTGAAGACTTAGCGGAGTCCTGTGTGTAGATGGGAGTTAGTAGCTTGAAAGCAAACAGGTTGTGAGATGAGGAGGTAGAGCTTGGTTCTGAAAGATATATTAAGTCATCTGTTAAGTGCCTCCATCATCTTGATGATTTTTTCTTTATGACTCTTCTACATCCTGTAGTTATTTGTCTCATGTCTATATCTGTAGCCAGAGTATGAGCTTGACATGATGCATTATTCTCTTCAGTGAGCCCACCAAAGTAACACAATTTTGGCACACGGGTTTTTTTTTTTTTTTTTTAATAATGTGTTTGAATGGATCAGTAATGAGAAAAATAGGTAACATATTTTAGGGCCTCAAGGATTCTTGTGTGTGTGTGTGTGTATTAAGTGTTAATGGAGTTAAAGTGTATAAGTACAAAGTAGAGGAAAAGAGAAATGACAATATTGAAAATATAGAAGAATGATAGGTAGATACCCTCAGTCTTGGTTGAAAAGATGTGTAAGGATTGTTGAGAAAGGAGAATAGGGGAGGGAATAAAATGAAGAACGAAGTGGGAGGGATAATCCTTGAAGAACAGTAGCAAACCTGCTCTGAGAGTTGAAGACAATATAAAGATACAGTCACAGCTTTAGGTGTGGTAATGGAAAAATAACTTTGATGTGTTCTATTTCTTTGTGAAATAGAAAATAAGGTCATATACTGGAGGTAGGAGAGTAGGCAGAATAAAACACTTATTGATTTTGCTTTAGCTCTGAAGACTAAAAGCCACCTGTACTTAAACAGAAAATTCAGATTTATTATACCAATAGGGCTAGTCTTGGCTTCTGTTTAGCCAGAACTTTTATTTTTCCGACCGCAATTTTCTTACTTTCTTTTTACAGTTGACCACAGTATAGCCTAATGCACACTTTGATTTTGCATTAAAATGTAAGACTGCCCTCTTTCTGCAATAATTCAAACTGCAGGATGTTTGCATATAATTAAACACTGACACGTTGTACTACCATTTTTCAACTGTATGCATAGTAAAGCTCTAAGTTTCTTACAATTATTTAATTTATATATTGTTTTTTTAAGTATAAACAATGTTTATTGTGTGTGTGTGTGCGTGTGTGTGTGTGTGAGAGAGAGAGAGAGAGAGAGACAGAGACAGAGACAGAAAGAGGGGGTGTGGGAGAGAGAGAGGCTGAAAATTAACTTGAACAAGAATTAAGACACAGAAAACTTTATTGAGAATTTAAAAAAACAATACTTATTATTTTTCTAGAAATACAAGAGAAAGTGTAAGCACAAATTAACATTCTCCTTTATTGTGAATCCACTGACAGGTTTAGTCCTATGTCTGGTAATTCTTCAAGGAGATAGTCAGGAATATATTCTAAAACCCCATGTTTATTGTCTTCCATAAGCTTTGGTTTGCATGCTTTGCAGTTAGAGCCATGGCACAGCTCACATGTGACTTGCTAGGCTGGCAAACTGCTGATGTGACCAATTAGTTGGCTCCCTTTAGAAACATAAATATTATGCTTAGAAAATAGTGTTGCTAAGTGAGTTTCTCTCACCTTCTCTTCTTTTTTAACTAATTGAGCCAGAAGGAATGGATTATACATATTTGTTGTTTTGCATATAAATTGGAAATTACTCCTTTCCCCTAACTGCAGTTGCAAATAATGTTTCCTCCACTTTTGTCTGAACAGCAATCTCCACTTTTAGATGAGTCCTGCCCAAATTATTGGAAAATTATAACATTTGCTGACAACTTTCTTTAAAGTGATCAATCAAACTTCCCCAAGAGAAAATTATATTTTTAAAGGAAGCTTTATAACATTAATGGCTTCAAAGGTCAAGTTATTTCTTTTCTTCAATTTAAGGACATGTTCTTGAGTCAATCATCATTAATTCAACATAAGATCTTAGTCCCCAATTTCACCTCTTACATTAGCTAACATAATTAAACCGTGTTGCTGAGCAAAATGCCAACTACCTTTTTCTTATGGACAAAGTACTCCACCTGGGTTTTCTTTGTCAATTTTCATTAATTTAAAAGAACAAATTTATTGTTATTATATTGAGCATAGAATAAAAGCTTACCTAGTTTGCTTCTGAATTTGATAATGAGGCTTTCCCTGTGCCCCCTACCCATCTGGCAGGCATAGAATTGGCTGGACTCTGGTGAGCAGCGGTCATTTGGGATGGTGTTTGTTCAGTTCTCAGTTCCAAACCCTCAGTACTACTCATTTAAAAACTGACCGAGACAGAGTACAGTGCACTAAAGTCTTCATGAATCTCAGTTTGTCTTTTAATATCGTGAGCATTGTCCTGAATTAGGCTGACTATTCTATCTTGATACTTAATTTCTGCATAATGCTTTCCATGTAATTCTCTAGAATTCTCAATGTCTTTGTTTTAACTGTTGCCTTAGATCTCTAGTAATAGCTTCAGATACATTTCTACCCTTCCATTTTATCAGTACTCAAAGCCCAATATAATGTGCTTCTCAAATAATAACAATTCTAGGCCTCACTGAATCTACTGCACACACAATTACACATCTAGAATTTTCTTAATGCTATGAACAAGTTTATCCAGAAAAAAAAAGGGAGCTAAAATGTAAAATTAGATTGTACCAATAAACTAAATGCCAATAATGTCCACTTTTCCAATATTCCATTCTGAAACAAGGCAGAGTTTCAGATAATTGTGATACTATCTGATATATTAATGTTGGCTGACCTCTCTCCTGACATTTAGAATAAGAAATGTTCATATATTGCTTAAGCAAATATTATGAGATTGCTAATTGTACATCATTTCATTATGGATGTATACACCCACACATATAAAATTATATGTGTTAAAATATTTGGACTGGTATGTGTGTATATGTGTAAAGTAAAAAAAAATGATGGAAAGACCCAGATTAAAATCTGAAGTTAATGAAGCTGCTACTCTACACCAAGTCTTTTAGTTCAAAACACTTCAACCTTGTGAAGATTACAGTACTGTATGTATTGGTTGGTTAGTTTAAGCTAAATAGTATATGGTCAGTTTCTCTTGTTAGAGAATTCAGAAGCATTTGACCCAACATTTCAATGCATTAATAATGACTTAAGCTTTTGTTTTTGTTTTGAGACAGAAAAAAAAACCCAAAAACGCCCAGGCTGCAGCCTCTACCTTCTGGGTTCAAGCATTTCTCCTGCCTCAGACTCAGCTGTGACCACAGGCACACGCCACCACACCTGGCCAATTTTTTGTATTTTTAGTAAAGACGGGGTTTCACCATGTTAGCCAGGATGGTCTCCATCTCCTGACCTTGTGATCTGCCTGCCTCAGCCTCCCAAAGTTCTGGTTTTACAGGCGTGAGCCACTGTGCCTGGCTGACTTCCTATTTTTTATATTTCTGATGCTTTGACATCTGAGGCCTTGCTGATCCTCGAAACACCGTCCAACAAGGGCTAGGCAATTCCTAGAGACAGTAAAGGACTCACTGACCTGCAGGGGTGATTTTCATATACAAACTAACCAACTAGCCCACATTCCCACCACTTCCTTTATCAGACTCACACACTCAGGGTCACTGTTCCCCTGCCCCAATCACCCAAGAGCCAATACCAGATAATGAGGGACAATCCCTGTACTCCAAAACAAACTGAAATTATTCAAATTATCAAATCTTGAACCTGCTGAGGCACTAATCACAATAAAGTCTCTTGCCCACATTCCACATTTTTCTTTCACTTTTGCCTGCTGACTCACCTTAGTGCTTTCCCCAAGTGGCTCTGCATGGCGTGGAATACCCCTTCCTCTTGGATACTGTGAGCACCAAATTATCTTTTTAATGACAGTCATCCCCTAATCTGTTGACCTAAACCATACCTGAATAAGAACCAACACTCACTACTTCACTCCAGGGTTATCATAAAATAAAAGCAAATACCCAGCACACTTCCACATTTCATAATAAATTTCAAGGCTTTTGTTCATTGTTCCATCTGTCAAGCACAGAATTGGATAGAATATGGTGAGCAGTGGCCACCTGGGATGGTGGCTACTGGGATAGTGAATACACATGCTTCAGATAGACCTAATTCATATCTAATCCAGATTTTTGCTAATTGTCATCATAAATATTAAAAATGGATATTCATTGGTGAAAGTACACATGTTTTTAACTATTGTAGGAGAAATACATAATCCCTGTTTAGTGAAATGAATATTATTCAAGACAGGTGGGTGAGCAAGAATAGTTTAGAGATACTCTGCTAGCCTAAGTTGGATGTGCTCTAATGAAAAGGCCCTGTGTCTGGTCTGCTTTGGAAGTTTTAGGTTGCCTACATTTTCCATACTCTTAATATATTTAATCCTATCTCTATAATATTGTTGCATTTTATTCTAATAAATGTTTAATGCCACATCAGAATATTCATAAGATAGAAAGCTGGTGTGTCATCTATCTAATTTAGAGAGCATGTTACATGATTGTGTTGTGAAGTTTTTCAAGTATTTTTTTCTCCAACAAATGTGGGGGCTATATTGTAGTTTGATATTGGAATTTATTACCTTAGAATGATGACAATGTGGTCGATTAACTAATTAAAATTTACCTTGAAATATTCAGTGGCTCCAAAAGTAAAAAAAAAAAAAAAAAAAATCCTTATAATTTTGTATGGCCAAACTGACTTAGGTCAGTTCCAATTGTCTGAAACACAATATTCCTTTTTTTTTTAAAATTTCTCATCCTTTCTTCTTTATATGTTCCTGTAATGAATCAATCCATTTCACCATATACTTCCTAGATCTTCTGCTAGTACCATATGTATGACTGATTATGTGTGTGTTGGGGGAGGTTGAGCTTAATGATTTAATAATGTTGATTTTAACAAGTCTGGCTAGCACTCAGAGTCTGTACCTGGTGGTGGGTTTATTCAAATGGGCAGTTTTAAGTAACTATTTTGCACGTTACTGATATTTCTGCAAATTGGTTATAAGTGCTTTGTATATTTACACTATTGTTTACTCTTTCAAAAACCCTAGCTAAGTGCCCAAGTACAATTTCAAGTGTTTGCATCTTAGGGATGTATTTCTAGGAACAAAATATTGTTATTTCCTCCTGCAATGTTGAATTAAATGGTTTTATCAATAAATAACTTTCTGAGTGCTTCCACAGGAGTTACAAATGTAACTCTAGGAATCTCCATAGGTAAACCATGACTATTCTCATGGTATGTTTGAGAAAAATGATATATTTTTATTTGCATAAACAATCATTTGCTGGATATTTAAAATATGTAAAGTATTACAAAGGGCACTGGGAAAGGAAAATGCAGTGTTAGCAAAGCAGCGCAGGCTTTCAGGACACTTAAAATCAAACCTGGAGAGAAAACATATTTGAAAATAATTGTTTGTAACAGGTGGGGGTGAATGAAGGCCACCTTTCACTAGTGGGCTTCATATGAATGGTGTGTGTGCCAGCAAATATTTGCTCACCTAATGTCTTTTTGCCAAGAAAATACCCCACCTTTCCCTTCTGTTTAAGATTCTTCTCTTGCTTTCTTCTTTCTTTTGCATTCTGTTCTTTCTTTTCCCTTTCCTTTTTGTTTGCTTTTTTATTCATCACCTCACCTGAAAATCCTTTACTTTTCTTTCCTGGCATTGTCCAAGTTTACTTCCTTATATTTCAAACCAGGATTAACCCACCCCTCTGATAGGACATTTTTATTAGTGTTATATTTTATGTGTGATAACATGCATAATTTTAAAATTATTTTTATATGGAGTATAACATAATATCTATCTTCAAGTATGTATCTTTATAATTGGTTTGCACTCAGAGTTATAAGATCAGGTAATAAAATTCCAGAAATCATATTCATCTTTCTTTGTCTAAATATCTAGAAAGTTTCGTCAATTAATAAAAATAACATGATATTTCTTTTGTGAAGTTAATAATGTCCAATTAGTGTGTTTGCTCTGAAACACAGTAAGGATCCCTCCACTTTTTATAATAGGTATAATAATTTGCAGGCACAATAATTTTTGGCAGTCACATTAGTTCTTCAATGTTGGAGGGCACACACAAAACTTGCTATTCTCCTCATAATACTGGGTTTTCTTGGAATAGGCACTTTAAGCTGTATATTTTCTTGAATGGGCAATTACGTATTCCCTATGATAAAAACTGGTAGCAGAGTTTTTAGTGAACCCACTTGCCTATTTGCTGGATTTTGGTAGAGGAATTGTTTTATTGTTGTTTACTCTCTAATGAGATGGGGAAAAAAGAATATTTATAATGTTCATCTACCAATAAATGGGTTGTGCTGACAATATTTATATAATAATTTTTTTTTTTGAGACAGAGACTCACTTTGTTGCCAGGCTGGAGTGCAGCTGCATGATCCTGGCTTACTGCAACCTCTGCCTCCCAGGTTCAAGCAACTCTCCCACTGCAGCCTTCCGAGTAGCTGGGCATGCACCACCACACCCAGCTAATTTTTGTATTTTTAGTAGAGACAGGGTTTCACCATGTTGGCCAGGATGGTCTTGATCTCTTGACCTTGTGATCTACCTGCCTGCCTTGGCCTCCCAAAGTGCTGAAATTTTATATTTTTTCATGGTTAAACAAGCTTATCGACAGTTAGCACACCAGCTTTTGATTGGATATTTTCCTGGATGTGATCTCTCTACCCTGAAGCAGAGGGACTGTTCTGACACAGTACCTTGGTCTGGACTTACATCAGTATCCCTTGCTTGGTTGGGGGAAAAAGTAGAATAAGTGCTATATAGAAATGTACACAATGTACTTTTGAGGAGCCAATATCAAAAGGTTAATGAAAAATTTTAGTCAGCTTCATAAACAAGTTTACTGGACCTGAGCCCTACAGAACGAGTAGAGTTGCTCTAAGAGTGATAGGAAAGATCATTCTAGGCAATGGGAACACCCTGAAGCAAGCAAGCCATGAAAGCCTGAAAGTACATGATTATTTCCAAGCTGTGATTGAGACAGGTTTAGATATATTTGAAGATGTGCGTGACATTTTTTTACATTAATTTGACAGTTTCAATGCTTGAATACTAATAAGCCAATACTTCCTTATATTTATAAAACATTATATAAAATAAAAATTGAATGAATAAGTTTTTAAGTTTCACTTTAGATACAAAGTTGGCATATAGGATTGCCAGGGACTGTGCAAAGTTAAGAAAACAATGTACTTTATTTATTTGTTTATTTTTTTTAATGGTAAGAGAAAAAGGACAGGTTTCAGAAACTCTATAAACTATTACCATGAAGCAAAACAATACATTCAGTCATAAAGGATAACATGGAGAAATCTCCTCGGATGTGGTTCGTCCTGCTCTATGCACTACCAAGTCCCTTAATCTCTCTTGCTCCCATTAAAAAACACTACCCAAATCTCAAAGATCCATTCAATACCAGTCTGCTCTAAGCACTGTGTCTGTATTAGTTCATTTTCATGCTGCTATGAAGAAATACCCTACACTGGGTAATTTATTAAAAAAAGAAGTTTAATTGATTCAAGTTCTGCATGGCTGGGGAGGTCTCAGGAAACTTGTAATCATGGTGGAAGGCACGTCTTCACAGGGCAGCAAAGAGAAAATAAGGGCCAACAGGGGAAATGCCAGATGCTTATAAAACCACCAGATCTCATGAGAACTCATTCACTTACACAAGAACAGCGTGGGGAAAATTGCCTGCATGATTCAATTACCTCCTACTGGGTCTTCCCATGACATGTGGGGATTATGGGATTACAATTAAATATGAGATTTGGTTTGACACAAAGTCAAACCATATCATTCTGCCTGTGGACACTCCCAAATATTATGTCCTCAAATTTCAAAACAAAATCACTCCCTTCCAACAGTCCACAAGTCTTAACTCATTCTAGCATTAACTCAAAAGTTCAAGTCCAAAGTCTCATGAGAGACAAAGCGAGTCCCTTCTGCCTATGAGCCTGAAAAATCCAAAGCAAGGTAGTTACTTCCTGGATACAATGGGGATACAGGAATTGGGTAAATACACCCACTTCAAATGGGAGAAATTGGCCAAAATGAAGGGATTCCAGGCCTCATGCTAGTCCAAAATCCACTGGGGCATTTAAATGTTAAAGCCACTTCCAAAATGATCTCCTTTGACTCCATGTCTCATATCCAGGTCACAATAATGCAAGGAGTGGGCTCCCACAGCCTTGGACAGCTCTGCCCATGTGACTTTGCAGGGTACCACCCCACACTCCCAGTTACCTTCATGGGCTGGTGTTGAATTTCTGAGACTTTTCTGGGTGCACAGTGCAAGCTGTCAGTGGATCTACCATTCTGGGGTCTGGAGGACGGTGGCCCTCTTCTCACAGCTCCACTAGGCAGCATGCCAGTGGAGATTCTATGTGGGGGCTCCAACCCAACACTTCTCTTCCACACTGCCCTAGCAGAAGTTCTCCATGAGGGCTCTGCCCCTGCAGCAAACTTCTACCTGAACATACATCTTCTAACATCTAAGCATAAGTTCCCAAAACCTCATTTCTTGAATTCTGTGCACCCACTGGCTCAACACCACATGGAAATGGTCAAGGCTTGGGGCTTACACCCTCTGAAGCCATGGCTCAAGCTGTACCTTGGCTCCTTTTAGCCACTGCTGGGACACAGAACCAAGTCCTGAGACTGCACGAAACAGCAAGGCCCTGGGTCCAGCCTATGAAGCCATTTTTTCCTCCTAGGCCACTGGCCCTGTGATGGGAGGGGCAGCTGTGAAGACCTCTAACATGCCCTGGAGACATTTTCCCCATTGTCTTGGTGATAAACATGTGGCTCCTCATTAGTTATGCTAATTTCTGCAGTCAGCTTGAATTTCTCCTCAGAATACTGATATTTCCTTTCTGTCACATAATTAGGCTTCAAATTTTCTGAACTTTTATGCTCTGCTTCCCTTTTAAACTTAAGTTCCAATTCCAAACTCATTTGTGAATACATAAAACTGAACGCTTTTAACAACACCCAAGTCATGTCATATACCCTAAATCATCTCTCTCAAATTCAAAGTTTCACAGATCTCTAAAGCAGGGGCAAAATACCACTAGACTCTTTCCTGAAACATAGCAAGAAACAGCTTCATTCCCATTCCCAGTAAGTTCCTCATCTCCATCTGAGAGCACCTCAGCCTGGACTTCATTGTCCATATCACTATCAGCATTTTGATCAAAGCCATTTAACAAGTCTCTAAGAAGTTCTAAACTTTCCTATATCTTCTTGTCTTCTTCTGAGCCATCCAAACTGTTCCAACCTCTGCTTGTTACACAGTTCCAAAGTTGCTTCCACATTTTTGGGTATCTTCACAGCAACACCCCCACTACCCAGAAACAATGTACTGTAGTAATGTACCAAAGTACATTGCTATGAAGAAATATCTGAGACTGGGTAATTTATAAAGAAAAATGATTTAATTGACTCACAGTTCAGCATGGCTGGGGATGCCTCAAGAGCCTTCAGTTATGGTGGGAGGCCCCTCTTCACAGGATAACAGGAGAGAGAATGGGTGCCAGCAAAGGAAATACCAGATGCTTATACAACCATCAGGTATTGTAAGAATGTACTCACTATCATAAAAACAGCATGGGGGAACCACTCCCATGATTCAATTACCTCCCATTGGGTCCCTCCCATGACACATGGGGATTATGGAATTACAGTTCGAGATGAGATTTGGGTGGGGACACAAAGCCAAACCACATCAGTGATCTTTCTAATGTTTTCATCATTGTCCTTCACATTACTTTTTCTAAACTTTAAAGTATCCCCTCAATACACAACATGCATTGTTACTTAAGAATTCAGACAAGAACACCTTATTTTTATGACTAAACTACAAACTCTTAAAGAGATGTGGGCAAGGATTGCTTTAAATTCGACCTTGTACCATATTAAGCCTTTATCAAATATTTGTTTAGTAATAATCATTACAGTGAATCTATAAAGTAATATTGTAGTTCTTAGTCCCTTGAATCTTTTGAATGTGAATAATTTCAAAATGCAATGACACATATAGCAAACAAATATAAATCAGCAGGAAGCCTTAATTAGTACTCAATTTTAGAAATCCATATATCTAGAGAATGGCACATTCTAAAACAGAGCCCTGGTCTTATGCACCTTGTATAATGACCTTCCTAAAGCAAGAAAGTAGACTGAATATTATGTATGGATTATGAAACAACAAAAACAATTTGGAAGTAAAGTCTCAGTTAACCCAACCTCTTAATTACAACTTTCCACTTATTAAGCCATTCTTTTAATTAAAATGTTCTTATGTAAAAATTATAAGATACTTTATTATTTAGAAAAAAAAGTGAACATTGGACTTTTATGCCATATACCTTCCACAAATTTTCTGTTACATATTCTGTTTTCTAAATAAAGCACCATTTAAAAAATGGTAAACAGAACTTTCAGAAGGTATATTATAATTCTGTCTGCCTTTTTGATTGATACCATGATCAAGCAGTGTTTTATTTATTTCCTCCCATGACAGAATTCAATATTACTTTGATATGAATCATAGTTGCTTAGCTTTTCCCTATTTCGATGGCTGGATAAGTTCATTTCTGAATAATGACTAGTAAAGTTGTTAGAAGCATGTATTTATCATTTCCACAATTATTTATCCAATATATATTTAGTGAATACCTACCAGGTAGAAGACACTATGCTATACGTATGTGATACAAGGAAAAGCAAGTGTAAGACAGTCACGATCATACTAGAACTTCTTCCCTACCACTTGAGTATCTTTTTCAACACCTCTACCGTATACAATCCTATTCATCCAAAAATGTTGCCCATACAAATGTAGAGATGAAAAGGAATCTTATGAATTGTTATTTTTGTACCAATTATGTATCCTTAAAGAAATTGTATACATGTAACTTCTCCCATGTAGCAATAGCATGCCTTACTTGTTGTTGTTGTTGGTACTTCTACTGAAGTAGATACTGGTTGATCAAATCATTAATTCACATAGTATTATCAACTCAAATGTTCTATTTTAATGTAGTTTTTGTCATAAAATATAGCATCACAGAATATTAGCACAGAAAGCGTCCTCAGAGTTCAAGTAGGGCAAATTCCAATTTTACTATAAACTTGGCCCAGAGAAGCAAAATGAATCATTAAATGTGACTAACTCAATTATTTGTCACTAAAACTGGTCACTATCATGCATTACAATACGTTGTGAAAACTTACTGCATGCTTAGAATTTGAAAGGCACATGGTATCAGTTAATATACCTGCCATTTTGTCAAATGCTCCTCAAGTGCCATTTTGAGAAGCTTATCAAATCACTAAGAAGCATCAATGGCTTTTTAGTGATTTGCATTGCACAATTTTAAAAAATATATTTATTTTAAATTTGCAAGCACTAAGAAATTTAAAAATCACATTTTAATTCTTCTGAATTACTTAAATATAGACTTTTACTATGAACACCAGCATATTCCTCAAAGGAAATCAAATTTCTTTCTATGGGAATGTATATTCCTAGCATAACATAGATTAGATTATATAATTTCTTGCATCAATGGTGCCAGAATATTAACGGAATGTAACTCCTTCATGAGCCAGCTGTGATATTGCTATGAGATTTTTATGCCATCTCATACGAGGCATACACACTGCTACTCCCCTCTAATAATAACCAAGTCAGAGATATCTCAACTCAACATTGTTCTCTCCACTGTTGAGTCAACCCAGGAAGACCTCAGAGAATTTTGTCTTGGCAGTTACTGCTAATTGGTCAATTGTGACAACTAAAATAAAATCTACTTATATTTTTGGATAAATTACATCTTCACTTTAAGTCACTTTTCCTCTTTTCTATTTAATTTTTCAGAAGCTAGCATTTGTTACAATTTAATAGTAAATAATGTACCATTATTGTAGCTTCTGTGATGCAATATAATGCAGCAGTTGACTACCCATATTGATATTAAATCTAGTTAACATGTTTTTTGTTGTCCATATAGTATATTTCAAATACTGTGTCCTTGTCTTAAGATTAGAGATCAGATTCTGAGGAGACTATATGATTATGCAATTAAAATGCTAAAATGAATGTTAGGGTGTGTAAATTTGGTAAGAGTTCAAAGGCAGCAGAAATAATGTGGGTCTAGTAATTGCAGAGGGCTTAACTAGAAATTGTGGTATTTGAGTAAGACTTGAGAGGGTTAATTTTTTTTTTTTTTTTTTTTTTGGTTTTGCTCTGTTGCCCAGGCTGGAGTGCAGTGGTACGATCATGGCTCACTGCAGTTTTGACCTCCTTGGATTCAAGCAATCCTCCCACTTCAGCATCCCAAGTAGCTGAGACTACAGACACATGCCACCATGCCCAGTTAATACATTTTTATATTTTATTTTATTGTTTTGAGACAGGGTCTTGCTTTGCTACCTAGGCTAGAATGCAGTCATGTGATCATGGCTCACTGCAGCCTCAACCTCCTGGGCCCAAGCGATCCTCCCACCTCAGCCTTCCAAAATACTCCTGAGCTTGGTCTACAAGTATGCACCACCACACCCAGCTAATTTTTGTATTTTTTGTAGATACGGGTTTTCACCATATTTCACAGGCCAGTCTCAAACTCCTGGGCTCAAGCGATCTGCCTGTCTCAGCCTCCCAAAGTGTTGGGATTACAGGCATGAGCCAAGTCCGTCCTAATTTTTCATTATTATTTTTTATTTTGAAGAGATGGAGTTTCACTGTGTTGCTCAGGCTGGTTTCCAACTCTTGGCTTCAAGCGATGCTCCCACCTTGGTTTCCCAAAGTGCTGGGACTACAGGTGTGAGCCATTGTACCCAGCCCAAATTTTAAATTTTCTTCAAAGCAGATAGCAAAGGGTTTAAGATTGAAAAAAAAAAGTACCAAAATAAATCTACACTCCAGTAAGTGATGAAGCATATATACAGCAACTTAATTCTTGCAACAATAACAGGAAATAAAAGAAGACATTTATTTGATAGTCCATTGGGGATCACTATGATAATTTGGCAGGGAGGGTTTACTTCACTTATAAAAGTTTTACAAGAAGTAAAACATAAGTGCTTTCTTGAGCATAAAGCAATTCAGTCCCGTGTTATTCACTTCTGCATAATCTACGTGCACCTTGGAAATATGGGTGAGGAAAAACTAGTTTAAAATGAATTTTAGCCTTGAATAATGAAAATAAAATGTTTTGAACTATTACACTATATTATTCATGATATACTGTTAAGTAACTTCATGGATTATCTCTGTCTTAACAGTAGATGAAAACTTTGAACATTAAAGATTAAATGACATGATTATTATCACATACCTACTACTTGTTAAATCCTAGGCTGGAACTCATGTTTTAGTAATTACATGAGAATGAGGTGCTGAACTAAGGAGGTCTTCTTTTGTTATTGTTGTTCACCTTTGTCTTGTTCTCTGGATGATGACCTCAAATGAACATAATCTTTGATTATCACTTGTCCTGCAAAGTGCCAGCTTTTTAATTCAATTCCCAATTCATAATTTTCTCCATGAAAAGGATCTGGAAACATAATCTTTATTATAGCTGACTATTATCATCACATAACACACACGGGAATTACCACAAGTGAGGAAAGAAAGAAGGCACTTCATTTTTAATAGATTGGACCTAGGAATTATGGGGCTGCTTGAGTTATTCTTCTTTTACAAAGGAGACCCTGAGTCTTTGGCTATTATGCCATGCTCCAAGCACATTAAAATTTATAAAAATCTAAAACTTTCAAGGAAACTTTAAAAGCCATTAGTTTAATAGATATAATCTAGGGAAAATCAGTGTGAAACCTGTTTTCTGCTTGTAATGCTATTATCGAAAGTTATATTTCTAAAGATTTTACTGTAAGACTGTGCTGATTCAGTTTATGCCCAAAGGAGAAGAAATTCAAATTTATTTTAAAAAATAAATTATGACAAAGGACAAGTTAGGAGAATCTCGGTTTGGGAATTAATTTAATTTCTAAGGGTACCAGGGAATATGTTGTGATATTGTGCTTACATTTATTAATCACAGTCTCAAAATTAAGGAATAATCTCTCAAATTTATGGTATTTAAAAAATAAAATTTGGTAGGAAGGAGAAGTCATTAAGGAAATACATTTTATCAGTATCTCCAAAATAATAAAAATATTTTTAAATGTTTCAATTATTTCTTATTTAAGACTTTTAAAAATAATTTCAGCCTTTATCACACCTAGAGCTGATGCAATCATTAAGGTAACTCCTGGCATGTAAATGTTTGTTTAGTTGAACTTTTAATCTTTAATGTACTTCAGTTACAGAACTATTTAAGAGAATTTCTTCTGGTAGAACACGAAATCATGTTTAATTTAGTGAATGAAATAATGAATTTCAGAGCTGCTAAGAGACGTAAAATTCCAGAAGTTGAATATTAGCAAAACCTTTCATCTCAGCAATATACAATGCCAAAATAAGTTCTATTTACCAACTCTTTCTTCTCCAAATGTTTTTCCTTCAACCAAGGAGACTTCAGCGCTTAAAAAGATAAATAACTGGAATTACATAGATTAAGTTATTTCTATATAAATTTAAACACAAAATTTTAGATTTATCAAATGAGTAACACCACATAATAGCAAGTTTATGGCTAAGCCTAGAACAATAATTCTAGTAGCTCCTATCCCACTTTCCAAGAAAACTGAAGTTTCTTAATTATTTAGTTTGTGATGAGACATTTATGCTTATATTATTCTTTTCTGAACTTTGTTGAAACCAAGTGACCAGACCTGAGTAACATTCAAAATGTGAAGGTCCTGATATTTTCTCATCTGCTAGCCTTCTATATAGCACATAATAGGTATTTATTTAATCTGTACATTTTTATTCCAACAAAGGGCATACAGCTTACTTGGTTGCATTGGCTTTTGTTCTATTTGAAGATGTAAAAGAATTCAAATACAAGATTGTTTGGGAGTAACCTGCTTGGAAAACACGACAATCTTTTATCTGGGAAGAATATAACAAAGTAGATTACTTCAGGCTGATAGGAGCCATGATCCTATAAAAGAAAATGCCCTCTTAAAACTCTAAGATTAATTTTATTTGTTCAATTATAATTAAAAATAATCAATTCACAAGTGCGGCAGGTTTATCACATATTTTATTTTATAGTCCCAAGCACTACTATTAAGCACTCCATTTTGTAGCTCCACTTAAAAATTCTTAAGTTAGATATGTACATAGTTGCTTTGTATTAAACTATGTTGGTATTTTAAATCTATAATTTGGGGTTAACACTGAATTAATTTAAATGCTAGTTAATAAAAATCCAATAGTCATTTCCTTAAAATAAAAATGAACAAGAAAACAAACTCAAGCATTTTATTTTATCTCTTTCATGTATTCCCTGATAAAGTAATTATGCAATCAGTAATTAATCACCTCTAGCCAACAATGAGGGTATTGTAATTTTGGAAAATAATGCATTATCCTAAAATGGTTGGAGAGTAACCAAGAGAGCTTAGCACAAACACTGGGATAATAGTAAAGAGATGATGAAAGTATGTTGTGCTTCACTGGAAAAGCCAAGACAAAGTAAATTAGTATGCAAATATGCAAGTAAGTGGAAAGATTTCTGAATGCACATTAAATTGGAGCAAACTTTGCCGAAGTTTCACTTGCATTTTCACAGGGATGATCTCCTTTGCCTTTGCCTGTTACAAATTAATAAATTGTCTAACAATTTAATCTCCAAGGCATTTTGGATTCTAACATACTATAGGTTCTTAAACAAAATTCTATGGATAACATTAAATAAATTGTGATCGATTGTGAATATTGTAGTAAGACAAAGCACGAGCCCATATAATATGAAACAAATTGCCATTTTCTACCTACTAGGAAAAAATAGTTTCATTAACTTATGCCTATATCTTTTTAAAAACAGCCAGGAAATAACAAAAGAATAAGGGAATCCTACATCTAATACTTGTTTATCCATAATATTATGTTATATTAATTACTAAGTCTTTCATAATTTTGAGATATTCCACATATTTTGTTTAGAGCAAATGTGGTTATTTGTTAACCCCCAAGACATAGACAGATGATAGATAGAAAATAGATACCTAAGTAGATAGATTTGTTTGTTTTCCTCATCATCTTCTTCAATAATTCCAGCTAAGTACCTTCCTGTGTACCTAACTTATCCTAATGTCAGTGCCTACAATTTTGGTAATTAGCATAAATTTTTTGAATTTGTATGGGATTTTTTTTCTACAATTATCTGAATTATTAATGGGTAATGATAATTTCTTAATCTTCCTTATAACCTGAGGATTAGATATCCTTTCAGTCACATTTCCAGAAGTTATTAGGTAATGTTATAATTTCATAAGAAATATCAAATGTTATTGTTCACATTGTTAAAAAATAGGATTTTTAATAAATGAATTCATTTAATGTAAAAGAAACAATTTTGGAAACTCCAAATAAACACAGACCTATCTCCTTTTTCATTTGAAATATGGCTTTCTCTTCTGGAAAGTTTGGTGCAAGAGAGAGAAAGATAAGTTTGTGTTGAGATAATAAAATAAATAAAGTGGCATTATAATGGTAAATATCATTAAAATACTATAGGAGAATTGGAAAAATGTATTGAACAATTATGCAATGACTGACACTGACATAAGAGGCATCTGTGGTCTTTGTAATAAATGAAACTTATGCCCATTTTTGTTCCTTAATTAAAGTATTAAAGAAGTTACTTTTACAGTTAAATGCAATCTGATAACTTTCAGTAGAAGTTTTATTCATCATATATTATTTAATCTGTGCTTGGAGGAAGGATAGAAGAAGTAACAGAAGTTACAGGAGGGGAGTCCTCTCTGGGCTTCACAAGTGCAGCCATGTGTATTAACTTCCACAGTCCTAGTGAGACCCTCAGCCTCTGTTTGGTGGAAAGATCCCACCTAAAAGATGGCCAGGTTTCAGGCTAAACGGTGGGCTTGATCACTACAGTTTGTCCTTGTAGACCCATATATGTAAAATACTTTGGTAGAATTATTTGGAAAAGAATCCTGTACTTCAATATCAGGTTTTCATTTGAAAAGAGAAATTTACTAATATGCAACATATTAAAACGGTGGTTACAAAAGGGAAACATGAAATGTCATTGTGGTGGTGAAGATGTTCTGTATCTTGATTTTGCCTAAGCACTTTGTCAGCTATAAAAATGATCAAAAATTGAAAATTGGGTCATTTTTGTCATGCTATATATTTAGCTATGCCTGTAGTTATGGAGATGATTATGTCATATGATATTTTATTTGATTTTAAGTTGAAAATGCTTTGAATTAAAAACCACTAATGCTGTAGATTAACTTACTTGAAAGAAACCATTCACAATTATGTTGGGAGTGGAAATCGTAGATAGCTGTGAGATACTGAAAGAACAGTAGGCATCAAATGAGAAGATCTGTGTGATCACTAATCCTCACAATAACATACACGAGCTGCCGAAAGAACATGTCACATGTATTGCTAAATAAAAAGGCGAATTGATTTTGTTTCACGACACCTATGGTTTAAAGGCGTTATTCTGATGAAAACTTCCATTATCTGATTCCAGGGCCACTTCGTTAATGACAATGATGATTTTGTTACCAGGAGATATAGAACAAAAGTAAAAGGATTTTTTATTTCCACTAAGACTTCTCATATTTTTTTTCTATCATTGTCAGTCTCCATGAGAAAATGTGATAAAAGGCCATTTGAATAAAAGAGAAAGAAAATTTATCTCTGCATCATACATATATGTAGAGATGATTAATGGTTGGCCTGAATATTATCTATAAATACTTGGCCTAAGCATAGCAAGGCTAAGCTGTTTTTCTATGCAAGTATTTACAAATTGTTCATAGACAGGTAGGAGGTAGACAGATGATGATATGGTCTGGTGCTGTGTCCCCTCTCAAATCTTATCTCAAACTGTAATCTCCATAATCCTCACATGTCAAGGGAGGTCCTGGTGGAAGGTGATTGAATCATGGGGGCGGTTTCCCTTATGTCATTCTCATGAGAGTGAGTTCTCATGAGATCTAACGGTTTTTTTAAGTGGAGGTTTCCCCTGCTTTTTCCTTTTTCCTGTCTCCTTTTGAAGAAGGTACTTGCTTGTCCTTTGCCCTTGGCCATGATTATAAGTTCCTGAGGCCTCCCTAATCATGTGGAACTGTGACTCAATTAAACCTCTTTCATTTATAAATCAACATTTACACTGAACTGAACAGAAATGAAAATATAACATATGATAACTAGTTGGGCACAATTAGAGCAGTGCTGAAAGAAAAAATTATAGCATTATATGCATGCATTAGAATAGAAAAACACCTCAGTTCAACAATCTAATCTTCTACCTCAAGAGCCCTGAAAACAAAAGCAAACTAAATGCAAATTGAGAAAGAGGCAATAAAATAATATGAGCAGAATATATAAGGACTTCTCAAGATAAAAAATTTTTTTAAAAGAAGTTATTGTGATGGTTAATTTTGTGTCAAATTGATTGCATTACATGGTATCCAGGTTAAACATAGTTTCTGGGCCTAGTGGTGACAGTGTTTCTGGATGAGATGGGCAATGCAAAGGGGAAACACGGGGTTGGGGCCCCTACACAGAGACCTCAGTGGGGCACTGCCTAGTGGGGCTGTGAGAAGAGGGCCACTGTCCTCCAGACTCCAGAATGGTAGATCCACCAACACCTTGCACCAGGAGCCTGGAAAAACCACAGATATCCAATGCCAGCCATGAAAGCAGCCAGGGGACTATACCCTGCAAAGCCACAGGGGCAAAGCTGCCCAAGGCCATGGGAGCCCAAATCCTGGCATCGATGTGACCTGGATGTGAGACACGCAGTCAAAGGAAATTATTCTGGAGCCTTAAGATATAATGGCTGCCCTGCTGGATTTTGAACTTGCACGGTGCCTGTAGCCAATTTATCCCATTTGGAATGGGAGCATTTAACAATGCCTGTATCCCTATTGTTTCTTGGAAATAACTAACTTGCTTTTGATTTTACAAGCTTATAGGGAGAAGGGACTTTCCCTGTCTCAGGTGAGACAGATACACTGCCCAGAAATCAAAGATCAATCACTCCAGTGGAAGTTTAAAGGGACTCCTTTCATAGGATAGAAAACTTGAATAGGACGGGAATAACTCCCAGGTTAAAAATCCCCTTCTCTCTCATCTGTTCAGACTCTATCTCTGGATCCCCTTCCATGACATCATGCGAGCTGATTTTCTTTCTCCTTTTTCTCTCTCTCTACCTAAATAAATCTTTCTGCAAAACTCTTTGGAGTCCAATATTTACTTAAAATGAGCTCACCATGCCCAGCAGGGTCCTCTCCCCCATCCTTGGGTGAGTGAGGAACCAAGGACCTAGAAGAACACATCCTGTCAGGGAGCTGAACCCCCCCCTGCACCCCAGAACCCAGTCTCATCTTTGGTGAGCCAGCCAGGAGATACAAACATCTGAGTGGTGAGTAAATCAGGTGCCTCTCAGTTGCTAAAATCTGTCCTATCACTTTAAGGAGAAAGTGCAAGGTGTAGAGCCAGCCAGACCTGTGTGGTACCTCAGGGGTTCTGGAGGTGTCTACAGAAATCTCCAGCCAATTTGACAAGCATGCTGCACCCGGCGTCCTCCAAACTGTCTCTCTGCTCCCTCTCTATCCCTCTGCTGTATCTCTGGGCCAAGTTACTAGGCGCATGCAGGGGCCACAGTTACCAGCACTGTGGGTGGGAGTAGATAGGCAGGGAGGGGACGAGGTATGGCCTGGGCCTGCGTGAGGCTCGTGGCCAAGGATGCTCAGGGTGGGCTCCACGACTTGCAGTCCCAGCTCTGCAGGAGTGCAGCCCCAGGAGCCAAATTTTAAAGGTGCACGCTCCCTGAGCCAACCGAGGAGCACCGCAGTCTAGAGCACAGCCATGCAAGCCTCTCCGGCATCCCCAGGTCAGAGGCAGTGGTGCAAGGAGGGGCCCAATGCGCACATGGTCCCAGCATCCAGCCGTCGCTGGGCTTCCCCCTCCCTGCAGTGTCGCAGGGTGCAGCATTTCCATTCAGGGGAGGATTAAGGGAGTGACCCAAGGCCCATTTTTGAGGGGAGGCAGCAGTGTAAACAGGTGCCCGAGGTACACACATGGTCCCATACGCCATGGCAACCTGGGACACCACAAGGGTGGGGCAAGCTTTCCCCTCTGGTGCATAACAGAGGCTGCCGGTGCCAGCTATGTGGGACACACCTGGCAGGCTTCTAGCACAGGCTGCCTTCTGGTGAAGGGGTTAAGGCATTGGGCTGACAGTTGCAAAGTTGCCAGTTCAAATCCCTGGTAGGGTCAGACTTATGTGGGGGAAACTTTTGGGGAATCCAGAAGCTGAAGGCTATGGGACATTGTGTTTTGTGTCACCTGTACGTTTCCCAATACAAGTCAATAGTGCCAGAATCTAATAATGTATGATTTGCCTTGCTTAGGATCGGCCCTCCCTGTAGCAGGAATTCTCCATCTAGAAGATCATAGTCAAACCAGGTCCTAGCATCTTCCTATAATGGAAAATGGGGTTGGGGAGGAGGCTCTGGTCCTGAGGGCATTGTTCGGGCCTTTGCCACGTGGCCCCGCCTTCTTTGAATCATGTGCTCTAAAGTTCCTCCCTAGAAGTTTGTACTCCTAGGGCAGTTTTATAATCTGGCCTATGTAAATTGGACTCTTGTCAGGGCATATTAGTACCCATCTCCAGAGTCTCACTGGCCTGGTTCAGTGATGCACTGGAACAAACCACCCATTCCAGCATGTCTTTGCGGTGGTCACTAAAGGCATGCAGTGAGCATGAGTACCCATGGCGCTGGTAATGTGATTAAATCCAGTACATGAGAGGCACCAAAAAGATGATCACACATCTTGGACACACAGAAATTATGAGGTGCCATGACTGGGGAACACCCCAGATCTGGCAGCATGACTAGGGGATGCCCCAGTGCTAGTGATCACAAATTAATAGCCAGGGATGTAAGCATTCCTGTGTTCAACTCCAGATGGGTGCTACTATTCCCAAAACAAGGTCCCCATTAAAGTTCTGGAGAACTGGGACCAATTTAGCACACAATCTTTGAAGAAGAAGTGGCTCAGTTTTCTCTGTCAAATAATGTGGTCGAAATACCCCCTGCCGAGTGGAAAAACCTGGCCTCCTAAGGGAAGTATAGATTATGACACTATTCTACAATTAGACCTGTTTTGCAAAAGCGAAGGTAAATGGTTTGAGGTCCCCTATGTGCAACTTTTCTTTAAGGAATAAGCCTCAGCTCTGTCAGGCCCGTTCCCCATTCCCTAACTCAGCCCCACTCAGGACTATCTCCACATTTGGGACTCCCTGTGGCTTCTACCTCTACCAATGCCAACCAGGGCTCCTCAGCCCCTATACCCCAAAAGGAGCCAAGGAGGGCTGAGAAGGCCAAGGCATCTCAGGTTACCAGGATGCCCAGCCTCTGCCCCCTACAGGCAGTAGTGGAGAATTTGGCCCGACCAAGGTACGCACCCCCTTCTCACTTTCTGACTTAAAGCAAATTAAAGTGGACTTAGGAAAGTTTTCAGATGAGCGAGACAAGTACATAGATGTTCTACAAGGCCTGGGTCAGTCCTTTGAATTAAACTGGAAAGATATCATGTTATTGCTTAATCAAACGCTAACCAGCAATGAGAGAGAGGCTGCTCTAGCAGCGGCTCAAGAGTTTGGGGACACCTGGTACCTTAGTCAAATGCATGACCTAATGACGCCAGAGGAAAAGGATAGATTTCCTACAGGTAAACAAGCAGTTCCTAGCACAGACCCTCACTGGGATCCTGATTCAGAACAGGGGGACTGGAGCCGTAGGCATTTCTTGACCTGCATACTTGAGGGATTAAGGAGAACTAGGAAGAAGCCCATGAACTATGCAATGTTATCCACCATAACTCAGGGAAGGGAAGAAAACCCAACAGCTTTCCTTGAGCGACTGCGGAAGGCCTTGAGAAAGTACACTCCCCTGTCACCAGAATCCATTGAGGGTCAGTTAATACTAAAGGACAAGTTTATTATGCAGCCAGCAGCAGATATTAGGAGGAAGCTCCAGAAGCTGGCCTTGGGGCCAGTACAGAGTGTAGAATCATTACTGAACCTGGCAACCTCAGTGTTTTATAATAGAGACAAGGAGGAACAGGCTGAAAGGAACAGGAGAGATCAGAGAAAGCCTGCTGCCTCAGCCATGGCCTTCAGGCAAGCAGACCTCAGGGGCTCAAATGAGGGAAGGCCTTGGGTTAGCCACCGGGCTGGCAGAGCTTGTTACCAGTGCGGTCAGAGGGGACATTTTATAAGAAATTGTCCCCAGAGGAATGGACCACCTCCTAGTCCTTGCCCGCTGTGCCAAGGGGATCACCGGAAAGCACACTGTCCCAGGGGACGAAGGCTCCCTGAGATGTCTAACAGGACTGAGGGTGTCCGGGGCAAGCGCAGCATGCGTCATCACCCTCACAGGGCCCTGGGTAAAGCTGATCATATGGGCCAGGAGGTGAATCTCCTCCCAGACGCTGTCACAGCCTTCTCAGTATAACTCTTCTGTTCTGAACAGTTGTCCTCCACGTCTGTAACTGTCTGAGGAGTCCTAGGACAACCAGTCTCCTGACAGTTCTCTCAGTCCCTATAAAATGCTTTATGGGCAGCCCTTTCTTACTAATGATCTCATATTAGACAAGGAAACAGCAGATCTAATAAAAAATATAACCTCCTTGGCTAAGTACCAACAGGCTCTTAAAATTTTACCTGAAGGACACCCTAGGGAAAAAGGGAAAGAGTTGTTCTGCCCTGGAGACTTGGTGCTTGTTAAGTCCCTCCCCTCAGACTCTTCCTCTCTAGGCCCATCTTGGGAAGACCATTTTCAGTTATTCTGTCTACCCCAATGGCAGTTAAGGTGGTGGGAATTGACTCATGGATTCATCACACTGGATTAAAGCCTTGGACACCTCCTGAAGGAAGTCATAAGCTCTCCACTCCACAGACTGAAGTTCCAGGAGATGACCCTTCATACACCTGTGAGCCATTAGAGGCTCTACATCTGCCCTTCCGACAAGATCCCCAGGAAAGTAACTACTCATGAGTCTGATTTACATCCTGGCATTAACAGGACTACAACTCTTAACTTTTCTATCTCTCAAACTCCAATTATTCCTTTAATGTGGGGGTCAAAAAATAGAAAAACTTGGTGCTTGCATTGGAAAAGTTACTACCTCTATTCAGCTACTATAAGATATCTCAGGAGTTAAATAATAACATAAAAAGGTTGGTAATTCTCTCTGCAAAGGCAGCTCACTCTGCAAAACAGCTTAACTCTTTAGTTGCCATAGCTCTTCAAAGTAAAAAGGCCCTAAATCTGCTAACAACAGATAGAAGGGAACCTGTCTCTTTCCAGAAAAAAACGTTGCTACTTTGTAAACCAATTAAGTGTTGTTTTAAACAAAGTTAAAGAACTCAGGAATCAATCAAACACAGGGCTAAAACCCTTCAATAAATAGTATTGTGGAGCTTGTTTAACCACTGGCTGTTCTGGTTATATCCTCTCCTAGTCCTGTTTATAACCATTCGATATTTGTTGGCCTCTGGGCTTTTCGTCTTTAACCTTCCTGTCACATTCGTTTCTTCTAGAACCATAAGGTCACATATAATCCTGCAACTGGAACCCCGGATGTCCTTGGCTCATGAGCTCTATGGTGGACCTCAGGATCAATCTGCACCTCTGAGAGGCTCCGCTCTGGAGGAAACCTCAACTACAAGGCCCTTCTACACCCCATTTCAGCAGGAAGTAGCTAAAGAGCGATTGACGCCCCATGTCAAAACAGAAGTTGGATTTTCCTGTTCAGAAGGGAGACTGAGGGAATGTATTCTCTTCCCAGGTTCACAAGGGGGCAGAGTTTCAAAGGCAACAACTTCCCAGCACCATACCTCCACCCACGTGTCCATCCAGGAGCTTAGATGTCATTGTTTAACTTTTGTGGACACAGGAAGATAGATAGATTTAGGGGATGCACATCTGATTAATTAAACACTGAACATGAATGTGAAGGAGTAGTAATAGTTAAGAATGACTCCAAGCCCTATAACTTGGAAAACTGTGGAGTGTATTGTGATATAGGAGAGAACACATGTTTAGCAAACAGAAAAATCTAGAGATCCATTTGAAATAAACACACACACGCACAAAATGGTCTGTGGAATAATCAGTTGGAGATCAAGCACACCTGCCAAATCCATGCCATCAGATGCCTGTGATGGTTACTAATCATCTGAGGACTTAGTCTCGCTTAAGCCATAAACCAGTGAAACCTTAATTGATGGGATATCTGTTGTTGGCTCTATTAGTCAATGTTGTTTTGTAATGATCTGATCTCCTGCTACCTGGTTTCTGTTTTCCAGTTGCCTTAAAATAGTGCCCTAATTTAAATAATATTGTATACTAACCCTCCTACTCAGATGGTCTATCTGACAGACTGATCAGCTTAGCTTGTCTTTATGCCTGTTGCCCAAGTGGCAAGACCCCCCTTATTCTATAAATTTATCCACTTAGTTGCTCTGGGTGTTCTTGCTTTGCTAGACTGGACTTGAAAGGTCCCCAGTTTCTAACTTTTCTTTAGCCTATCAGACAATATCTAAAGTTGGCTCATTTCCCTAGCCAATATTTTACTTTATCCATACTTAATCAGAGCCATCTCTTTGACAGGTGCCCACTTATTTCTGAGATATGGTATTGCTCAGGAAATCTATATATTTATGGGGAAAAGTTCCAAGAGTCACTGATCAATATGGATTTTGTCTCTCAGAAGAGAGATAGCATGATCTAGATTTGGCTAAACAAGAGGTGGTAAAAGTTGAGAACACTTTCAAAACATAGAAACCCAGCCTCACAGAAGCTGAATCAAAATCTATAAAGTCAGAAACTACTCTGTAAAAGAGTAGGACACAAACAGAAAAATCTAGAGATCAGTTTTCTATTTAATAAATAGTTCTGCTGAATCATTTTTCTATTCTAGCCCTAGAAAAGTATCTGGAATATTGTAATTATGATGTTCCTGCTTATCTAAAAAACCTAATTGCTTAACAAAGCTTCTTTTTATTCATAATTAGATCACTCATAAAGCATATACCTTCATGTGAAGGGGAGATAGAAAAGAAAGCAAAATAAAGTAAAAAAGAGAGATTCTTTTATATTCTGTTTGGCAATTAAGTTGCTGTATTTTAATCTAGTTTATGTAAAAAAAATTTTTTTTAAGTTTGGTAAAAAATCAATTTCTTTGTTTGCACAGAATAGCTATAAATATTTATCAAATAAGTAGGAAACAATTTTGATTTTATTAGCATTACGTAATATGTTTTATAGTAGTATTTTTGAACATTTTCAATTCTATTATCTCATTTTACGCTACAGCATAGCTGATGGTCCTGAATGTTTATTCTA
This sequence comes from Cebus imitator, assembly GCF_001604975.1. Classification (NCBI taxonomy): domain Eukaryota; kingdom Metazoa; phylum Chordata; class Mammalia; order Primates; family Cebidae; genus Cebus; species Cebus imitator. The sequence continues at coordinate 5,966,234 of NW_016107415.1, forward strand.
TTGATTCCTAAATGGAGAGGGACTACGTTATTATCAATGTGTTCTATGGATTAGATCAATGAATTTTCATGCTAAAAATTTTGCATGGTTTATTATATTCACCTGCCAATATTGTAAAGTAATACAGATGCAGTAGAAAATTTATCAAATGAGTAAAGTATTTCCAAGAGAGTGGAATATAGATAGATAATCCTTTACTGTCATTATGCAAATGGAGGTGAGGGCAGGGGATTTCAGGTGTTATGGTATAAAAAGAAACATTGTCTCCCGAGGGATGAGAATGTGTGCTTTGGAATTCAATATGCCTGAGTTCTAATTCTGACTCTGTCACCTTCTAGTTGTATGACTGTTCACAACCAACTTAATCTCCTTGAATAGCAATTTTACTCTCTGCAAAACTATTCACTCAAGTCAGTATGAGGTTTTATAGAATAATGTATGTCATGTGCTTAAGTCAGTCCCTGACTTACAGCAAAGTACTTTATAAATAGTTAGGTAACATTATTTTCTTTATTTTTTCCATGGATGATATTTTAATATGTAGATCTGGAAAACCAGGCAGATAACTGTTGAATAGAAAAAGGGAATGTCTGAGGGTTGTGGGAGAGAAGACTATTAGACACACTCAGAACAAGCTTCACAGTGCTGTCTGGGACTGCCTTTACCTGTAGGAACCCTAATTGTATCTTTTCAGAAAACTGTCTAATGTCCTGATTCAATTCCGGTCAATTATCAGAAATATCTTTCTTCAGACTCTTAATATACAGACAATTAGAAATGAGATCAGATGACTTCTCCATCCTTCTGTCCTAACAACCATGGTAAATGCACATAAAGATAGATTAAAGCGAAAGAAGAAAGGACAAAATAACTTGCTGTCTCCTACTCTGACTTAATTCTACTCTCTACTCTAACCTGGCCTGTTTATCACCATAATTAGAATCATTGCTTTGTTTTCACTGAAAAATTCTGTAGACAAGTCAATATTTCTTCTTCATTATTATGAATTTAGATGTACAACCTCTGTCTAGCGTGGTTGCCTCTGACAATCTCCACCTCCATAGTTGTCAACGAAAGAAGGAAAGGACATTCTGTGAAGACACAGTATACGTGTTATATATTTTAGCGTAAGAACTAAATTGATTCATATCTTAGCCTAAATGAGATCTTGACTCCCTCTTAGTGAGTTTTTTCTCTTGCATAACTTGAAAACTGTGGGCTGGGAGAGCTAGCTATTCCTGTTTGGAATATATACCAACCTGAAAATGCCCAACGTGAGCAGATTGGATTTGATGCCTTGATAAAATTATGTATCCTCCTATTACATCATTTACTCTCACTTCCATCACCTGGTCTGTTCTTACTGCATGGTGGCAAGTCACAGAAGATCAAGATTAGGCCTTGGACTAATTAAGAAGAAGTCTAAGTTAGCACTTTGTCCTGTCTCTAAACTGGGTAGAATTGGGCCTCCACATGACCTGCACAGATTTCAACATGGCCAGCATATGACAGTTCCATAGAAGCTTTGCAAAAATTACTTATTTGTTGCTTATATTCTACACAACTCAAATCAAATCAAAATTTATGTGATGGAGCTCAAGCATAAGTTTACTTTTATAAAATGATCTTTAGGTTATTTTAATATGTAACCAAGCTTCAGAATCCTTGCATTGAGTCTTAATTTAATTATGGTACACACTTAGATTTAGGGAACCATCTGATTTAGGGCTCATATAATACCCACTTTAAGCCTCTGTGCACATTTATCTGTGGTACTTTCAGAAGAGTAAAAGACAGTGACTTGTAGATAAGATTTGACTGCTCACATTCCTGCATTACTATCATTTCTCTTTATATCTCACGTGGTATATCTATCAATAAGAATATATATTAAAGCTGGGCACGGTGGCTCAAGCCTGTAATCCCAGAACTTTGGGAGGCCGAGGTGGGTGGATCACGAGGTCAAGAGATCGAGACCATCCTGGTCAACATGGTGAAACCCCATCTCTACTAAAAATGCAAAAAATTAGCTGGGCATGGTGACACGTGCCTGTAGTCCCAGCTGCTTGGGAGGCTGAGGCAGGAGAATTGCCTGAACCCGGGAGGCGGAGGTTGCGGTGAGCCGAGATCGCGCCATT
>NW_016107415.1:5968425-5981852 GCF_001604975.1 Cebus imitator
AAAAAAAAAAGAATATATATTAAATACATAAGTCATTTACATAGTTTAATATACAAATGTGAATATGTAATGTATAAATATGTTTACTTATCTATATATTTGTATATAAAATTATATATATAATTATATATACAAATATAGATTATATATTTACTAGTAGATAATATGTTTACTTATTTATATATTTGTATATATGAAATTATATAAATATAAAATTATATATACAAATATAGATTATATATTTACTAGTAGGAAATTGTGGGGCTTACTGAGTAGTTGCAATGCTGTCCTACATCTAATGCCACAGCTTTGAGTCCACAGGCATGCAGAAAAGAACATGTGCAGCCTGGATCACATAAGTATGAGAAGAAACCTAACAAGGTTGTTCTGATAGCCTGTGTCAACTCTTGTTTGCTTCTCACCTAGTCAGGTATCCGGTAGAAACTGGGTACCTTCCCCATGGTACTAAACACACGCGCGCACACACACACACACACACACACACCCCTAACCCAGGAATCACCAGGAATCATAGAAACTGAAGAAAGATCCAGAGAGAGAGCAGAGCAATCGCAGGCCCAGCTGCCACTTCAGACAAGGTGAATCACTAGATCAACAACAGCAAGGTAGGTGTGGGGGTTTTAGAATCTAAAAGATTCCACTGTTTTCTCTCCTCTCTGCATCTCAAAGAGAGGGTCTTAGTCCCTTTTAAAAAAGAATCAACGTAATGAAGTCTGGGACAACAGAATATTCTACATTTTGATTAACTCAAAATCAACTGATAATGGAGTTTAATTATATCTGCAAAATCCCAAAACAGCACCTACACTAGTGTTTGACTGGATAACTAGGAGAAAGTGTCTGTATGGTACATAGTAGCTGCTGCCTTCCTCTGTCGACCAACTCCTGTGAGACAATCAATCTCCCTTGTAATCTACTCTAACTAAAAAAGACTAGAAAGGGAATTCTGGGGAATATATTTCAGCTCAGTGAAGTTGACATATCATAAAGCTATCATCACATATGCCTTTTGTGAATCAACCGCAGTTTCTTAAACTTCTTCCGGTGTGAGGGAGACCTCAGGTTCAGATTGACAGCTACTCAAGACAAATCAGTCCATCGGAGTACCTAAATTGTACAGCTGGTGATTCAAAGTATTGCTTCAAATTTAGCACGTGCCTCTCTTCTAAAGACAGGCACCTCAGATCGAAGCTTCACATCTCGCTTATCCCTTACTTTCTTGTTTATGCTCTTTGTGTCTTCCAAGTTTTATAGGGCTAATTAATAGAAGTACTGGACTTAAAATGACCTCTTCAGTCTTAGCTTAGTTCTCCTTCCTTTATGCTTCTGTCACTAGAATAAGCAAATCAAATCTCTATTGATTTGTTATAAAATTTATACAGGCATCCTAGAACTTTCATAATGTGTTTAACCCCACTGATAATGAGAAGCCTGGCTTTTTTGAAGTACAGTCAATTTGCTTGTGGGATTGCATTGATTGTGCAATGATCTGTTCAATTGCTCATTCACCGAACTATGAAGAATCAATCCAGTTAGTCACATAGATATGCTCATGCTCTCGCTAAACACTGCAAATGATTCAGTTTTTATTTAAAGTGGTCACAAAGGGGAATTTTGGAAAAAAGAAATTCAAGAGCTATTTGGGAGGAAATCACTTAGCCTCCTGTATTCATATGATAGCTTAGGTTGCAATTACAACTGGCTAGTGAATGTGTTATAAAGATAGGGCTACTTACCATGTCCCCAAAATGGACTAATCCTAACCAAATTTATGAAAGGGCTTTTTATTATTTTTATTAGTGCACCAAGTCTGCCCTTTGGACAAATACTGGCAAAAAAAAAAAAAAATAGTAACTCCAATACATTCTGGTATGTAGCAGTTAATTATCTTCTTCCACATTCTCTCTCTTCAAAACTCTTTTGTATATGGTATGAATATGTTCCATCTCAGCTTGAACACATTTAAAGCCTCATGCACTGAAGAACCTACTGTAAAGTGGACAAAATACGTGGATTAAATTAATGCAATTAAGTTTTAATGGTGGAGCGTAAAGCATAATTAGCAAGTGAAAATAAACATATAAAAACAACACAATTTATAGGCAGGATACATTTAAACTTTGCTAAGTTGGGACTCTAAGACTGCCTAGAATCTTTACAATTGTTCCAAAGATCTAGAACAGACAGAGCAGACAGATCTAGATCTAGCAGACAGAGCAGTGAGACAGAAACATCATTGGAAAAGTCATTTAAATTCAGCCCCATAGTTACATGACCTGTTATAATTTAATCTTAAACCCAAATACCTGTATCTCCGAATTTAAGATATGACTTCTGTTCTTTTTTTGTTGTGGTTTACTTCACAGCATTTTCTTAGTCCCAAAAACCAAAATAAAATATTACATTGGAAAGAGCCATGGATATTACATTACATTGTACTTAGATGAGTTGATGTCTCATTTAAATCTTTTTTACATTATAAGCAGGTAGGGGCACAAAATCCTTGAAGAATGTGTTCTAATATAATGCATTATTCAATATACACATTGTTCACTTGCTAGGTCTTGCATAATCAGTAAGACTGTTCTATTGATTATTGTCTTTAATGCAAATCTTTAAATTATAAACAGTGTAAGTTCCAGTTAGGTCTGTCTGCATCGCTTCAGAAGAGATTGCAGCTTGGCAGGACATGAATGTAGCTACACAAGTAACTTAGCACCTGGTTTTTTACAACAATCAGCTGTGTTGAGACTATATGCAGTTGTCATTCCTACCTAAAGTGGACACACAATTTATTTATTTATTTATTTATTTATTTATTTATTTATTTTTTGAGTCGGAGTTTCGCTCTTGTTACCCAGGCTAGAGTGCAATGGCGCAATCTCGGCTCACCGCAACGTCCGCCTCCTGGGTTCAGGCAATTCTCCTGCCTCAGCCTCCTGAGTAGCTGGGATTACAGGCACGCGCCACCATGCCCAGCTAATTTTTTTGTAGTTTTTTTTTAGTAGAGACAGGGTTTCACCATTTTGACCAGGATGGTCTTGATCTCTTGACCTCGTGATCCACCCGCCTCGGCCTCCCAAAGTGCTGGGATTACAAGNGCCTCCTGGGTTCAGGCAATTCTCCTGCCTCAGCCTCCTGAGTAGCTGGGATTACAGGCACGCGCCACCATGCCCAGCTAATTTTTTGTATTTTTAGTAGAGATGGGGTTTCACCATTTTGACCAGGATGGTCTCGATCTCTTGACCTCGGTGGACACACAATTTAAAAGAGTGAAAATAATGTAACTTCAAAGCCATACAAAGCACTCCATCATAAATATGGACATGACCGTGCAGATTCATCTTTTTTTCTTCCATGGCTATATGAAAATTATACCAAAAAAATTAAAATAAATCTGACAAGATATGAAAAATAAGATAGGGGTCATCCATCAGTTGCTAAAGGATTCAACAAACTTTCACAAGACAGAATAAATTACGCAGTATTTGCTAAAGCAAGGGATACTTCATCCTTGATCATGTGACATGAAGAATCAGGATGAATGAGTGGGCCGCTCAGTCCAGCAGAAATTTGGGCAAACTTTCAAGTGCCAGATACCAAAGAGATGAGCAAGAGAACTGGAGTTGAAAGGAGAGGGATTAATTGAATGTCTGGGTATGAAACAGTTGACCCTTAACCAATCCTTTTCTCTACTTATATGAACTTCTGGACAAGTACACCTGGGGTGAAATCTCCCATCCAGTGAGCTCTAGAGACCACTGTCATCATTTAAGAGCTTTTTGTGAAACAAACACACATTCACATATGCACATACAAGGGCACACATTCACATGTACATCCAATTATAAAACAAAATGATAATTATTTTAAAAAATCATGGAGAATAAAAATTAGAGATCATAGACAACATAGATACATATTGAAATATCACATTATACCTCCTAAATATAGACAATTACAACATGTCAATTAAAAAATAAATTTAGAGACAGGCGTGGTGGTATGCACCTGTTGCCCTAGCTACTGGAGAGGCTGAGACAGAAGGATCACTAGAGGCCAGGAGTTCCAGGCTGCAGTGAGGTATTATCACATCACTATCTTCCAGCCCAGGTGACAGAACAAAATCCCACCTTTAAAAAATTAATAAATTTATTTATTTTTAAAATGCGCTGTTAATCCCCCAAAATAGCTCGTTCTGAAGGAAAAATGATTGGAGGAAATTTGATTTTAAAATGATTCTAATATATACTTTCAGAGAGAATTACAAAAATACAACATCCATATGAAAAAAGTAAAATTCTTTAAAAAAGGAACAACTTAGGGCTATCGGAAAAAAAAAAAAAAAAAAAAAAAAAAAAAAAAAAAAGAAAGTCAGAAGAGTCAAAGCAAAGTATATACTTGAGCTACCAATATTTGGGAGCTATGGGAGAAGTCTAAGTGAAGAATTAATTTTCTTAGTAGATAGATTTTAGATATTATGCAAATGATTAAATAAATGTTGTTGACATTATAGCAATGAGAGTAATACCAAGAAAGAGATCTGGAACTGAAAGTGTTGCTTTTCATTATGAGCCTTTTTGCACTATTCAATATTTTAAACAAGAACAATGCATCGTTTTCATCCTAAGAATAAAAATCATGTACAAAACCCCAACTGTATTTTATAAATCTATATAGTGTATCACACTTTAGGTTTCGAGATAAGACACAATTGATGTGATGATTAATCTCTGCATGATCTCTAATTAACATTGGTTCATGTTTGTTATTTTGGTACCTCTGAATCATTGTCATGAATTAAAAACAATATGCCTGAACCAGGTAATAGAATTTGTATTCATAGGATGCCACAGAAAAATATTATTATTATTACTGAGTTGTTAAATTCATCCTATTTTTTTCTTCCTATCAGCATCACTTTTAAAGCCACAGAATTATCTCTCTCTTATTGCAATGATGTGTAGAGCTAAAAGAAAGGGGGGCTTTGTTGATTCCTGTGTCCCCTGTCTCAATAACAAGGAAATGCTTTTTTGCTACATACCATAGTGAAGTCAATGAAACTTCACACAGCTATAAGGAAACCTTGCTACTAAAGAGAGTATGTTTTGCAGTCAAAACAAAGGTAAATTTTTTTACTCATTTTCAAAAAGCAAAGACAGCTGGCAAGTATTGTTCCCAATAAGCAAAGAAGACAGCTGCCAAATATCATTCTCATTGGCTGAGATGAGAGCTTCTACATCAAGGCTAAGCTTAACATTTTTTTCTCAGAAAATTATATTTCTAAACAAATAGCCTGTTGTTTTCCTTCTCCAGTTTGCTTTTATATTTTAAAATATACTAATGTGAAGCATTCTTGCACATCTAACATGTAGTCAAAAGAAAGAAATAAAATACATTCTCAAAAGGCAATGACATTAAGTTCATCTGAAATGTATTTTCAGTTTTTAACTTAAATGTAATAATAAAACCAGTGCTGTGTGGATGTCTTTACCCAGAGGTTTCTATATGAAATGAAACTGAATTGAGCAAAAAAGCCTATAAGAAGTAACATCAAGGTAAACAAAGCCATTAGATTTGTACCAAACTAAAAATTATAAAATAGAGGGAACATAGAGGAAATGTGGGATTTTGTTATCTAGGTGGTCTTCAAGAATCAGATACATTTCCAGGTGAAAAGCAAGTTTTGAAGACCAGTCCCGTGGTCTTCACATTCTGACATTGTGGAAGTAAGAAAACTGCTGGCAGGGGCTTCTTGAGGGCCTATCTGATTGGAGTTATTTTCTCATTCATTCATTTACCTACTTTAACAATGAATAGTTATACCAAACATTCCCTATGCCAGGAGCTGTCCCAATCAATGGAGAATTAAAAAAAAAAAAAGAAAAAGATAAATGTGCTTGGTCCCATGGAATGAATGCTCTACACTGCTTTTATCATGGGTGGGGGAGACAGAGGAAAAGAAGTACGAATATCCTTGAGCTCCCTGTTCAACTGGCAGTCCAGGAAGTTTCACTTTGGCCAGTTAGTGTCGAGTGAATTCATATTAACAAATGCTTGTTTGGAGATCACTCTATATTAGCCTTTCTGTCTGGGCCTACAATATAATATTCAAGATGTCTTTCATCTTGTCTCTCACAAATAGATGTTTATTAGAAATATTTACACACACTCAAGTCTCCCCCATCTTCAAACAAGTATAAACCAGCAAAAAACAAAACAACCAATAAACTTGCCACTTTCTCTGCTCTTCTTTATTCTTCAAAGGGCATGGAAGTAGGATTGGGGATGTTATTGTTTTCTCTCCTTCTTTAAAAGTCAAACTGGTCAAAAACTTATTTTTTCCTACATTCAGCTTTCATTATTTCTCCTCCTATTTTCTCTTTATTCAATTTACCATAATTCTCTTTGGCCCTAATTATGACAAACACAAATATTCTTGCTAAAATCACGAATTACGTGTTGCTAAACCCAAGCAACATATTTTGTCTTTTTTTAACTTTATTTTTCAATAATACCTCAAATACTCCCCATTACCTACTTCTTAAAATGTTCATCCTTTGTCTTCAATACCTCTGTAGTCTCCTCTTGCTTTGGAAGCTCTTTCTTAGTCCTTGTATTTCATTATTCTCTACCAAGGCAGTGAATATTGGCATTTCTGAAGCCCATTTCTGGAATTCCCTCTTCTTTTCAGCCTCCTTGTTCTCCCTAGTATGTCTTATTTATGTCTTTGGTACAGATTATTCAACTCTGATGATTTCTAAACTATCATTTCTTGCACAAACCTCTTATGAACTGAAGAGTTAGGTACACAATCTGGCAAAATGTTTCACTCAGACATTTTGAAATTACTTCAGAAAGAAGTATCCCCAAACAGAATGCAGGTTTTCCCTGGTGGTTTTCTCCTTCTCTCTGTTAATCTCTGTAAGTGGCATCAACATTCATCCAATTGCCCAAGATGGAAACTTGAATTATCCTTGAAACTTTTTTTTCCGTCCCTTCTTACAAACAACCTGTAACATAAGCCTATTGCTTCTATCTTATAAAACTATTTTGAATGTGTCCACTTCTTTCTCCACGAAGACCCTTTTATATATGGTAATAAGCATACTAGTGGCCTTTTATCATCCAATTGCATCTCATTAAAATTTATTATTCATTTTATAGCCAGAGAGGGCATATACATATGCCTGTTTTATTGTTACTCTTCTGCTTGAAGCTCTTAAATTGCTTTTCAAACTCCTAAACAAGGCCTGCAGTTTTTCTGTATAAACCTTGGTGATAATGGAGATCTTGCCCAAGATCTGTATGTTCCTGAGTTTATCATCTCTCTGTTTCACTCATTCGATAAATAATTATTTAATTTCTGATTATATAAAAGGTATTATTCTATGCACTAAGAATATACTGCTGAGAAAGAAAGACAGCTTGGAAAAGCCTTCATAAAAATTGTGTTCTCAGGTAAAGGAGTGGTAGTGTTGTAATTGTCTCATTTGCTACTGTGATAGAGGACACCGCCATAGAAAATAAAATCACTTTACTTGCTCTCATGAAACAGCAGCTCCAAGTAGTGGTGTGGTTTGCCAGAGCTAAGGATCATTGTAAAATGAGAGTCCCCTGTAGTCCTAAATAAAGGAACACTTAAGTGACCTGGATAGGTCCTTCATTTTTCTGGAACTAGCTCTGGTTTTCCACATAGAATACACTTCCCTGTGATGCTGAGGATGCCTCAAGTCCATCTTTACATATCACTCTCAAAGGTCAATGCAAATAAGGCAACATAATTGTAGAAAATGTGAGTTCAGAAACCAGAATCTAAAATATTGTAGGTATTCCCTATGCAACAAGTTTAAGATTTTTTTGTTCCTTTCACACTCAAACTTTGGCCCATAATGCCCAATATTTTTCTAGTATTTGAATCATGTCAGGCCCCGTCCTTGACAGAGATGAGGTGGTGTATAGGTAGGTAAAAGATCCATATTTCATATAATATATATATATATATATGCATATATATATATATATATACTTAGAGAGAGAGATAAAGAGGAGAGAGTAGTTAAATGTTATATAAAAACATGAGAAAGATGAAAAAAGAATTATAATCAATATGTAGGTAAGCCCACTGATGGAAAATTAAAAAAAAAAAAAAAAAGAAAGAAACTTATAACTGGAGTGGAGGAAAAGATATTTTGTTGAAAATAAAGACTGGCATGTACTTAGGGACCAGATCATAATTATTCTGGGCAGCATGCGAAGAAATATGGATTTTATTCAAAAGGCAATTAAGAAGTTTATAGATTTTTTTATAAGAAAGTACAATAAGATAAAACCTAGCAAAACTGTTTAAAACTCAGAAAGTTAATATTTGTACTAGACAGCCAATTGAATATTTTATATAAAAAAAACTATTGGTTCCATTAGGGAAGCCTAGAGGCAAAATTTCAGACTAGAAGATGATTTTGTGAGTAGAAGAATGTAAATAATATAGCATCCTATTGGACTATTCTTGTCACAATTTCTAAATTTTACTGTTTGATTTAGCATCCTTCCTTCTCCAAGCAGATCCTGAAATGTCCTTGTTAGTTTTATCACACTTGCCTCATTATTCTCACTCTCTAGACATACTCTGGTCATCTATCTTTGTATTTTAATCATTGAATTTGCCTCCTCCTAATTTTTGCTAATCAGCAAGTTTCTTCAAAGTCTGCCTCAAACCACATTTTCTCATATAACATTGACTAGCTTTATTTTGCATATCACCCTATGAAGTGCATTTGTGTTTGCGCTTGTTGGTTCTCCTTCAATTTTATTACGTCTTCTTGTTTTTATTTCCTCATAGCAGCAAGTACAATGCTGGTCACAGAAGAGGCACTTGGCGGTCACATTAAATTAATAAACAAATTATCTAACAGTTTTAAATTAATGATTTATTTTATCTGGTATGAGTCATGTGTGATACCCAAAATAACAGAAGTTGTCAGAATTTTTGAAAAATTTAAGATGTGGCTGAATGAATAAAAAAAATTCACAAAGTAAGAAAAACATAAAACGATGTCTATCTCATTGTGTAAGTCTCTTTATGGTGATAAATTAGATAAAAATGTTCCTGACACCTTTTATTTTCTAGTTAGTGCTATAGAAAAATAATACAGATTCCTTGTAGGCTAAGAAGATTTCCAATTTTTTTTTATTTTAACGTAGCAAAGTGAAGCTTAATTTCCAACCTATATAATCCCCAACATGGCATTTTCTTCTTTAGCTCTGGAAGCTACACTCCTCCTTTCATCTCAGTTCCCACAGTGATTAGTTAATGCACTAATTTATATTTCAAAATTATGTAATTTCTCATAAACTCTGGTAGGACCATAAAAAGAGCCAAATCACAGAGTGAGAGGAGTGGCTCAGACCTGTAAACTTAGCACTTTGGGAGCCCAAATGGGGAGAATTGGTTGAGTCCAGGAGTTCAAGACCAGCCTGGACAACATAATGAGACCCGGTCTCTACCATTTAAATAAATAAATAAATAGACAAATCACAGAATCTGATCTGGAATCTAATAAGCAATTCTTACGGTTTCTTAATATTTCAATTTTTTAGCAGCTGTAATAATGAGCATTTATCTGCCTATACATTTTAAAATCCAACCTTCCTTCATTCCTTCTTCACCATCTGCCCACATCTGGGAAAGCTGAAAAGAAAGTTCAGTTGTTCTTGGAAATTCCAAGCAGGCAAGATCCTGCTTTTGCACAAGAACTTTTTCACCCCAACCTCAACCCCAACTCCTCATTTATCATAAAAAGCCAATCCACCAATTTCCCATCTCTGCTCTCTAGACCTATTTTTTAGATAAGCTTGAGAAATCTCCCAAAAAGCCACATTATGTGAATAAAAATCTTTCCAAACTGTGTGTGTGTGTGTTTGTGTAGCATTATAAGTCTTGACATCCAAATCAAATTTTGGGTGGGAGTCCATCTCATTTCTAAAGAGTGGTATAACATGGACTTTCTTAATTTTCAGAACTTTTCTCCAGAATATATATTTTATTTTTCTTAAAATAAGTCTATGATCCTCTTCAGGGCTCTCATTTTCTTGAGGGTTCAGGTCTCTGATGAATTCCTTTATTTGCCATCAGCTAAGTCAAGAGACAAAATTTTAAAATAATAATGTATATTGAATTTTATGTGTTGTTTTACTTGGAGTAAATTTTTAAATAAGCTAATTTGTTCCATGGCCAGAATACCTTTGCGATATCTTAGAAACTACTGCACTATCCTTTATCACTGATAGTACAAAAATATTTTCAGAGTACAGGAATTAATGTTCGTTTCATAATTTATACATGTGATTTAATATCCATCATAAAATGTATATACATGAAAATTGGTGCAGCAGCTGTCTATCAAACTTCTGATAACATGTATTTTACTTCATAGGTATAGAAAATCTACCCATATATATATGCATGTACATTTATACATATTTATAAGTTGTATGTAAAAGTATAAATTAAGTATTTTTTCACAAAAAGTTTTGCATAGGAAAAACAATTTAGTTAGCTTACATTTTATATAAAGAAAACAGAGGGAGTTAGAAACCTAAAGGGCTAAAAAGAATGAAGTAAGGAAAACACTGCTCTATTATATTCTCTCTACCAGGCTTTGAAAATCTGTGTTTAAGTACTCTAACATTGTCTTTTCACTTTCAGGTCTTTAGAAGCTTCTTTGTTGATAGTTCAGACGTGTTAATGGGCCATGCAATGCAATTGATGCTCTCAATTTACCTGATTATCTATTTTCACTTCTAATTTTTATCTCAAAGACCTGCATTGCAGTAACAGATTTTACTTTAATTCTCTAAAATGTGCTATGGACTATAAAATATTTTCTTAGGCCGGGCGCGGTGGCTCATGCCTGTAATCCCAGCACTTTGGGAGGCCCAGGCGGGTGGATGACGAGATCAAGAGATCGAGGCCATCCTGGTCAACATGGTGAAACCCCGTCTCTACTAAAAATACAAAAAATCAGCTGGGCATGGTGGTGCGTGCCTGTAATCCCAGTTACTCGGGAGGCTGAGGCAGGAGAATTGCCTGAACCCAGGAGGCGGAGGTTACGGTGAGCCGAGATCGCGCCATTGCACTCCAGCCTGGGTAACAAGAGCGAAACTCCGTCTCAAAAAAAAAAAAAAAAAAAAAAAATTTTCTTATACTATTCTCTGTGCTGAAAAGGAAAATCCTTCTTATTTCTGGCCTACTAATACTCTTCATAATTGAGCTGTTGACTCGGCCCTTCAGGAAAGGGAAAATCCCCAGTATCTTTCCCAACAGCACTAGCTACCTCCTTTGGTATGCACAAAGCAAATTACATAGGCCTCTATTATAGTACTTGCCAGGTCAAATAGTAATTATTTATCCATGAGTAGGTCTTCCATACTATTCCCTTAAACCCAAATGGGAAGCGTTTATTTCACAACCGTCAGTAAGAACCCTAACACAGTGCCTTGCACACACATCAAATAGTCAATAAATATTTGGAACCATATACAAAAATTAACTCAAGAAGGATTAAAGACTTAAATGTAAGACTTGAAACTATAAAAATCTTAGAAGAAAACCACAGGAAAAGCCCTCCTGGACATTGGCCTATGTGGCATGTATAACAAAGTCCTCAAAAGCAAATGCAATAGAAACAAAAACAAACAGAACTTAATTAAACTAAAAAAGCTTCTGCACAGGAAATAATAATAAAAAAAAAAAGACAGAGTAAAAAGACAACATAGAGAATGGGAAAAATTATTTGCAGACTATGCATATTTTACAAAGAGCTAACATCCAGAATCTACAAGGAACTCAAATGACCAAACATACAAAAAAACAAATAACCCATTAGAAAGTGGACAAAGGACATGAACAAGCATTTTTTGAAAGAAAACATACAGGCAGACAACAAGCAGTTTAAAAAATGCTGAATATCACTAATCACAGAAATTAAAATTAAAATCGCATTGAGATTCCATCCCACACAAGTCAAAATGATATTATTAAAAGTCAAAATCAACAGATCTTGATGAAGATGTGGAGAAAAGGGAATGCTAATACACTTGAATGGGCATAAACATTAGTACAACCTCTGGGGAAAACAGTACAAAGTTTTCTCAAATAACTAAATATAGGACACCATTTGTTCTAGCTATCTCACTACTAGATATCTACCCAAAGAAAAATAAATAGTTTTATCAAAAAGACAATTACACTTACACATTTATTATACAGCTCTATTTACAATAGTAAAGCCATGGAATCAACCTAAGTGCCCATTAATGGATAATTAGATAAAGAAAATTTGGTATCTATCTATATATGTATACATATTATAGATACACATGCACACACACACACACACACACACACACACCATGGCATACTACTCAACCATGGTTTTATATGATTTTATAACAAAGAATAAAATCATGTATTTTGCAGTGACATGAATGGAACTGGAGGCCATTATTCTAAGTGAAATAATTTAGAAATAGAAAGTCAAATACCATATGTTTTCACTAAGTGGGAGCTAAACTATAGGTACTTATGGACATACAGAATGAAATAACAGACATTAAAAACTCCAAATGGTGGAATAGAGCAAGTGAGGTAAGGGTTGAAAATTACCTATTGGCTACAATGTTCACTATTGGGTCAATGAGTACATTACACACCTAGATTATGCCACTACGCAATATATCCATATAACAAAACTGCGCTTGTACCCTCTAAACCTATAAAAAAATTAAGAACATTCTCTTTTAATATAAGAGCTATAAGAAAATGTTTCATTTATCTTTCATGAAAGCTTAACTTTTTAAATGTTCCATTAAGGACATTTGGGTAGAGGATTGTTTTAATGGAATTAATTTACTTAATAGCTTAACACAACACTCGTTTGGTATTTTTCCTCTAGATTCAGAAATGTTTTCTTGATGACAGTGTCTAAAGAGGCAGAGTATAGCCTATAAGGACCATAATCCTTCTCTTCTACGTCAAAAGAGTTAATATAGAAAGTCTCACTATCATTCTTTCAAATGCCCCCCTTATAAAGTTGGCTCTTAGCGGGTATCTTGGAACTTAGTTTTCATATTTCCCATCACGCTCAGAACGGACAAGGGTGAATGACCATATCTGAGCTGTTTGTACAAACAATATGTTTTATACTAAACATCTGTTTTTCTTGTGGAAGCCTGCAATTTTTGCATGTACCAGCAGGAGCTGCCTACTTGACCGGACCCCAACAAAAATCTTGAGTAAAAAGTATTAATGGCCTTCCCTAGTTGTGACATTTCACAAATGGAGTCCCCAGGGCTTCACCCTATGTGCCCCCCCCCTTTTTTTTTTTTTTTTTTTTTTTTTTTTT
>NW_016107415.1:5981873-6002630 GCF_001604975.1 Cebus imitator
GCCTGAAAAATCTTTATTGTTTCTTTTATTTTTTTTTTTTTTTTTGCTATTTTGCTTTATGTGCATTTGCCACAGTAAATCATAGTCATGAGTAGGATAATATGCCAATATGCTGAGTTCACCAAGTGAATAATCTAACCAGGAGGGTCCTGGGGACCTCCAACAATTTCAAACCACCTCTTCCTCTCTAATACTTTCTTAATTTTGCCCTCACTTAAAGCCACCTTATATCTGCTCTCCAAACTTTATTTTCACTTCCTTTTTATCTTCCTTTTCATTTCTTCTCTACATAGAAAGCAGAACCTGTTAGCTGTACACTTCCTTGGAAATTGATCCATTTACATATTCAATCTTACACTCAGCTATGAAAACTCATTGATTTATTCAATAAGCATGTAACAGGTGTTGCTACATTCCAGGCTTTGACAAGCAAGCTCAGTACAAGTCCTATTCAGTCACCTAAACCATACATTCAAATGAGGAAAAAAAATTAGTAAGAAAGTAATTATTTTGTTCTGGCTATATTGCATTATGAAAAACCACCCCAAAAGCTATTGGTTTCAACTATCAATTTTATTTTGCTCATTTTTTGTAGGTTAGAAATTTAGGAGCTCAGCTGAACAATAGGTTTCTGGTGCATGCGTTGTCAGCTGTAGCCTCATGACTGGAGGACCCACTTCCACAATGTTTTTTTTTTTTTTTCATTCATCTGGTTGACGTTTTATTGTACCTTGGCTTCTCTCTTTCTCTCTTTACCTGGCATCTCAAATCACCATGTAAATGTGGACCAAGGGCAAACACAATTCTTACACATAGACTGGTGTCCAAATGACAGGAATCACAGCTGCCACAGGCCTCCTAAAGGATCTTTTCATAAGTAGCACAGGGTCAACTCTGCCATGTTATATTAGTCAAGTCAATCACAAGCACTGCCAGATTCAAGGAGCAGAGATACAGACCCCATCCCTTTATAGGGGTGTGGCAAGTCACAGTGCAGAATAAGAGCTTACTGAATGGGAGCTATTTTGGAAGGCATTTGGGGAAATGCAAACTACCCCATATTGCATTGTGGAACAAGTTTTACACAGATTTAAAAATGGTTTGTCAACAGAGAACCTACCTTAGAGCAATGAAGTTCAGTAGTTTTCCTGGAAGAAAAATAGGTTTCATCCTAATATTGAAGGTGCCAGAGATGAATATGTTCTAGGCTGACAGGGCACTGAGGTAAGACCCAAAGGCGTGAATGAACATTTTAATTTCTAAACTTAAAACAATTCTGGAATCGTCTTTTATGGAGAGTAGATTTCAGTGGTGTAGTGGGAAGTGAGGTTGATGAGGGTAACAGGTCATGTAACTGGCTTTCTACAATCCCCTAGCACTGGGATCTGCAGCCATATTCTGTAAAGGGCTAGAGGGTAAAAGTTGCCATTATTAGAGTAGAAATTGAGTAACTGTCATGCTCATTTGCATATGTGTATTACCTGGACACTTTTGAAGAGAATGAACATCTAGCCCAGTCCAATTAGGTTGATAGTGAATGCATAATACGCATGTGTGGGTCTCAAAAATCTTACATATACAGTAGTCCCATCTTATCCAAGGGGAATACATTCCAAGACTCTCAGTGGATGTGCAAAACCATGGAAGGTAATGAACCCTATATGTACTATGTGTTTTCCTAAACATATGCCTATGATAAGGATTATAAATTAGGCACAGTAAGAGATTAACAACAATAACTACTAATAAAATCAAACATTTATAACAACATGCCAGCATCACTGCTCTTGTGCTTTAAGATCATAATTAAGTAAAATATGGAACACAAGCACTGAGATACCAAACAGTTGATGGGATCAACAAGATAGCTACTATGTAGCGTATACAGCATGGGTATGCTTAACAAGGGGATGAATGGAATAGGATGGGGCAAGATTTCATCACATTACTCAGAAGAGTACACAATTTAAAATTTATGGATTGGGACAGGCACGGTGGCTCATGCTTGTAATCCCAGCACTTTGGAGGTCGAGACACGTTGATCACCTGAGGTCAGGAGTTTGAGACCAGCCTGGCCAACTTGGTGAAACGCTGTCTCTACTAAAAATACAAAAATTAGCCAGGTGTGATGGCAGGCACCTGCAATCTACTCAGGAGACTGAGCAGGAGAAACGCTTGAACCCAGGAGGCGGAGGTTGCAGTGAACCAAGACCTTACAACTGTACTCCAGCCTGGGCAACAAGAGTGAAACTTCACACACACACAAAAAAATATGGATTGTTTGTTTCTGGGATTTCCTATTTAATATTTTTGGACCACAGTTGTCACTCATGGGTAACTGAAACCACAGAAAATGAAACCGCAGATAAGAAAGGGCTACATAATTCTAATTCTTACTTACGGTCAGGAATTTCTCTCCAAACTTCTTTTTTAGGAGTATATTATCCTTCATAAAGACCAGCTTAAATCAATCATTTCAAATTCATTAGACATATACCTGCAGCTATCACTGCAAGACTTGGTATTCTTAAAATTTAAAATAATTATGATTGACTTATCCTAGGTCAAAACTCTAGGTGACATCATGCATAGTAATTATCAGAAGTAACCGCGAATAAATATTTTAGATAAAAGGAAAATTCAATCTAATGTGGTCACCTGGCTAACCACTTTGCTGAAGGTTACTCAGTTTTCTGAGATGCAATTTAGACTTATACATCTTACATATACTTTTCATCTTAAAAATTTCTGCCAAATAACAATGAATAAATTTAGCCTATTTGGTATGATATAAAGGAAGACAATTTTTTAATCTTATATTTCATCTCGGAACCTGACTACATTTATTGAGGACACAAAAAGACAAGGAAATATATTAGGATGACGAGGATACCTAAAATATCACTGATGAGTCACTGGATCCAAATATACCTACGTAATACATAAAGATATAGATTGATAACCTGTATGTAAACTGCAGGTTAAATCATCAAATACCTCCTTATAAATTTAATCTTTTATTCATTCAAAATTCAAAAATATCTATTGACTAATTCCTATTTTTCAGGTCTAGGATTTGATAGTAGAACAATGACTACAGCGTCTTTCCTTTTTAATGAGATAGAGTTCGTAATATGTTTGCTATCTAGTATCAAAGAGTGGGCAAAGAACAGTAAGAAAGACATTCTTACTGTCCGGAGTAAAAGTTTGAAGAAACCGAGTGTTAGGTTCTGGGACCCATGGAAAAGAGTCTACTCTTTGTTTAAGAAAGACAGCATCAAGGTAGCAAGACAGGAGCTCAAGCCAGGAAAAATTTGGAAAAGAACTAAAAACCCACACACTTGCTTTTTGCTGCTGCTTATGCCACTGTTAGTCTATTGTTCAGAAATATTTTTTTAAAATCAGCACTAGAAAAGTAATAATCTGGAAAAGAAGAGGAATAGTGATTAAGTCATGTAGGTAGTTTATTAAATGTCTCTAGTCTTATGGGTTGGAAGGCTGTGGAAAAAAGTCTCAATCAGAATCATTATGACAGCTTGGATGCAAAAGAAAACTGAGATAAAATCAAGAAGGAGAACATTTTATATTTCTATAAGTGTGTGTGTAATTTTTAATTAGTTGAAGGATAGTTTTATGCCAAGATACATCAGACCTTAGTGCTTTGTATTGCTGAGTTGTACATGTCAAAATCATCAGTAAAAACTTTTTATTTTGAAGTGTTATGACAGAGGATAAAAATTGTTAACAAAGGCCTTTAGGCAGTCACATCCATCCGCGGCATAGCTCTAACAATGCAATGGCTTTCTCACCTAGTTGTATGCAAAACCTTATTATGGAAAGTAAAACGAGCAGTAATGGCAACCTGCTTTCCATATTTTGAGACTAGTCTAGATCACAGTCATTGACTCTACCTGATTTCTCTCATAGCCCATGTCTCTGTCAGTTTATCAAGCTGAAATATGTGATGTCCTATGGCAGAAGTTTAAATGGTATAATTCATGTGGAAACTCCGAAAGTTGTAGACTGCATATTGGTTATTGAACTGCATTATTCATGAACAAATGTGATGTTTCAGACAAAACAACCTTGGCCGTAGGTTGCTTGTTATTTTGCTGACACTAAAAATGAATCTCTGCTTAGTATTTTTCCAAACAAGTTGCTGTAGGAACCATATTTGTGTGTGTGTGTGTGTGTGTGTGTGTGTGTGTGTGTGTGTGTGTGGTGGGGGCTGGGGGTGGGGGCGGGGGAGGGCAGTTGGTTAGAGATTATCCCTCTAGGGAAAACAAGTGTTCTATTTGAAAATCCTCTTGGGAATTTAACACTCTAAGTAAGCTACCGCCCATTTTCATTTAAGAATAAAATAGTGTATTTTTCTTTCCCTTTGATAGAAAAATATTGAAGAATTTAAGATGCAAGAGGACAAAATTCAGGAAGTTTGTATAGCAGTGTAGATTTTTCTAGAGAGAGAAAAAGTAGATGAATGTCCCTGGTAGCAGGAAAAAATTGGTGTGAATGAGCCCTGGTCAGAGGTAGGAGAATCCTGTCTGCATCTTGGCCTTGCCATCAATGGCTTTTATAACCTTGGAGGCATCTACTATTCGTTCTAGATGTATGTATTTTAATAGCAATATTGCCAAAGTTTGAAAATTCTAAGCAGTTTAGAATATATGAGAACATTCTAAGGAGTATTTACCTCTTTGCATATAATGTAATCATAGACAGCCTTAAGGTCATTTATTTCCCTAAACTTCACATTTCACATCTACTAGTTCTAATAGTATACAAACTTTCATTTGGTCTATTTTTTTTTGAAATTCATTATTTATTCTAAATCCTGAAGTAGAATTAAACCAGGCTAATTATTAACGTGTTATTGCTTTGTATTGAATATAATTAAATCTTTTTAAATAGTAAATAAAAATTATTTTCTGGATAATTACATTTTTAAAAAGAATTCAAACAAACCTTAGTAAACATTGCTTCCATAATCAGAGGAAAATGAGTAAGAAACATACAGATTAAGTGGCTTTAAAGAAAAGTAAAAGCAGCACTGCAGAAAGAAGCCTTTTTGGTTTTAAAGTTTAAGATGTAGATAACACTAGATTTATTCTAGTTAATATGTGCTGTTCACATTAAACAAAAAAAGCAAAACTAAAATTTTTACCAAGAATTTTTTTCACAAGCATCTTTTAGGTTTATCTCTGATGTTTTGATTAAATTGCTTTGATTGAGAAAAAAATTATGTTTCACAGTAATTTTTTCAGAAAAATATTCAGCTTTACATGTGTTATTTCTTCTTTAAGCTATCTCTCTCTCCTCTTCTTTAAGCCACTTTCTTATGTTTCAGTGTTTCCTGTTATACCTCATTGGGTTCTGATTATAAACCCAAAGGTCAACTAGTTAAAGGGGAGAATTCGCATTTTAGGTTTGCTTTTGTGTGTGTGCATCATTTACTACAATGTTCACTCATCCCACAGAATGTACAGTTTTTAAGATCTTGTATTCTGGCTTTTCCAGTTTTATCAGGGCATAATTGACAAATACAAATCATATCCATCTAAAGTATACTCTTGGTCAGGCACAATGGCTCACACCTGTAATCCCAACACTTTGGGAGGCCAACACAGGTGGATCACAAGGTTAGAAGTTCAAGACCAGCCTGGTCAACATGGTGAAACCCCGTCTCTACAAAAAATACAAAAATTAGCTAGGTGTGGTGGTATGCGTCTGTAATCCAAGCTAGTCAGGAGGCTGGGGCAGGAGAATCTCTGAACCTAGGAGGCAGAGGTTACAGTGAGCCAAGATCATGCTACCGCATTCCAGCCTGGGAGATAAGAGCTATACTACATCTCAAAAAATAAAGAAAGAAAAAATAAATGATGCATATTCTTTCTTTCTTTGTTTTATTTATTTTGTTTGCCTAAGTTATGTCAAACCTATATGAATATAACTTCTGAGCCTATAAGACTCCTTTCAGGTACTGAATTCACCGCCTCAGCATGCATTGAACACTGTGAGAAAAGAGGCTTTCCTGTGCATATGCACTCATGGTCTTAGTTTCTGAAGAACCCTCCACAAATTCTTACACACATTGCAGACACTTCTGCTACTGACCTTGTATTCAGGTCTTTGTGCTAATCCTTGTTTTATAACTTTATAATTTGATATCTTGCTTTTGGACGTTTGAGTCTGCTCAACAGTGATCATCTTTCTGCTGTTTGTGTTTCCTACATCTCCTTGTGTTTCAGTGACCCAGAAGCCAATCTGAGCCTGAATCTACTCCTCACAGGCTGTGCAACAGCTGGGTACCCATTGTTGTCACTACAAAAATCAAGATCTGAGGAAACAAGACTTCAGCATGTACTTTCATAATTTTGAATCCACGTCAAATGGATTCTAAATATAGCGTGGTACACAAGTCAGTTAATAATTATATACATTTATTAAATTACTGCCAAGGCATGATAATCAGTACATTTTATGCATCTTACCATTTACTTTATACAACAATATTAAAATACTTACTTAAAATGAGGAAACTAAACTATAGAAAGATTAAATAACTTTGCCCAGCCATCTATCAATGTCATAAATTGGTAAATAAAATGTTTAGATCAATTATAATAGTTATTTCTGACACCAAAGTCTATGCGCTGGTCCTTTAAATATATAGATATACATAGACAGACCTATAGATATAGGCACAAATAGAATTTTAGGTACTTAAAGATATAGATGCTAATATATAATTTTCATCAAACAATTAATGCTTCCTTTTCTTTTTGAGATGGAGTTTTACTCTGTTGCCCAGGCTGGCTGGAGTGCAGTGGCACAAACTTAGCTCACTGCAACCTCCACCTCCCACGTTCAAGCGATTCTCCTACCTCAGCTTCTCAAGTAGCTGGGGCTAGAGATGTATGCCACCACACCTGGCTAATTTTTTGCTTGAGACAACACACCCAGCCACAAGTAATACTTCCTTAATGTGAAAAATTTGTAAGATAAGAATGAGCTAAATAAACATTAACAACAGAGGGCACTTTTGCAATGCCACAGTAAAGTACTCTAAAAGTCCACTTGGCATAAGGACAAAGAGAATAGTGGCAAAACTTGTCTAAACGAACTTCCTTTAAAACTCTTTTATTAAATGCTTGAAATTATCTGAAGAGTATTAGTTTTTTTAAAATGACTGGATCTATGTAACAGCAGCTAGCTTTGTAACATTTTAATCTACGCTAATCCTATCACCCTCCTCCCAATTTTTCGGCAGCCTTGAAAACCAACAAACTCACAACTAGAATATCTATGAAAACCAGCAGCATGGGACCACTGGAGCAGGGAGGGTGGGTTTGGTTCTCCCCAGAAGTCCTACTACCAGAAATATTTCACTCTTTGATCTGACTGACAGCTAACTGAAAACTTGGCATTACTTGTACTGATCCGGAATGAGCTCCCTATACCTTTACCCTGTGTACATTTGTCAAAAAACAATCAGCAGCAATAGTTTAAGAATTACAGCTGCCTGAAATGATAATAAATTAAGTCTATGAAAGTCTACAATGTTAAAAGAAAACCTGTGGAATAAGACGTCCATAAAAGGTTTTGAAAAACACTGACATATTATTGAGAATCTATACAACCACTCATGTCCAGGGCCATGTGAATGTCCGTGAAAAACCAAAGACGTTCCTAGTCTCTCATCTCCAGCTGCACAATTAAGTCTCCGCACAAGCAGAAAGTGAAGCAGAGAGTGAAGACAAAGATAGACGTTAGTTGCCTGTTGAAGAATTAAAGAGGTATCACAATACACACACAGACTGGGAAAAAATGATGCATCTGGGATATTCGAGAAATAGCTGTCCAATCATGAGATGATCAAAAAGTTACCCAAGTACAGATACTACTGGTTGCATAAAAGAACTCATTAAACTTTACGTATTAGTCCAGTAAAGTCATTAAACAAACAAAAAGCAGCAAGAAAAAAAATTAGCAAAAGCTACAAAACTTGGGGATCTGATTACTAGGATTGACATATGTTATTTAAAATGATTAGTTTTAAGCAAAAATGTATGAAAGTTATGAAGAAACAGAGTAATATGGCCTATATAGGGGATAAAGAGATATAGGTAAGCAGTCAATAACAGCCATCTTTAAGGAGAATTAGACACTGGACTTACAAGACAAGGATTTTAGTGCCATTATAAATATGTTCAAAGAACTAAGGGAAACAGTGTCAACAGAATTGTAGAATAGCATGAGAATAACTCTTCACATAGAAAATACTGATAAAGTGGTAGAAATTATAAAAAGAGAACCAAGTAAAATTTTGGAGTTGAAAATTATGAAACTGAAATAGAAAACAAAACGAAACAAACAACAAAAACAAAACTCTAAAGAAGCATTCATCAGCAGTTTTTAACTTGAAGAAGGCAAATTTTTTTTTAGGAAAAATGCCTTGAATTTCAGTCTGAGGAACAGAAATCAAAAAGAAAAAAAAAATGAACATAGCCTCAGAGACTAACAGGCACTATAAAGAATACCTGCATACACAAAATAATTGTGTCAAAAGGAGAGAAAAGAGAGAAGATAAGGGGTTAAGAAAGAGTATTTGAAAATCTAATGTCCAAAAACATCGCAAACATGATGAAATACAAATCTACACATCTAAGAAGTTAAATAAAATCCAAAGAGGGTAAATTTAAAAAGACCCACACTGAGAAACATCATAATCAAACTGCTGAAATCTAAGGACAGAACATACTGGTTTTCTGTTTCTTTGTTTTAGCTCCTGGCATTCCAGGTACTTTATGTCAGAATACTAGCAGGACACATAACACACAAAAACAGATATAGTGGCTGTAAAATTAATTTGGAAAGGTCACTAGACAGCCATTAACAATTTAAAAGATAAAGAAAAATCTCAAGTAAGAGTTATCACATTCAATTGTCCAATTTTCTTTTCTTTTTCCTTTCTTTTTTTTTTTTTTTTGAGATGGAGTCTTGCTCTGTCACCCCAGCTAGAGCACAGTGGTGCAATCTGGGCACACTACAACCTCCATCTCCTGGGTTGAATCAATTCTCCTATCTCAGTCTCCTGAGTAGCTAGGATTACAGGTGCATGCCACCAAACCCCACTAATTTTTTCTATTTTTAGTAGAGATTGGGTTTTATCATGTTGGCCAGACTGGTCTTGAACTCCTGACCTTGCAATCCACCTGCCTCAGCCTCCCAAAGTGTTAGGATTACAGGTGTGAGCCACCGTGCCCATCCTCAAGAGTCCAATTTTCAACAAAACATTGCAAGGCATACAAAGAGAGAAAAATATAGCAATTTTCTTAAGGAGGCAAATCCATTAAGAACATAAATGCAAAATCATCAGTAAAATACAAAAAAAAATGAATTTAGCAACTTATAACAATGATCATATACCATGACCTAATGAGATACACACCAGGAATACAAGTTTGGCTTAATATAAAAATTAATGTAATATCCCATTTTAATATAGTACTTGATAAAAAGTACATAGTCATCCCAATAGATGTAGAAAGAGTATTTTTTTTAAAACTAACACTTTTTCATGATTAAAAAAACAACATTCAGCTGGACTCAATTGTTCATGCCTGTAATCTCAGCACTTTGGGAGGCTGAGGTAAGTGGGTTGCTTGAGGCCAGTAGTTCGAGACCAGCCTGGCTAACATGGTGAAACCCTGTGGCTACTAAAATTACAAAAATTAGCCAGGTGTGATGACTTGCACCTGTAATCCCAGCTACTCTAGAGGCTGAGGCTCGACAATCAATTGAACCTGGGAGGCGGAGGAGGTTGCAGCGAGTGGAGATTGTGCCACTCCAACCTGGGCAACAGAATGAGACTCCATCTCAAAACAAAACAAAACAGAACATGACATTCAACAAACTTAGAATTCAAGGGAACTTCCTCAGCCTGATAATGGAGATCTATTAAAAACCCATAGCTAAATAATATATTTAATGGTGAAAGATTGGCTGCTTTTCTTCTAAACTCAGTGAAAAGCCAAGGATATCTACTCTTGCCAGTTCTATTTAACATTGTCCTGGATGAATGCACAGAAAAGAGAAAAAGTGTATCAAAAATGAAAGGAAGAAGAACTATTTTTGTTTGCATAAGATATTAATTTTAGTATAGAAAATAATTAATCCACAAAAACTATTAATAATGAATGATTTTAGCAACAGTTGCAGGACATTAGATCAATACACAAAAGCCCTTTTTTTTCAATATAGTAGCAGTAAAAAATATGAAAATGAAACTAAATAATCAATTCAGTTTATAAAAGCAAACAGAATAGGAATAATTTTAATGAACTCAGTGTAAAACTGCAATAGATCATTGGAAGAAACTAAAGCCATAAATAACATTTTTAAAATTCAGTGTTCATGAACTAGAGGACTTAAGTTGTTAAGAATGCAATGATTCCCCTCAATTTTTGAATGCAGTTTTAAAAATAATTCCAGCTGCTAATCTTAACAAAAATGGACAGATTGTTTCTAAATTTGATACGGAAACATAACCGCCCAATGAGTTCACCTTGCCCACTTCCTAGACAGAGCCGATTTATCAAGATAGGTGAATTGCAAGGGAGAAAAAGTAATTCACACAGAGGTGGCAATGCAGGACACTGGAATTTTATTATTACTCAAATCAGTTTCCTGGGGCATCTGGGAATCAGAGTTTTTAAAGATAATCTGGTGGGTAGGGGCTTTTGGTCACGTTGGAAATGGAATAATTGGAGGTCAAAGTGAGCTTTTCTTGATGTCTTCTGTTCCTGGGTGGGATGACAGAACTGGTTGAGCTAGATTACTGGTCTAGGTGGTGTCAGCTGACCCATCCAGAGAAGGATCTGCAGAATATATCAAGTGCTGATCTTAGGTTTTACAATAGTGATATTATACCCAGGATAATTTGGGAGGGTTCGGACTCTTGGAGCCAGAGGGTAGCTGACCCCTAAATTGTAATTTTTAATCTTGTAGCTAATTTATTAGTTCATCAAAGGCAGGCTAGGAAAGAAGGGCGTGTCTTCTGGATGGGCTATTACTTTTGTTTCTGAGTCAAACCACGAACAAAGTTCCTTCCCAAACTCAGGAATGAACAAGATTAGCTTAAAGGTAAAAAGCAAGATGGAGTTGGTTAGGTCAGATCTCTTTTACTATCATAATTTCCTCAGTTATAATTTTTGCAAAGGTGGTTTCAAAAAATGCAAGGAACCCAGGATATATACAATGATCTTGGTAAAAAAGAAATTTGGATAACTTACATGTCTTGATTTCAAAACTCACTACAAAGCTATAATAATCAAGTCAGTGTAGTACTGTATAAGGATAGATATCAAATCAGTGGAAAAGAACTGAGAATCCAAAAATTAATCCTTATATTTAAGGTTAAATTGTTTTTGCACAGGTGCAAAATATATATAGTGCAAAATATAATAAAGTGGGATCCCTACTTCAAATCATACACAAATAATTAAAGTGAATCAAATACATTAACCTAGATATAAAAGTATAAAACACTTAGAACAATACATATAAATAAATCTTCATGACCATGGATTAGTCAATAGTTGCTCAAATATGTTATCAAACATGAAAATGACAAAAAATAAACAGTCAAATTGAATTTTACTAAAACTAAAAACTTTTGTGCTTCAAAGGACATCATGAACAATGTGAAAAGAAAGCCCACAAAATAGGAGTAAACATTTGTAAATCAGATATCTGGAAAATGACTTGTATCTCAAAATGAGAAAATAGCAGACAAATTCCATGAGAAACACTCTATTAAAATAGAAGAAATGGAGACTATATTCTTCAAAAATCTCAATGCTCTAAAAGAAAAATTGTGTAAATGTTACAAACTAAAGGAGACTAAAATGACGTGGTACCTAAATGCAATACTTAGCCCTAGACTGGATCCTGTGCTAAAGAATAAAAAATACTGTAAAGGACATTGTTGGTCGGTTGACACAATTGGAATATGAATGTTAAATTAGATCAAAGCTTTGTATTAATGTTAAGTTTAATCAAGTTAATAGCTCCAAAAGTAATAATTCTAAAAATAAACAATAAAATTACAATAACCTAATTAAAAAACAAGAATTTAAAAAGAGGTTTCTCCAAAGAAGACATACCATGTCAAATAAGCACATGGAAGTTGCAAAACATCATTAGTCATTCACCGTCATCATTGTATTTGCAAAAATGCAAATCAAAACCACAAATCAAAAAAAAAAAAAAAAGAAACAGTTCACACTCACTAGGATGGCTATAATTTGAAAAAAATGAAAATAGCAAGTGTTGGTGAGAATGTGGAGAAACTGAAACAAGTATACATTGCTGTTGAGAATGTAAAATGGTTCAGCCTCTATGGGAAAAAGTTTGGCAGTTTCTCAGAAAGCTTTTAAAGAGTCACCATGTAGTCCAGAAATGTCATCACTAGGTATATGCCCAAAATAATTGAAAACATATGTCTACAAAACACTTATACATGAAAACTTATAATAGCACTTTTATAATAGCCAAAAAGTGGGAATAATCCAAATGCCTATGAACTGATAAATAAATGAACAAAACAAGGTATATTCATGGAATGAAATATTTCAGCTATAAAAAGAAATGCTATGCTAAGTTGTGGATAAACCTTTAAAATACCATGCTACTTGAAGGGAGCCAGACATTTATAAGGCCACATATTGAATGATTTCATTTACATGGAATGTCCATGATAGGCAAATTCATAGAAACAGAAAGTAGATTCTCATTTCCTAGGAGCTGGAAGGAGGGCCAGAAATGCCTGCTAATGGATATTAGGGATTTTTTCTAGGAGGCTACAAAAATTTCTGAATTTACAGAGTGGTGATGGTTGCACAACTCTGAATACACAAAAAGTATCAAAGGTTTTATTTTGTAAGACAAATTTTATGGCATTGGATTATGTCTCAATAAAGTTTTTAAGAAACAATAGACAAACAAAAAGAAAACAAAAAGAACAGCAATTATTTCTTACACACTCCCAACTTTCCTCACTCCAGGCATTATTCTTTTTTGTTTAGGTCTATTGAAATATAATTGATATACACAAAATTGCACATACTTAATATATACACTTTGATAAGTTTGGACATACCTATAGACCCATGATAGCACCACCACAATCATAATACTATTCATATCTGTCAGCTCCAAAAATGTCCTTATGTGCTTTTGTGTTCTTTCTGTGGTAAGAACATTTCAAATGAGATGTATTCTTTTAACATATGTTAAAATGTAAAACACCATATTGTTAACTATAGTCACCATGTTGTACAGAATAACAACATTGTTCATCTTGCATAACTGAAACTTTACATCCAATGAACAAAAATTCCCCATGTCCTTACCCCAGCCCCTGCCAGCTAATATGTATTTCCCTGCTTATATGAATGAGTTTGACTATTTTAGATACCTTATATAAGTGGAATCATGCAATGTTTGTCCTTCTATGACTTGCTTATTTCACTAAGCATAACATTCTCTATGTTCGTTCACATTGCCACAAATGGTAGTGTTTCCTTTTTTAAGGCTAAACACTATGCCATTTTATGCATATGCCATATTTTTAAATACATTCATCTGCTGGTGAGTATTTAGTTGTTTCCATATCTTGGATATTGTAAATAATGTTGTAATGTACATGAAAGTACAGATATTTCTTCAGAATCCTGATTTCAGATCTTTTGAATATATACCCAGAAGTGAGATTGCTCATGAAAAAACAAAGGAAAGAAAAGAAACTTAGGAGTAAATTTAAGTAATGATGTGCAAACTTTTATAGTTTATAAAACATAGATAACAAAAATTTAAGCAGAAGTTTAAAGAAAAATATTTATCTTTGTTGTAAAGATAAAAACAAATGGAAAGATGTCCCATGTTCATGGGTTAGAAGACTTAGTATTGTTAAAATGTCCTCACTACTGAAAGCAATCTACACATTCAGTGAAATGCCTATCAAAATTCCCATAACATTTTTCACAGAAATAAAAATATAATCCTAAAAGTTGAATGGAAGAACAAAAAACCATATACTAACATGATCTTGTGAAAGAAGAAGAAAGTTGGAGGCATTACACTTCCTGCTTTCAAAATATAACAAAAGTATGATAATTAAAACAGCATGGTACTGACATTAATACATATAGACCAATGAGACAGAATATATAACTAGAAAGAAACCCACACATACATCATCAATGGATCTTTGAGAAGCATTCCAAGAACACACAATGAAGAAAAACATTTTCTTCAGCAACTAGTATTGAAAAAGGAAACATCCACTGCAAAAGAATAACATTAGATGCTTATCTTACACCATACACAAAAATAAACTCAAAACAATGACATAAACATACTTAAAAACATATAAAACTCCTAGGGAGAAAAAAAAGAAACTCAGGGGAAAAGCTTCTGGACATCGGCCTTGGTAATCATTTTTGGATATGATACTAAAAGAACAGGGAAAAAAAGGAAAAAGCAAAAAATTACAATTACTACATCAAACTAAAGAGCTTCTGCATAGTCAAAGAAACAGTAAATGAAATAAAAAGACAGCCTATGGAATGAGAGAAAATATTTGCAACCCATTCATCTGATAAGGAGTCAATATCAAAATACAAATGAATTGCCTATATCTCCATAGCAAAACAAAACAAAACACAATGCAATTTTTTAAAAGGACAAAAATTTTCAGAAGCATTTTTGGAAAGAAGAGAAACAAATGGCCACCTGATTTAGGTTTAGGAAAAAGTGTTCACCATCACTAATCATCAGGGAAATGCACATCAAGCCACAGATATCACCTCTTGCCTTACCCGTTAGGATGGATATTATTCACACCTAATGTATGTGTGGACCTACCCACAAAGAAAAAAAGTATTGGCAAGTATGTGAATAAATTAGAACCCTTGTACACTATTGGTGAGAATTAAGACTGATGCAGTTACTATGGGAAACTGTATAAAGGCTCCTCAAAATTTAAAAAATAAAACTACCAGCATCACTATCAATAAACAGATTTCCTGTTTTTTTTTTGTTTTAATGCATCCACATATTTCCTTAGCTGTAGCATGAAAATATATTTGTTATTTTTCACTCCCATTTTTTTTTGATGTGGTATTCTTTTCCTAAATGATAACCCAAACATGTTTTATTTTCTTTAAATTTAGATCACCTTCTCTGTAATTCTGGGGCCTATTAAGAGCTTGGCAGATAATCAACATTTTGCAAATGTTGAACCAAATGAAAGCAACGTACTGTAGTCCCAGCTTGTGTTAACTCATTGATGACTTTAGATGAGTTAGTAATATCATCCTGCTCAGCCTCAGTTTTCACATCTTCAAAATGTGGATAACAATAAATCATTTCCACCATTTTACTGTTTAGATAATTAAAATAACTGAGGACCTCTATTCTCTTGTATCTCTAAAATATAGTCAGATATCGATATCATGTGGATAAACCTCATTGCTAATTTTTTCATTTCCATTATGCTTAATTATTTTAAAATTATTTTTACAAACATGTATTATGCTTATGACATGCTAGATTTGATTCTAAGTACTTTATACATTTTAACAAACTTCATCTGCGTAATTACCCTATGATTTGGGTTCTATTATACCTATTTTATATGAGAAAATTGAGGCACAGATAAGCTGCCTAGGTTTGTACCATCATTCATAGAGTCTGGATTTAAATCCATTCATGGTGTTTAATCACTCCACCATTCTGTGTCTTGGTTGGAAGAAACG
This sequence comes from Cebus imitator, assembly GCF_001604975.1. Classification (NCBI taxonomy): domain Eukaryota; kingdom Metazoa; phylum Chordata; class Mammalia; order Primates; family Cebidae; genus Cebus; species Cebus imitator. Next base: position 5,997,695 of record NW_016107415.1, read on the forward strand.
TGTATTCTCTCAGGATATCCCGCAAATGCTTTTACAAAATGCTAAAATACAAGAAGAAAAGTTGGTATATACATTTTTCAATATATACTCACAATTTCTGCCCCCAAAATGTTGCCCAGCCCTACATAGACCACTGGAGGTCCAGCACTGTGCTCTCAACCTATAATATGTATATAAATCACCAAGGGTCTTGTTAAAATGCAGACACTGCTTCACTAGGTTTGGAGTGGCCCAAATGTCTGCATTTTTAATAAGTTCTCAGGTGCTGTTGATACCATTGGTGGATGGGTAAGACCTTCGGCAGCAAGATTACAAAACCCTGGAGGTTATAGGCAAGAATAATAATAGTGATTAAGTTTTAGGATGATTCTAGCCATAAGTATGCAAGATGGCTTGTTGAGGAAAACGTAAGGCTACAGAAATCTGAAACACCTTCAGATCTTTTCTTCTGTATTAAAGCTCTTTGCATTTTCTTGCAGTATAATTACTTTAAGCCTTTCAAATTTTATTTGGTATAATATAGAAAAATAAAATTCTTATCTATGTCCAAATTAATTATCACAATTAGTCTGCAAAATCTTGCAGTTAGAATATGAATTATATACCTTAATATCACCCCAGACAAAGAAAATTCTAATACCCATGATAAAAAAGCAATCACCTTCAGAAAGAATGGAAGGCTGATGTTCAAAGTTATTTGGAGTCTACTAAGATGGTAGCAGAAGAAATAGAGGACATAAAGTATGCAAAAGACCATGGAAACAGAAGTGAAAATTCAGTTTGGGAAAAGTGTGTATAGGGTGGTGAAGGGATCTGGCCAAGATTTTAGGCAGTTCCAGGACCCACTTAATGCTCCAAGTATGTGGCTTTCTGACAGCAAACAGCTGCTTGAGAAGGGATACCCTCAGGAGTGATGCTGATAGCAGAACAGGGACATCTGGAAGAGAAACACTGGGGTGAGATGCCTCCCTTGTGGCATCCCAGGCTGTGTTTCAGAAAAAGCAGTGCTCACAAAACTTTTACTGCTTCCAAAAGCACGACTCATAATTATGGAATCAGGAGCATTTGTAGTTATTTTACAACCTTAATTGTCTCATTTGTGATAAATTTTTAGCAGTGTTTTTCTCATGATTTATATACACCAGGCAGGGGAGAAGGAATAGGAAGCGAGGGAGAAAGAAACAAGGCATAGTCCCAAACCTCAATGTACTCTTTGTCCTGAGAGAATAGAAAATCGTCATTAAAGAGGATTATTTCTATAACGCAATTGCTTTCAGGCACAAGGGGTAAACATACTGGGAGAGTCATTCTGCCTGAGTCAATTGAAAAAAGGGACAGTTTCTAGATTATGTAACCCAGGGAACAACAAGAACTCTGCTTCTCCAGATCCTTCCCAATAATATGATTTTTAAAAAAGCACCTGCTTTAGATCTGTAGATGGAAAATGTGAGGTCAGTAGCAAAAAACAGCCTCTGTTAAAATCTAGCCTACCTAGGGTGCAATGCCAATAGCCCTTGGGATAATCTTGTTTAGAATAGCACATTAATGACTTTGTATGGATCAGAGATTTTATTAAACTTGACAATGCTGTTTCATTAATTAACACAATTTTCTATCAACACTCATGCATTCATTCTTTTACCAATTCAGAAATATGTATTAAAGAATTTATTCAAACATACCAACCTATCATCAAGTTTCTTCACATGTGTGAAACTCATTTTATGTTAAAACCTGTCTTTACATGCCTATATTTAGCTATTTATTTGAATATGATGAAAGACTTAAGACAAATCATTCCATAAACTGATAACACACAAACCTTTCCTATAAAATGCTAAAAGCCAAATGCCTCTGTTCAAAACATCATAAAAAATAACACTGGCTATAGCCAACCTTAGAGGTTGTAAAAAAGCAAAACTGAGATCCATAGAAGAGAGTGACTAGGTAAAGGTCACACTGCTAATTGGCAGCTGTGACATTTAGAATTTAAGTTCTGCTCCAATGAATTTCTTTTTGAGAAAATGGATTTTTGTAGAAATCAAGCAAATTACTTGACAGCATAGAGATTTCACGAATGGTAGGCGGGAAAGCTTCAGAAAGACTGGGAGAAGCTGAGCGAAACAGCAGAGAAGGAAGGGAATGGTGGTACATGTGCTGTGTTCATTAGGGTTTATTTTTAAGGAATCCTGAGTCTGTCAGTGAGCTGGCAGATCACCGTGCATTGAAGGACAGATGATGACATTGCTTGGCTTTGGATCCCAGCTCAAACTGCTACTGGAGATGTGACCTTCACCTATGTACTGAAACTTCGGGTCTTAGATACTCCATCTGGAAAGTACAGGAAAATAATACACTATCTCACAAATTACTATGAAGATTAAATATTCACACATTTTAAGGGGACCACATAGCCTACTGTAATCTCCAAGATATGCTAATTCTTATGAATTGTAGCACTGGCTTCCAGGAGGACTGTGTTTGTCCCAAATTTGCTGTTCCTATGGAGAATTAGAATCATTGAGGAGGAAAGCCTGAATGATGAAGACCTTAGGGACTTACTGTTCAACATGTAAATTTTGGGTTCCAAGGTGAGAGATGGAGTAGCAGAGTACATATTCTTCTGTGTCGCTAGAAAATCAATCACACTGATGTGAGTGCATATAGCAGTGCAATCTGGTGATACAAGGAGAAACATTTAAAAGCATGTGTAGCACAAATGGATGAAAGGCTAAAACACAATGTCCTCATTTGCTATGGTACAATAATGAAACGCTAAAACATCGGACATGTTAATGATCATTGTAAGTATATTAGAGATCATTTAGTCCAGCAGGCCCTTTTACAGATATGGATCCTGATATTTTAGAAAGCAATTTTTATCAAGATCACATATTAGCACATAGAATAATTTGAAGACAACTCACAGGTTCTTGACTTTCAGTCTAGTAAACCCAGGCAAGCAAAGCTGGTCCTAAACAAATCAGCATGGGCAGCATTAGTATATTTTAAATGTGAATTTCCTATTTCTTTGGTATTGCCCCCGACACACCGTCTGAATTTCTCTTTTGTACAATGGACCAAACCAGAATGTTTCAGAAGCTAGTGACTGGACAGTGTAGGGAAGACAAAAATTTAGCTCTTTCCTCTTAGCAACCATAGCTGGTCCTAGTGATTAAATAGACATACAATAGTTTAACAAAGGAAAAGCATACATGTATGTTTAATATGACTTGGGGTCCTCATAAGAAAATGAAGACCCAAAGAATTAACAAAACCTAAGTACTTTTATATTAGGTTGAACAAAAAGAGGCAATTGTAGAAAAGTAACTAAATTATGTTGTAATACAAAAGGATGATAAGAAATTATTTATTTGTTATTATTATTATATTTTTGTGGCATAGTCTCACTCTGTTGTCCAGGCTGAAGTTCAGTGGTGTGATCTCGGCTCACTTTGCAACCTCCACCTCCCAGGTTCAAGTGATTCTCCTCCTTAGCCTCCTGAGTAGCTAGGATTACAGGTGTCCACCATTACTCCTGGATCATTTTTATAGTTTTAGTAGAGGCAGAATTTCGCCATGTGGGCGAGGTTGGTCTTGAACTCCTGCCCTCAGGTGATCCACCAGCCTTAGCCTCCCAAAGTGCTGGGATTACAGGCATGAGCCACTGTGCCTGGCCAATAAGAAATTATTTTAACAAGGTCTGTACAGAATTATCTCAGTTATGACTCCTCTTTGAGGAAAGTTTCATTTTCTTTAGTTTAAGGAGGGCATCATTAACATGGGAGTTTTGCTCTGCTGTTTTCAGGAAGAAGAAAGAAGATTAGAATGCTTTTCTTACATCTGCTGTTTTTCAAGTAACTTTAGCTCAAAATAATCCTAAACCAAAGTAGCATATGTGAAGTGACATATTCTGCTACTCTTCATCAGTATCCAGGGACAGGAAAACAGCCAGGAGTCCCCGGAGTTAAGCCTTCCACATAGAGTAGCAAGATCATCAAGCAAGCAGGTTATCAGCACAGCCCCTGCAACCCAACATGAGTGAGCGAAGTACACTCCATACTTCAAGATTACATTGAAAGCTCAGCATTAGAGGAATGCCTGTATTGAACTGTGAATAAACAGCAACGGCGTTACCTCTTCCTAGAACAGTAGAATTGTATGAAGTTGCAGGAACAAGAATTAAAACAAGAACCCAGTTACAGTTACTAGAACCAAGCCATAGGGTCATAGTAGTACTAGCTAACAGACTGACTTAATGTTGAACCGCAGAGGCAGCCTTAGGCCCTTCACATTTCTGCTGGTTTTAAGAGTAGGTTGCTAAACTTAGGGCATATACAAACTTGTAGTAGGGCTAAGAATCCTCAGGAATGTCAATTTAAGTGTGTGTGAGAAAAAAGTCATGAGAACATGAGAATAATTAAAGGTGCCTGCCTATGTGCTTATAATCTTGAGTGCAAGTTAGATGAGTAGTTCACAAACTGAACTGCATTAACACTAGAGTTACTCAGAGATAGCCGTGGCTACTAAGGTACAGGCAAAAGGGTCAAATAGTTGTTCATCCCATTTCTCATTCTCCCTTTTTCTGTTTTTTTGGAAGTCACCCAGGCTGGAGCTCAGCGGCATAATCACAGATCACTGAAGCCCTTGGATCCAAAAGATCCTTCTGCCTCAGTCTCCTGAATAGCTGGGATTATTGGGGCATGCCAACACCCTCAGCACTTTTTTAAAATTATGGGGTCAGCTGTATTACACAGGCCGGTCTCAAATCCTGGCATCAGGAAATCCTCCCACCACGGCCTCTCAAAATTCTGCAATTAGAGATGTGAGCCACCAAACTCAGACTCAGTCTTCTTTTATCTATTTCATATGTAGGGCTTGATATACATTTTATTTAGGGAAAAATAATGCTGCTAAACTCTTCCCCAGAGGTCCT
>NW_016107415.1:6002872-6032293 GCF_001604975.1 Cebus imitator
AAAAAAAAAAAAACACACTGCTCAAAGAAATCAGAGATGACACCAAGAAATGAAAAAACATTACATCTTCATGGATAATAAGAACCAATATAGTTAAAATGGCCATATTTCCCAAGGCAACTTACAGATTCAATGGTATTCCTATCAAACCACCAATGACATTCTTCACAGAATTAGAAAACAGCTATTTGAAATGCACATAGAACCAAAAAAGAGTCTGAATAGCCAAGGCAAATCTAAATAAAAAGAACAAAGCTGGAAGCTTAATGTTGTCTGATTCAAACTATGTTACAAGGGTACAGTAACAAAAACAACATGATACTAGTACAAAAACAAATACATAGACCAATGGAATAGAATAAATAAAGAGTCCAGAAATAATGTCACACATCTACAGCCATCTGATCTTCGACAAAGCCAATGAAAACAAGCAATGGGGAAAGGACACCCTATTCAACAAATGGTGCTGGGATAACTGGCTAGCCATGTGCAGAAGATTGAAACTGTACCCATTCTTTAAACCATGTGCAAAAATCAACTCAGGATGGATTAAAGACTTAAATGTAAAACCCAGAACTATAAAAACCCTGAAAGATAACCCAGATAATATTATTCTGAACATTACAGTGGACAAAGATTTCATGACAAAGGTGCCAAAAGCAATTGTAACAAAAGCAAAAATTGACAAATAGGGTATAATTAAACTAGAGAGCTCTGCGCAGCAAAAGAAACTATCAACAGGGGAAACAGACAACCTACAAAATGGGAGAAATTCTCTCTAACTATGCATCTGACCAAGGTCTAATATACAGCATCTAAAGAAAACTTTAATTTACAAGGAAAAAACACAACTCCATTAAAAAGTGGCAAAAGACATGAACACTTTTCAGAAAAAGACATACATGCAGCCAACAATTATGAGTAAAAGCTCAACATCACTGATTATTAGATAAATGCAAATCAAAACCACAGTGAGATATCATCTCACACTAATCAGAATGGCTGTTATTAAAAAGTCAACAAATAGCAGATGCTGACAAGGCTTAAAAAAAAAGGGAATGCTTATACTCTGTTCATGGGAGTGTAAATCATTTCAACCATTGTGGAAGACAATGTGGTGATTCCTTAAAGACTAAAAAAAAAAAAAAAAAAAAAAACAATTCAATCCAGAAATTCCATTACTGGTTATATACCCAAAGGGATATAAATCATTCTGTCATAAAGACACATGCACACATATGTTCACTGCAGCACTATTCACAATAGCAAAGACAGAGAATCAATCTAACTGTTCATCAGTGGTAGACTGAATAAAAAAACGTCATGCATATACACCATGGAATACTATGCCACCATAAAAAAAATGAGGTCATGTCCTTTGCAGGAACATAGATGAAGGTGGAGGCCACTATCCTTAGCAAACTAATGCAGGAAGAGAAAACCAAATACTGCACGTTTTCACATTTCTCAAAGAACTTAAAACAGAATTACCATTCAACTCAATAATCCTAATACTATGTATACATCCAAAGAAATATAAATCTTTCCACCATAAAGACACATGCACAAATATGTTTATCACAGCACTATTCACAATAGAAAAGACAGGGAATTGACCCAAATGCCCATCAACTGTAGACTGGAAAAGAAAATGTGCTACATATGCACTATGAAATACTACACAGCCGTAAAAAGGAATGATATCATGTCCTTTGCAGGAACATGGATTGAGCTGGAGGTCATCTTCCTAAGTGAAGGAATGCAGGAACAGAAAACCAAACACCACATATTCTTCCTTATAAGTGGGAACTAAACATTGAGTACATAAGAACACAAAGAAGGGAACAATAGATACCAGGCCCTACTTAAAGGTGGAGGATGGGAGGAGAAAGAAGATTGAAAAACTACCTATCAAGTACTATGCTTATTATCTGACCGATGAAATAATCTGTATACCAAACCCTCATGACATGCAATTCACCTATATAACAAACCAACACATGTAGCTCTGAATCTAAAATAAAAGCTAAAAAAACTATAAAGTTGCAAAACCACTATTGAATATCATGCCCTCTTTCTCTTTTCAAATCTTTTCTGTTGTGATTCCCATTCTTTCAAGTTCAAGTACTTGCGAATATGATTAACTTCATTTCAGTTATTTACATGCAATAATAGCATTATTCATTCATTTCTTTATCTGTTATCTATCTATTCATCCTGTCAGCAAACACTGAGAGGATATGAAGCACATAAGATATGAATCACAATCCTGTGTGCTGACAGACATATAAACAAACAAAAGAGTACTGTCAATAAAGTACAGGTATAGATTTCTGACAGAAAACATCGAGAAACAAGCTCTTCTGGGGGTATGGTGCTGGGGGTGGGGGGTAGGGTGACAGTTAGGGGCCTCCTGGAGTAGATAACCTGGATTTTTAAAGGGTTGTTTCTATCAATAACACAATGAGAAATAACTTATAGAGAGCAACAGGTTCAAGGACACATTGAATTTTTAAAAAATAATCAACAGGCTCCTCCTGACTCAAGTTAACTTTTGAGAGTCTTTGTGGAAGGTTGCTGGAAGCCTGTCTTTGGTGTGGCTCTGACCACCAGCTAGCCCTGGATAGTACAAAATCCTGGCTTTCTTGTACCGATAAAGTTTTTTTCTGATTTTTTAAAAATCACGGGAACTATCATCTAATGCAATAAACATGGACTGAGCTGGAGGTCATCTTCCTAAGTGAAGGAAATTATTGTCAAAAAATAATTTGTCAGTAAGCTACTAGCCCAAGCTAATGTGAGTCTTCAGGGAAAAGACCTGATAATGTGACCTTTTAACAACAGAATACAGGAATTATTATTATCTTATTCGATGTGATGGCTTGGCATTGGTATAAACACATGCCCAACGTAAAAGGTGATCATTCAGAGGGTCTGATTTTCACAGCAATATCCTTGAGTTCCAGCCTTAGAGGTGGCTTATCTAGCAGGCAAGTGAGAATCATTCACAGTTGGAGATGTTATGATATTTTAATCTTTCCAAAAATATCAGGAGCATTCATTAAATGCTTGATGGGATCAATTCATTTATAGACAAAATAAAGACTGGAGAAAATTCCAGGAGAAAGAACAGAACAGACTGTATTAAGAGAAAATCTGGATTTTAAGAAACAAAAATACGGAGCTGTTTTGTGCCATGAGATGCCACCCTGTCACAAACAAGGGAAGCAACCCCAAATGTATGTACCTGTCCTCTCTCCTTCTCTTTCCCTCAGGAGCTTAACTAACATCTATAAGAAAAGTCCAGGTATGAAGTTCACTTGCACATCTGCACAGCAGCTCTAGACACTGATGAACCTCATAAGCGAAGGGCTCTCAGCAGAAGAACATGATATGTCAGTGTTGACAGCCATAGAGCAAGATGAGAGAAGCACACACCTGTGAGTTATGACTCAGAGCCTTTAGAGGTAGGCTGTTTCCTGAGTGTTGCTTTGTTTTTGTGGTTTGTTTCATTTTTTTCTCTTATTATCTCCCTGTAAACTAAATCATATTTATGATATTTGCAATGCCTTTTTGGTCTGTGACTGCTTAGCTGAGATAATTAAGCCAAGTGGAGAGTTCTAATGGGATCCATTTCATGGAGTCAAATGTTTGTGAAACAGGCTTTGACGCATTATATTATTCCCCGGTCCTTATCCCCTAAATGCTATTACATAGTTTAAAAAGGTGACAGGTCTAGGTGAAAGCAAAATTAAAAATGAAAAGAAGGCTGGGTGCAGTACCTTGCACCTGTAATCCCGGTACTTTGGGAGGCCAAGGTGGGCAGATTACTTGAGGTCAAGAGTTTGAGACCAGCCTGGCCAACATGGTGAAATTCCATCTCTACCAAAAATACAAAAATTACCCAGATGTGGTGGCAGGAACCTGTAATTTCAGCTACTTGGGAGGCTGAGACAGAATAATCACTTGAACCTGAGGTTGCAGTGAGCAGATATCATGCCATTGCACTCCAGCCTGGGCGACAAGAGCAAGACTCCATCTCAAAACAACAACAAAAAATCAAAACAGAAGCATCACAACTACCAGAGACCATACACTAAAATAGCTCCTTTCTTCCTTCCTTTCTTCCTTCCGTCCTTCCTTTCTTTTTCCTTCCCTCTTTTTTAAACAAATTAGTTTATGAATGACATTATCTGAGGTAACAGAAATGCAGTGAATATCCTTAGCCCATCTGGTACTGAAAGAGTACCAGTATGTATCTAGATTTATAACTGGATAAATATATAAATCTAGGTATACTCTAAATTGTCCCATGCTTTTCCCTCAGTGAATGGAAGTCAATGAAAAGTTCATCATTGACCATAACACTGAGGGACTTCTTTTCCCCTATGCACCAGGGGCTTGGTTTCAAAGGCAGGAGTTTCTCAGCTCCAGACCTCCGTCCAGGAACCAGAGAGGTTTCAGATATAAAGTTCTTTGTTTTCCCACAGGCTAGGTAGAGAAATCCAGGTGAAGCTCCTTTGTTCCCCCCCCCAAAAAAAACCCCGAAACTCTGGGAGGAGGGGGCTCCCTGTAACTCAGGGCTGAGGTCCAATCAGCCAGTCCGGTATCACAGTCAAAGATCAATCATTCCAGAGGAAGTTTGAAAGAGCTCCTCTCATTGGACTAGAACATGAATAGGGAGGGAATAACTCAAGGGTTAAAATTCAGCTGCTCCTTACCTGGACGCATTCTCTCTCTGGGTCCCCTCCTATGACAGTGTAGGAGCTGTCTTTCTTTCTTTCTCTCTCTCTCTCTAATAAATCGCTTTTCCGAAAAACACTTTGTGTCCACGATATTTATTAGAATAGCAAATTCACTATGCCCCCAGGGCCTCTTTCCCCATTCTTTGGGGTTAGAGAGGTCAAGAACTTCTTAGGAACTGGGAACGTCTCCTGGACACTCCCCCGGTTACACCACCAGAAACCATATTTTGATTTTATCCTCAAAAATTCAGTCAGATTGTAGAAAGAGACAAAAAACAACAAACTGAAAACTTGAAACAAGGCCTACAATGAGACTATCAAATAAAAACAAGTCACAACAGTGGATTGGACTTCAAAATCACATCAGACTTGTAACTACTAATATCAATAATGCAAAATAGGTGAAATGCCTTGTAAAAGGAATATATCTTGGGCCCCCAAATCACTAAGCTAAGAGGAAAATTCAAACTGGAAACTCCTTAGGGCAAACCTGCCTCGCATTCTATTCAATTATCCCTCTGCTCACTGAGATAGATGCATATTCCGACTGCCTCGTTTGGAAAGGCTTATCAGAAACTCACAAGAATGCAACCATTGGTCTCTCACCTACCTGTGACCTGGAAGCTCCTCTGGCTTTGAGTTGCCACAGCCTTTCTGGATGGAGCTAATGTACTTCTTACATATATTGATTGATGTCTTGTGTCTCCCTAAAATGTGTAAAATCAAGCTGTGCCCTGACTATCTTGGGCACATGTCATCAGGACTTCCTGAGGCTGTGTCATGGCCGTACCTCCTCAATTTTGGCAAAAGAAAATTTCTCAATTAACTGAGAGTTGTCACAGATTTTCTGGGTTTACAGCCTTCAACATTCTGGGAAAAAAATTATTTTGAAGCCTAATTTCTATATCCAGTTAAACAGTAAAACATGAGGAGAAATATATTAGTAAATGTGCAAACACTAAAACAAAAACAAAAAACAAACCTTGAATGTTTTACCTGACCCAAGTAGAAAGCTAGGACATGGTCCTTCAAAATCAAGGAAATAACCTAAGAACAAAGAATTCATGTGATCTACAAAACAAAGAGCCAAATGCAGAAGGGAGATGAGCTAAATTTGCAAATTTGCAGGTCCACGGCAAAGAACAGTGACAAAAAGAATACAATTAACCATCTCACACATTTATATTTATAGATAGTTGATTTAGGCTGCTGTCCTATATTACGAGATATAGGAATTCCATAAATAAAATAAGTGACAAATATTAATTACATGTGAAAAAATTAACAAGTGTTATATGTAAATTTTTGCTGCTACAAGAGAAGCAGCACTCAAATATAAATTTCTTCAGCAAGACAATTTGCTTCTATAGAAGGGTGCGTCTCACAGATGGAGCAAAGGCGAGTGCACACCTGGAAAAGGGAGGGGAAGGGGTTCTTTTTCTTGACACAGGTAGCCCCTACTGTTGTGTCATTCCTCTATTAGCTAGTGTTAGACCACACTGTCTAGGCTAATTCCAATTAACTATCTTAAAGAGAGCAGGGGTATGAGCCAGAGTGGCAGGGTGGGTAGTTTGGCAGGAAGGACGGTTACGGGACAAGTCAGATCAGGTAACCAGGGGTAACTCATAACACGAGTCAGCAGGGAACACTAGTTCAGACTCATGGTAATATAGATTATTGATTTAATCAAATGTAGGCAATACATTCAAGGATGGAAAGAAGAGATGCATTTACAGAAATGCAACGTGTTTGCCTGTGTGTGTGTGTGTGTGTGTGTGTGTGTGTGCACTTGTGTGTTATTTTGAGGGTAAACTGAAGTTAGATTAATGTGGACATTGGAAGGGAATTGCCATGCTTCATTCTAAGCCTTAAAGTTTAATGTCATAAATTATACAGTACAACGTCTACTTTGATTGAAATATAAATTAAGGCTGAGCACAGTGCTCAGGCCTGTAATGCCAGCACTTTCAGAGACAGAGAAAGGCAGATCACTTGAGTCCAGGAGTTCAAGACCAGCCTGGGAAACATAGTGAAACTCTGTGTCTACTAAAAATATAAAAATTAGCTGCGAGTGATTGTGCATGCCTATAATCCCAGCTACTCAGGTGGCTGAGGCACAAGAATAACTTGAACCTAGAAGTCAGAGGTTGCAGTAAGCGGAGATGGCGCCACTGTACTCCAGCCTGGTTGACAGAGAGAGACTCAGTCTCAACAAAATAAAAAACAGAAACATAAAGTAATCTATTGGTCATTTTTTCAGAAGCTGTTGATTCAGACCATGGTGTTCTAGGGTTGAGGTTTTGAAGGAGTTACATGCTATCTCTCATGATGTGTAATGTCACTAAAAAAAAAAAAAAAAAAAAAAAATCTGAGAAAATTTGTGGAAATAAACAGAATGAGAGAAAAGGGGCAAGACACTGGGGATTGCTGCTTCTTTCTTCATAATCAGCCTGTGTGTCATTCTAACATGCATGCTGCAAATTGCTTATTACAAATTCTGAAGTATGCATGCAACTCAGTTGGGTCTTTTTTCTTCTTTCCTCCACCTTCTTTGCTCTCTCCCCTTCTGCTCAATAATCTACAATTTTGAAAATGACTTTGGTAAAACTGCTCATCTATCCCCTTTTAAAAATCTAAGTTGTACTATATATAATCTGTTTATTTTCTGTGAAAGGTGTTGGTAACTTCTCAGAGCAAATCTGCTTCAGAGTCATCCTTTTGCTCAGAGACAGAGAGACACATAACTGATTGCCTCCTTTAGAAAGACTTAACAGAAACTCAAAAGAATGCAACCACCTTTTTCTCACCTACCTGTGACCTGGAGGCGCCCAGCCAGGGGGCCTTGCTTTGAGTTGTCACTGCCTTCCCGGTCAGAGCTAATGTACTTGTTACATACAATGACTGATGTCCCATATTTCCCTAAAGTGTATAAAACCAAGCCGTGCCCTTATCACCTTGGGCCCATGTCATCAGGACCTCCTGAGGCAGTGTCACAAAGGTGTTTACAGCCTTGGCAAAATAACTGTGACCTGTCTCAAATTTTCCACATTTAGATCCCTATATAATTACTCTTATTTATTATGAGTAAGATGGTTACTTTTTAAAAAAACAAATGTGAAACATTTTCTGGGGGTTTTGTTGATTGGGAGTTTGAGTTGAGCTTTGTGCTTCGTGGTAAACAGTTTTCCTCCTGGAAAATAAATTGTGCCGGCAGAATTAGGATTAGCCAGTGTTTGAGGCTATTTCTGCCCGCCAGCTCAGCCTTTCAAATTGCATTTTTTTTTTTCCTGAGAAATGATAATGTTAAAAGTTTGTCCAGGCGTCTTTTTTGGATGTTAAAGACCCAGAGAGACCAAGCTTAGATTTACCAGTCAGTTACTACTGACAAATTACAGAGTTTTATTTTGGAGATCTAGCTTCACTGATTCACTGGCTTTATATTAGTTGCATGTGTCACTATAGTAACAACTTATCTAATTTGTTAGGAGCACGCGTGACCCTCACTGTTATTAACTCAATTTCAGCTACACAAATTTGTGAAGATTCAGTATATTGACGGATTAATGTCTGGCACACAATCTATTGTGAGAAAATTTGATGAACAACCCTGTTTGTAAATGAGATTCTGTAGTGAATGTTTGGCCTACTTAGGAGAGCAAAAATATCTAATGGCTCTCACATATTAGCTATCTCCGTGTTAACTGATTCTGCTTCTGATATGGCCGATTAATATATTAAAAGGGTTACTCCTTGAAAACAGGTCCTAAGCAATATATTCGGATTACCATATGATTTTGAAAGTAAAGTTGTCTTTTATCTACAAAGGCTTACTTGCCTTTAGCTAGATCTTTTTTTTTAGCTACTAATTTATTTAGGTATTTATCCAACACAAATTTATTCAGTGTTAGGTTTCATAGATGAATGAGACATGCTCTATTCTCAAAGTTTGTATAGTTCATTAGAAAACAGGTATGTAAAAATTAGGGCAAATTTATTATTTTATAAGTGAAATTGTTCTATTTAATTAAGGTATGGGTGGCTTAAAGAAACAAAATTGCTAAGATTTTTTTCCTAAGGGGGCAGATGACTTAGCATGTTCCAAATGGAGAGACGGTGTCTACATAACTCAAGGAAACACATTTCTTATGGGAATAGTAATCTGTAGCTCTGCACAATGAGAGAAGGCTAGAGATATAGCTGTATGTCATATAAAAACAGTTTTTATAATAAACTCTAGGACCTGAAAGTGTAGACAAAATGAGATGGCAGTGGAGATCTGTTGATGGTCACAAATGAATAATATGAATAAAATTTCAATCAGAAAGCTGTTCAGAGTGGCTATAAACCTGGAGACAGGGGCTTTAGTTAAGGGACCAAGTAATTCGAAAAAGAAAAAAAGTGTACCAGACATTCCTATGATCAATGTCAGAATTTCACTTTCTCTACATTTTCATCAATACATATTATTTTCTATTGTTTTTGATTAGATGTGAAGTAGGTGTGAAGTGGCATAAAATGATATTTTATATATCTGTTATATATATATTTTATATATCTGTTATATATATATATATTTTATTCAATATGTCTTACATTACCAAACATACAGCAGATTATATATATATATATATATGTATTATATATATACTAATTATAAAAATGTGTAACTGTCATTAACTCAATTTGAGCTACACAAATATTTTAAATTTATAAAACTATATATGTGTTATATATATATACACATACACACTCATATATATAATACATCATTTGATTCTAATTCAAATCAGGACAAATCTTTAAAAGCTTTCCTTAGGTGTGTATTTACAGAAATTTTGAATATTTTTGTAGCCAACATAAAATATTGTGGATGTAGAGTGACAAATTGTGGATATTCCTAAAAGGGAATGCTAACAGCAATGAAAATGAGCTAGCTATCACTACATGAGAAAAGAATGAATAAAAGTCACAAAGATAATGCTCAAAAAAAGAAGTTGCACACAAAAGACTACATGTTTTATAATACCATTTATATTTGAAAAACATACAAAAATATATCATGTTGGTAGTCAGGATAGATGTTTTAGCCTTAGGTAACTAATGCCTGCAAAGTTATATGAGGAGGGTCTAGTCATGTTCTATTTCTTGATGTAGAGATGCCTGTTACACGTGTGTGTTCACGTCACCAAAATTCCTCAAGCTGTAAATTTATATTTTTTGTACTTTTCTTCATAGAATTTTTGCAATTAGTAAAAAGAAAAAAAAAAAAAAGGAGAGAAAAACAATAAGAATTTTCTATTCGATAAAAGTTTTCATGGATTTTTTTCTGAAATTGAATTACACAAGTCTAAATCTTGGCCCAGTCCAGCAACAGCCTTGAGGCATGGATTATCACATGTCAAGTATCAGTGCCTCAGTTGCTGTAACTATAAGATTGAAGAACACATATTTTCTTCAAGGGTTTTGTAATGAATAAAATATATAATATGTATATTTTCTGCCACATGATAAACATTTACTAAGTGTTGCTTCTCTTTCTCTCCATTAATCATACGTGTGGTATCACAAAGCTGAAGTTATTTTCAGGAGTGAACATGATGAAATTTTAATATCATCTTGCAACCATTTAGGGCATTTATGATTAATCTATTTAAGAGTCAATTAAAATAATCAGCCTTTCTTTTAATTCTCTCATTTTTGACTAGCTTAAAAATATAAATTTTTAATTAAGATCTTTGTGTGGTTCTATGAATTATAAATTATAACTTAGAGAAAGAAAAAAGATTCCTGAGCAGATTTTCGTTAGCCATAGTTCATGGATTTTCTCATTTTAGGGCACAAAATAATTTTTTAGCTCATTATATATTCAGGTTTTGAAATCATACTCCACCAACCCTGAGGTTCTGAATAATAAGTGATGATTTCTGTCTCAGAAGTTTGCATTTTCAAAGTTGTTAGGTGACTGCATTAGTTACTTTGTGGATCATATTTTGAGAAATATCGTTGTTCTGGTCTTCATCCTATTTTACCTCCATCCTTTTTGTTTTTTAAATTTTTTCCCCAGTTCTGCTCAGTACTGCTGGGATTACATAGTGAAAGGAAGAGAAAATTAGAAGTGTCCATCTTTCTCACCTCAGAGCGGATATCTAACAGTCCATGTGTGAGTTAAGGGCAGAGCCCCATCCATGACTCTACCTCCCATCTGAGAGCTCCACCTTGGTTCCATATTCTACCATTAACCCTTGATCCTCAGGCTCCATGACATCACAGCCTCCCTTCGTTTCTCCACCCTGAGAAGTGAAAGAGCCTTCCTGCTTTGAGTAATGCTCAGATTGCCACACTGTCCTCTTTTTGGCTCTTAGCTATTCCCTCACATTTTAAACCAATTCCCTATGCTAAGGTTCACCTACTTTAAATATTTGATTGAGTTTCTCTTTTCTGGTTTTGAACATGACTGATAAAACTCCCGTAGTTTGTTGCCCTGACATTAAATTCATAATTTCAAATGTCACCTGAATTAATTAATTCCAAGTTTAAACTGCACTTAATGCCAGCCAACTGGAGCACAGGAACCAAATTGGTCACATGGAGCCAAGTATAAGAGAAATTTCTAAGACAGGTCCTATAGAATTAACAAGTAGGGATTTTATTTTTTCATTTATGTATGTATTTATTGAAGTACAGAAAGTAGCAAAAAGGTAAAAAGAAGGACAAAAATAGGTAAAAGTACTGATTTGCTTTACTCATTAAGGTTGCCACACAACATCAAGCAAATAAAATAAGATTCAAAGACTGCTGGAACTGAGACTCATTAAATCTTTTAGGAGTCCATCATGATGCTTTGCATTAAGACACCATGCAGGAAGAGATAACTTCAATGCCTTTTTTTTTCCACCACACTGGCTTTTTAAACATTGCTTTAATTGATCAATAAAAATTGTGTGTGTGAGGTATATAACATTATTTTTTGTTGTTGTTTTAAGAGAGACAGGGTGTCACTTTGTCACCCGGTTGGAGTGCAATGGTGCAATTATAGCTCACCTCAAACTCCTGGGCTCAAGCAATACTCCTGTCTCAGCCTCCCAAAGTGGTAACACTACAGGCACGTGCCACCATGCCCAGGTATTTTTTTTAATATTTAAATGTTTTTGTAGAGGTGCAGTGTCATTATGTTTCCGATGGTCCCCTGGCCTCCCAAAGTACAGGGATTATAGGTGTGAGCCACCACACCCGGACTTCATAATGTCATTGTGGAGGGGCAAATCAAATTAATTAACATGCATTAACTTTATATACTTTTCATTTTTACTGTTAGAACTCTTAAAATATACTCAGAAATTTTCCAGGATAGAACTGTGTAAGGAAAATAAAACTTGAGACACTAATTTCACTAGGTCAAAAGAAATGAAAAAGTAAGCTGAAAGCTGAGTTCTGCAAGAAACTACTTTTTCTTTTGTTTCTAAGCAAATAGCTACAAATAAAAAGTTAAATATACTTACAAGTAGCTACTCTGTGATCACCTTATATTATATAAACTGCCAATTTACTGAGCATGAGACAAACATATAACTGACTATTCCCCTACCTGTTCCTTTTCTCTTGCAACAAGTCGATTCAGTAATGTGACCATAGTCTTCCTCTTTCCCTTCCAGCTTGCTTTTCCCTGTTTAAATACTGAACCCCTCAAAGTCATCTTTGGAGAAAGACATCGACCTGTCTCCCAGTCATGTATCCTTAACCTTCTCCCAGTCATGTATCCTTAACTTTCTCCCAGGCATATATCCTTAACTTTGGCAAAATAAACTTCTAAGTTTATTGAGACCTGCCCCAGATACTTTTTGGTTTACAGAATACGCTAACTATAGTCACCAAGATATTCAATAAATATCTTGAATTTATCACTCCAATAACCTTTATTTTTGTTTCATGCTGCAAAGATTCTGGACTAGAACTGTAAAGCCATGGACTCTTATCCTAACTTTGTCACTAAGTCAGCAAGTGACTTGGGGCCTTGTTCTGTGCATATGTAAAATAAGGAAGTTCTAAGGAAACCTCTACCTGTAATATACTGTGATTTTTGCTCATGTGACTTTTTGGGTTTTTTTATTTTCTTTTGTTTTTTGATGGGTTGGTTGTCTATTTTTCTCCTTAGCCAGCAATAAATAGCTGACATTAAATGACTCAATGCTAGTGAAATGTATGAGTGCTTATAATGCCAACAGAAGAAAAATTAATCACCTAAATAACTGCACATATGCATTTTCGGTTCAGAGAGTCTTTGTAGCAAGAGCCCTCTCCCAACTACATTAGCCAGGCCACACAATTGGACAGAATTATGATGCAACCTTGCTTAACTTGTGACAGATAATTGTATTACACTTGCACAGAAGATGTTTTATTCTACAGTAAAAAAAAGATTGAGTTTTATACCAATTCTTAATATATTCTTAGAAAATATGCTTTAAAAATTTTTGAGGAAATTTAAATTTCACTTCAAACATATTTATTAGTAGTGATGCACAAAATACATCTAACTGTGGTAAGTTCTCTATTCATCATTTTTTTGCCAATCAATTTTAAAATATTTTTAAAATAAATTGTCAAAATTACAAATGAGGAAAGAATTAAAGAGCAAGTGAAATACTTTTCTTTTTAGGAAGAAATTCCATACATTCTCATCTACTCCTTTGATTCTCTAATTTGATGTATTAACTAAGCTCTGGAATTCCCAGACCTTCTGACCCATACAACATCTCTGCCCATTGCTCTTATCAAACTATCAATTTCCTTTAGCTTTTTCTTGAACTTCCCTTCTAGCATTAAGTTTTGTTCATAGAGTTTTTGTCATTATTACTTTACATTTACTAACTCTCTTTCATGCTCCTTAAATTTGTATCATTTACTTCCTTCTTCTTAACATCATAATGGGGGCCCATACTTCACTATTAGAGTGTTTCCTGTACTCTTATTACTCATCACTGTCTTCATTCTTCATGGCTACACCTTCAAGGTAAAGAAACAAGATGAGGCCCTGCACAGTGGCTCATGCTTGTAATCCCAGCACTTTGGGAGGCCGAGGCAGGATGATTACGAGGTCAGGAGTTCCAGGCCAGCCTGCCCAACACAGTGAAATCCCACTTCTACTAAAAATACAAAAATTAGCTGGACATGGTGGCAGGTGCCTGTAATCCCAGCTGCTTGGAAGGCTGAGGCAGGAGAATCACTTGAACCTGGGATGTGAAGGTTGTAGCGAGTTGCAATCATACCACTGTACCCCAGCCTGGGCAACAGAGCCAGACTCCATTTCAAAAAAAAAAAAAAAAAGGAAAGAAAAGGATGTGTGCCTTTTCACTTTTGACAATGATCAAATGCTACGTAAAATTCATAAGACTACCACAACCATATATATATATAAACACCAACACATGTAAATATGTGTGTGTGTGTGTATACATGGTTCTGATATATATATTTTATATATATAATTCTGATATATATATGATTCTGACATATATAATTCTGATATATATATATAAATCTGATATATATATAAATCTGATATGTATATATATATATAAATCTGATGTATATGTACAACAGAATGAACTATTCCAGAACCAAAAATGAACAATTAACATTTTGTCGTATTTGTTTTATGTCTTGTGTATGCATCACTTAAGTCGTCAATTATTACCTAACAATGAAATTCTACAAACTATAATCAATCACTATCCACAAGTGATGTGTGTGTTTGAGTTCGTTGTCACTATTCAGCGAATCTTGAATCTGACAACTCTCTCTTGTTTATCTCCAATTCCATTGCCCTTCTTTAATACTTTCATTAGGAGAAGCTCAATATTCTACCCAACTCCACTCTATGCTTTTCTTCAAAATGAGTTAGGATGATGGCAAGAGAATATTTCATGTTTAGGGTATTTTCTTTCTTAGGAATTTGAATTCCTATTTTGATCCAGCTAGATGGTAAGATTTACTTGAACCTTCTCATGATTAGGCATCTCCTATAAAGATACTTTGGTTACCTAATTTGAAAAGACCTGCAGCAGGCCTTTGGGAAAAAAATCTTTTAGTGCTCCATTGTTTTTCTTGGTTTCTATTTTCTTTTATTTCCTTTTTCTCACCATTGTATTAATAAAAATTCTGAAGATTCCAAATTAAGGCACAAGCCTAAGAAAACACCAAGAACTAGTCTTGACACACACTTTCATGGTTGTAAGACCTAGGTGTACCTGGAGAAAAGATAGAAGGAATCATCCTACTTCTACATAATTAAACACAGTTACCTGGAGAAGAGGTGATGGCCTGAAGGAGATGCTTATAAAAAATATAATGTTGCCTGGAGCATTCTGCAATCATTTCTTTCATAAACCTAGTATAGATTTAAGTGATTTCTCAGTGTCAAGGTTTCCCTATCGCCCAAAATGTTTTGGTGAAGGCGTTTACTTCTTTTTTATGTGGTATGTTAAAGCTTGTTGGTGTTTCCTGCTCTATTCAATCTTCAAGAGTACATAATTCCCAGAATTCACTGTGATTCTGTTTGTTCTTTGCTCTGTATCCACCTAGTGACCTTATTTGTTTGCAGTTCTTCAACTTCTATCTCTATGTCATTCATTAAAAATCCGTAGTCTTATCTGAAAATACTCTCATGTGATAAACACATTTCATAAAGCCTAGTGGACATTTTTATCTGCAAATTCAGGGGCACTTAACATGTATGCAACATAATTTATTATCTGTCTTACAATTTCTGTACCATTTATGACCCAATTCTCACATTTCTTTATTTCTCTTAATAATACTACATTTCAAAAAAAACCCTTAAAGTTAAAAGGACAACAAAAATGACAAAACCAAACTTGGTGCACAATACGTCTCTCAACTCTATGTAAATAATCACTATATTTTGTCAATTGTAATTTAGATGTATCTTTGAATCTGATTTTTCTTTCTATCCATACTGCCACTCGTATTATTGAGTCCTTATTATCTGCTGTTTGAATTTCTTACTGCTGTCCATGCCAATGAGTTTATGACCACTCCAGTCCATCTAGCACATGGCTTTTCACTTCCCACAGCCATGGGGTAAACTTTATGCCTTATTCCTGTCTATATTTCTGTTCTCATTTCTCACTATTAGATTAACACTGAATTTCTCTCCATTACATTGATTAAACAGGACCAAATTTCAGCTCTATAGCTTTGCATTTTGAATGTCATTTGCCCTAAATGTTGCATGTTACTCCTTACTCATACATGTGACATAGTCATGCTCATTTTTTCAGGATTTCAAAAAAGGGTGTGTTTGTATATATATACACATACACGCACACACACATACACACACATACACACATATATACACACACACATATATATGAGATGGAGTTTCACTGTGTCACCCAGGCTGGAGTGCAATGACATGGTCTTGGCTCACTGCAACCTCTGCCTCCTGGGTTCAAGCGATTCTCTTGTTTCAGTCTCCTGAGTAGCTGGGATTACAGGCATTCACCACCACACTGGCTAATATTTTGAATTTTTAGTAGAGAAGGGTTTTTACCACGTTGGAAAGGCTGGTCTCAAACTCCTGACCTCAGGTGATCCACCTGCCTGGACCTCTCAAAATGCTGGGATTATAAATATGAGGCACAACACCCAGCCCAAAAAAGAATATCTTTAATAAATTTTTTCTTAGCAACTGGAGAGTGAGTTAGTAGCTCAAATATCACATCCAACTGATATCTTGTTAATAACACATTAATTTAAAAATATGTTTGTATGAGAATTCAGGTGTACAGACATTGGATCTTCTTCAATCCATCTATACATCATTGAATTTATCCTACAATAGGGAAAGCTTATTACATATGCCATGCTAGATAAAGAAAAGACAGGGATAAAGAAATACCTACTGTATGCTTAAAAGAAATTATCTCTGATTACAGAAAAGACATATAAACAAACTTTAAGAGTATATGAGTGCAATGTAAAAACATATACATGATATCTAGATAACCCCAAGGAGAGAGTAATTACTTCTGTTTTGTACGCGACCAGAGAAGGATTGCTTTCAGAAGTGATGTCTGATATGAAATTCTATGGATGAATTAGCAACGGGCCAGCTGTACTGGATGCAGGTTAGAGAAGACATTCCAAAGACAGAGGATGATACATACTAAAGCATTGTCTGTCTATTGAATTAATTGTAAAGTTGCATTCAATCATTCAACCAATGTTTCTGATAACTATTATGTGTAAGGAACATGTGATATTAAGGATTAAGGATTCAGACATGCTCTTGCATTCAGAGTTCAGAATGTAACATTATTACTCATTATCCAAATGATAAATATAATTGCCCAAATAGTAGGGATCAGCTTTCTGCCCCATTAATGTTTGGCATGGTTTATCAATAAGGCAGCAAATATACTGCAAGCGATTCATTACACATTAGCAAATATAAAATTACCAGAGAAAGCTCTGAAAACCCAAAATGCACTGAACTACAAAAACAAGAAAGCAATGTTCTACTAGTTGGAACTCCCAAAGGTTTATTTTCCTCAGAAGCATAAAGATGGATGGGCTTTTTGATTTTTATCCCAGCACCTGTTCATTCTATTCACCAAGCTGCTTAATCATGTGCTCCTGCCAAAACAGTGGCAGACCGTATTTCCTAATATGCTTTAATACTTAAAATGACGAAATAGTAGATGTGATTTATTTGATGTAGCAACTACAATTTGGGATACTCCCAAGCGTTCTCCCGGGCTATTTTAGGCAAAAATCGTCCTCTGGAAAGGGGAAATGTTTTGTATAAATGCAGTCAAATCTTGATTGAAGGCACTAAAATTTAAGGAGAAACAGTGGATAATAAAAGAACAGGTTTTTAAAGCATATGCATATATTAGCTATGTCTAGCCACACATTATTCTTTAGTTTTTTTTAATACTTGGACATTTAAGCTGATGTATAATCTCTAGCCAGGTACCTACTGACTCAAAACCACCATTTAAAATGTTTGAGGCAGGTCAATGTGGCCTGGCAGGAATTAGAACACACATTTGGTTTTATACATTTCACTCTCCCTTAGAGCTTCTGTTAGATGTGAAGTTTCTTTCCAAGGACATGTCAGAGCTGGGCCTGTGCAAGAGCTGATGTGGTCTATCAATAATAAAAAAACAAAACGGGGAGATCATGGGCAAAATTTTTACTATGGCAGGCAGGTACTTTCTCTCTTCAAGAATAGCATTCTTATGGTACTTAAAGAGATGGAAATGAACACATAAACAAAAGGATGTTCAGCCAACCTAGTGGGCTCAGATGAGTAAGTCCCACTTTGTCAAAAATAGTTGAAACAAACTTTCATCTAAACACAGGAAATAAAAATTCCCATTGCCTTGTCAGATTGGAGATAGTTCAGCAGGAAATCTTCCTTGATTTTCTGTATTAGTCTATTCTTACACTGCTGTAAAGAACTACCTGAGGAGACTGGGTAATTTATAAAGAAAAGAAGTTTAACTGACTCACACTTCCGCAGGCTGTACAGGAGGCATGGTTGGGGAGGGAGGCCTCAGGAAACATACAATCATAGCAGGAGGTGAAGGGGAAGCAAGCAAGTCTTCACATGAAAGCAGGAAAGAGAGGGAAGGGGAAGGAGGAAGTGCTATACACTTTCAAATAAACTGAGCTTGTGAGAACTCATTCACCATCACCAAGAACAGCCCTCATAATCCAATCACCTCCCACGAGGCCCCTCCTCTAACGTGTGGGAATTACAATTCAACATGAGGTTTGGGTGGGGACACAGAGCCAAACTTTATCAGTCATCAACATGTAAAAACAAGGAAGTAAAACAAAAACAAACCCTATTTTTAAAAATTATCTTTCTTACTCTATTTCAATACTCTGGAAATTCAATGTACCTTCCTAGAAATTCAGGTGACCTTCCTGTAAATTAATCATTGTTTGTCTAACTGTTTAACCTTATTAAAATCCTGAAAGCTCTGTTGTATCACAATTTTGATAATGCCACACAGGCTGATCTACAGGTTAGAGGAAGTTTTGATTACTCTTTTATGATGGGCAGTTAAGAATAAATGTCACAGACTCACAAAATCATTGTAAGTTTAAATGTACTCATAAGCTCCAAATTTACTCACACACACACAGCACAAATATTAGAGTGGCTCTTGGTTACTTTTAGCAACATTTGTTTTGTCAGATGAGAAAATGCCAACAAATTAGAGCATAACCTACAACTCTGCATTATGAGCTTCTGAAACTTAACAATAATATCCAACTGACAAATAACACATCACAGTTGACTATTTTACAAAGGGTAGTGACTCCCAAAAGGCTCATCTAAAAAAACTGTCTTCTCATCTTTCTAAAAAATGAAGGCAATAGAGAATTAATGTCATGTTTTTCTCTCTCAGGTGATGAAGGGAAAGTTACTATATTGTGACTTCCTTTTCAGGGATGTAGTCTGGCCTGCTCTTTCAAACAGGATGGTCAACTAATTCCCAGTGGTTTTACAGCATGAGTGAAATAATGGGTTTCTGAGCAACCTCTGCAACCAAGTGATTAAGGACTTTATTACCTTAGCACAGTGTCTCATGCCTAAAATCCCAACACTTTAGGAGGCTGAGGTGGAAGGATCACTTGAGCTCAGGAGTTTGAGACCAGCCTGGGCAACATAGAGAGACTGCGACCTTACTAAAACCAAACAAATAAAAAGTACTTAGGTTGATATTATTTGACTGTGTCCCTACCCAAATCTTATTTGAATTGTAGTTCCCATAATCCCCACGTGTTGTGAGAGGGACCCAGTGGTAGGTAATTGAATAATGGGGACAATTTTCCCCACCCTATTATTGTAATAGTAAGTTCTCACAAGATCTAATGGTTCTATAAGGGGCTTCCCCCTTGACTCAGCTCTCATTCTTTTTCTCATTGCCACCATATGAATGATGTGTTTGCTTCCCCTTCTGCCATGATTGTAAGTTTCCTGAGACCTCCCCAGTCACGCCAAAATGTGAATCAATTACACCTCTTTCCTTTATAAATTATCCAGTCTCAGGTATGTCTTTATTGGCATCCTAAGAATGGACAAATACACAGGTGTAGTGGCACATGCCTGTAGTCCCAGCTGCTCTGTAAACTGAGGTGGGAGGATCTTTTGAGCCTGGAAGATAGAGCCTGGGGAATTGAGGCTGCAGGGAGCCATGAGGTGAGGAAGCCACTGCTTTCCAGACTGGATGACAGTGCAAGACTCTTTCTCAAAAACAAAAAGCAAACAAACAAAAAAGAACTTTTAGAAAATTGTGGCTGCCTTGCCGCCTAAATAGGCCAATTTATTTTGTCCTTATTTATAATTATTTAAGAAATACCTTAGCACAAAATTGTTTACCCGTAGTTAATCTAAGAATTTTTTGAAGAAAACCAACATTTGACTTTTGAAAACCTGAATCTGGCACTTGCATTTTTTTATCCCAGCCAAACACCAAGTGCTCTTTCTCTCATCATCATTCTCTTACCTGTAAGAACAGGTATGAAACAGAGATTTGGGGGGAAACGGATTGACAATTATTCCTCTCCAGGTCCCTAAAAGGCATTATACCTTATACCTAAAAATGGAATTAGCATTGATCCTAACCTTCAACAAGCAGTGACAAGTTCACAGACAATGAGTTCCTTCCTTCTTAACAGTGCACTCACGAAGCCTGTTCATGAAATAGCCAGGGCTGGAAAGAAGCTGTATAAATCCCTAATTGATTAGTGCTATGACCTTGTACACATCATTTCATCTTTCTGAGGCTCATTTTTCTTCATCAGGAAAGTACAGATACTGCTCTAGCTCCCTTCTGCCTTCAAGTCATCATATTTATATAATTATATAAGCAAGTTTTTAGATGAACTCACAATTCATGTATGATGCTTTTATTACATTAACTCATAAATAAAGAGATGTGATAAACTGTATTGTTTATCAACAAAACAATCTTTTTAAAGTCCTATTGTCCCTCACTTCCCCCCAAAATGCTTATACTCCTAATGTTGGAACTCACATGGCCTAATTACTTTTTTTGAGACAGAGTTATCTTACTCTGTTGCCTAAGCTGGAGTGCAATGGCATGATCTCAGTTCCCTGCAACCTCTGCCTCCCGGGTTCAAGTGATTCTCCTGCCTCTGCCTCCCAAGTAGCTGGGACTATAGGCACAAACCATCATGCCTGGCTAATTTTTGTATTTTTATTGGGGACAGGGTTTCACCATGTTGGCCAGGCTGGTTTTGAACTCCTGACCTCAAATGATCTATCCGCCTCGGCCTCCCAAAGCGCTGAGATAAAAGGCGTGAGCCACTGTGCTAACCCTAATTACCTGTTAAATCTTCACCTCTTAATAGGGTCACATTGGCATAGCCTGAATTTTAGAGTGGGCACATTTAAGTCATAGTGCTTAGCCATTCATGATTTTGACCTATTCACTCCTGCCCTGTGGCTACTGGCTGGGTTTGGACAATACGTGGCAGTAGCAGGGGTCGGAAGTACACAGAGACAAAGAGGTCAAGAAGATATCATTCCTAACCCTCTTTCCCATTCTCACAGTAGTTGCACCCCACAGGACCAATCATCTCAGACGGCCATTCCTTTTCCATGAAAATTTATTTCACTGATTCAGTCCCTTCTTCTGCTGTCATTTTAGGCCCAGGAGTGGGTGATAAGAGCCTTTCTGTTGTTTCTAGTCTCTTGAACTCCACTACCCTTAACTATGCCCACACCACTTAAATAATCCCTTAATTATGCTATTCATTTTGACTTCAAGCTTGGCAATTATTTCCTATGGGGTACTCAATGCTACAGTACTCTGTATACTCTTTTAATTCTTCCACATAAACCATTTATTATTTTTGTCTTATCCTAAAATAAAATTAATTTGAACTGTTAATACAATTTTATTAGTCACACGTGAATGCAACTGAAGAAAATCCATGTTTAAATTCTTTCATCAACCCATTCACACATAAAGCTTCAGTATGGTTCTCTTTTTATTCAAATATGCATGTTTTCTCTCAACAAAAATTTCTGCCTATGTTTCACTGAGACAATATTTTAGATAGTTTTATTTCTTTACATTTCTCACTGCTGTTAAGAATTGGATTTCATTAAATTTTGTTTCTAACTTATGATTTCTGGCATAGAGTCACACTGTTTTGTATAACTCTATTGTATGCAGTCACTTCCAATTGCTTTATGAAATCATTTTATGTAAAATAATTATAATTATATTTCCATATTTGTTTCTATATCATGTATACAAAGGCTGGAATTTAAACAGTGATGTTTAATGTAAATGCTTCACTATGCATGAAAGAAGAAACCTAAACTCACCATACTAGAACTTCCCTAGAAATGGAAGCTTCCATTTTCTAAAATGTCAAGATTTTTCTATAATTTTCAATAATCTTCTTATTGTTTTTCATAAGAGTAATTGGGGAACAGCAGTTGAGGAAAAACAATAAGACCTTTATATTTTTTGAGCCATGTTTCCAAGAGGACAGGGCTACCATATTGAATTTGCTAGCCCTGCCCTGCTAAAGCATGAATCTATAAAGCAGGCAATAATCTCTGTGTAGCTGGCTGTTAAGTATACTTAGACTCTACCTTATGACCTAGATTCCCCACAGGTAGATGTCATGATATTGATTCAAGATGAGACAGTAAGATGCCTCTAATTTTGGCACTGGGCTTCAGTATATATTTCAAACCAGTTTAAACTTGGCAATCCATTTTTTTTTTTGAGAAACTTTATTCAAAGATGTGATAGCCAGTGCACATTTTACTCATTGTATTCATTTTCTTCAAAAACACTATTCCAACCACAGAGAAGTAGTAACTAACATATTCCAATAAACAGTTGTATTATGTTTCTTATTTTAAGAGACAGGACTGCCAGGTGCGGTAGCTCATACCTGTAATCTCAGCACTTTGAGAGGCCAAGGCGGGTGGATGACCTGAGGTTGGGAGTTCAAGGCCACCCATGTCAATATGGAGGAATCCCCTCTCTACTAAAAATACAAATTTAGCTGGGCATGGTGGCACATCCTTGTAATCCCAGCTACTCAGGAGATAGACAGAAGAATCCCTTGAACCCAGGAGGCAGAGCTTGTAGTGAGCTGAGATCCTGCCATTGCACTCTCTAGCCTGGGGAACAAGAGCAAAACTCCTTCTGGGGTGGGGGGCAGGGAGGAGAAAGGATTTTTAGCATTTCACTGTTTAGCGCAACAATAACTGTAGCATATCCTGAATTCAAAGCACTTTCACACATTTTCCATGGCAAAAATCTCATATGCATATTTCTCCATTCTGCTTTTCAGCAAATGCATGATTTCTCGAATCAGAAGCCTCACCATGTTGCACATTTACCATATATATATTCTAACTCCATCTGTCTGGCATACCATCTCTGATATTTCTGAACTCATTTGTTTTCAAAATTCTGTCTTGAAGCATTCATTAATTATTCTGGTATGATAACATTCTGAGTCACATTGAAATTCCAATGAAACCTTGTTTGAGCCAACATATTGTAATAACAAGTAAAACAATTATAATATCTAAATACATTAAATTCGTAGCATGACTGAAGTACTAGGCCAAACATTGGCCTATGTGTAGTCACAAAAATGTATGTGCATCCTATGCTAATATATGCACAAATTATATATTTACAATATATTTGTAAGGTAGATACATTTCTATTTTGAAAAACTAGAAACTTAGGCCAAGATATTAACATTAAATTATTTGTTTATTGGTCAATATGAATGAAGTATAAGAGGTGTCTTTTCATTTTTTAATCCTAAGTAATTTTTACTTTATATCCAAATGGAAAGCTTTGAATGCATTTTTCTTTATACCCCACCCAGCCTGAAAAATATTTGTTATAACAATGTGCAAATCCCTATTTGAGAAATATGAAATGACTGGTTGTCAGGTCGCCATATGCAAGCCTGGAGCCTGAAAGTCTGAAGTCCTGCCTGCCCCAGCTGATGTCTCCCACACCCTGCTTGCATTCGCCATTGTCCCTGATCATCCAGCAGAGCTTCCCTGGACAAGCCCCTCACCCAACCTTGCCATCTTAACTGTTCTTATGCTAATGTAAATACCTCTCACTCAACCCCACCACTGTAACTGAACTTACTCTGCAACACCTCTGCCCCCACAAAAACTGCCCAAACCTATAAAACCAACTCCTATCCCACTGCCCTTTGCTAATGCCCTTTTCGGCCTTAGCCCACCTGCACCCAGGTGAATAAACAGCCATGCTGCTCACACAAAACCTTTTTGGAAGGTCTCTTCATTCAAAGTGTGCATTTTGCAACACTGGCGATATGTGCATTGAACTGGAGAGGTATGGAGAGAGTTAAGAATATCACTGCAGATAAAGGACAGGTACAATAAAATGTAATCTCTACATTGATTTGTAAAATATTTCATTTTTATCTGTTACTTTGTGAAAGAGATTAAGAAAGCAGAAGGATTGGACCTTGTTGATTGCACTGAAGGGGCAAAAAAATGGACAAAGGGTGCACTGACTGCTGTCTCCAGAGACTAAAGGAGCAAACATGCTCTAGCATAACACTTCAGAAAAAATGCACTAAGGAAAGACTGTTAATTACTCCCAAGTGATCAAAAACAAAGCACTTACTAATGGTGGCATTTCCTCTGGAATTTTGTAGACAGAGATATTATATTGACAGAGAACACTACCCTGGTGTTCTCTGATTTACCCTGAAATCAAACATATAGGGTAATTTTATATGTAAATGCAATTACAGATGAATTAAACCAGCCATGTGCACAAAGACTTTTAGCTAAATCCTGGTTGGAGGATCTTTGTAAAGCTGGCTTGGCAGATTCCTGAGTTGCCAGTATATGAAGCAGTTTTCACTATTTTATATCACATCATCTTTCTGTTCCTCAAATTCCAAACGTTGCTGGCCAAATGATAGATGATTTATTAAGATGATCTTTGGCTTCCACTTTTATCTCATTTTTGTTCCCCTGGACATTGAACTGTATTCCTGAAACCCTGTCTTTATGGAAATGTTTTCAAAACTTTTTGAATATTACAAATCAGACAAACATGAAATAATTGACCACCATAGACTCTTAGTGGAAATTCAAAAATAAATTTTCATGAAAGAAATACTTCTCTCCTGAAATAGTATTAATAATTATAACTTAAAAGATTTTATTTTAGGACACTAAAGTATTTGAGACGAGGACTGTAAACATTTGCTCTTGCATTTCTGAAGTGAACAGGAATATTGGCCCTTAACAGTTTGGTTGTATAGGCATTGCATCTGTTTAGGTAGTTTGTCATGATGGTGAGGACTAAGCTGTGATTTTTCATCTCACCCAAATTCCTTTCTAAGGGGTCTGGGGAGTCATGCCCTACAAACCACAAATTTTCATCATATGAGTTTTATTTAAGCTTGTATATCGTGACTTGCTTTCCAATCTAACTCTGACATAATGAGGAAGAAAATAAAAATGTTTTACTCCAAAATATATTTCCTTGCCATACCTTAAAATTCCCTTGCAAAGTCTCTTGTGGGAAAAATCCACATTCTATAGAGAATCCTCTTCACCCTTTGTTTTCCTTCCTTCTTTCCCAGATCCAGGAGATAATCAACTAGGAGCCTTTTAAGTCCAATATAAAACAATTTACAGCCGCTCTTTCTAAAGTCTGCTATCTAAGAGCTTCCTCTGCACAGTAAAACTTGGCCTTCACAATCCTTTATCTTTAACCTGAACATTCCTTTCTACCCATACCAGGTCTTCAAATAACCTCAACCGTCAACCAGAAAATGTTTAAATTTACCTATCGCCTGGGAGCCCCCTCTTTGAGTTGTCCCACCTTTCTAAACCAAATCAATGTATTTCTTAAATGTATTTGTTTGATGTCTGATACCTTCCTAAAATACATAAAACCAAGCTATACCCCAATCACCTTGAGCACGTGTTCTCAGGACCTCCTGAGGGCTGTGTCAAGGGCCATGGTCACTCATATTTGACTCAGAATAAATCTCTTCAAATATTTATAGAGTTGAACTCTTTTAGTCAACAATGGTAATTGCTCTGGCTGTATGGTTTTCACTGGTGAGATGGTGATTAATATGGCCTTAATGGGCAGGGCATGGTGGCTTACCCCTGTAATCCCAGCACTTTGAGAGGACGAGGTGGGTGGATCACCTGAGGTCAGGAGTTTGAGACCAACCTGACCAACATGGTGAAACCCCATCTCTACTAAAAATACAAAATTAGCTATGTGTGGTGGCACACACCTGTAATCCCAGCTACTCAGGAGGCTGAGGCAGGAGAATTGCCTAAACCCGGAAGGCAGAGGTTGCAGTCAGCAGAGATCCTGCCATTGCACTCTAGCCTGGGCAACAAGAGTGAAACTCTGCCTCAAAAACAGATGGCCTTAATGTCCCTCTCAGTTTAAAAGAAACTTTACACCAAGGCGGGCGGATCACCTGAGGTTGGGCCTTCAAGACCAGCTTGACTAACATGGTGAAACCATGACTTTAAAAAAAAAAGAAAGAAAGAAACTTTATACAAGTTTCTTCCTGAATATACTTCCCTTATCTCACTTTTCTTGGAGCATTTACATTAGAATACTGGATAATTGCAATTTTTCTCTTGGCCCTTTAAGGATGTAAATCTTTTTAAAAAGCCTATTGGCCAGTTTTAAGACCCTGGAGTGTCTTAAAGGCCTGGGAGCCATCCCTTTGAAATGTAATCATCAAGGAATAGGGAGTTTTCACCTTTCAGTCTTTATGGGAGGGCAGTAGCCTAACATTTGAATCTCATAAGCAACAATTAATAAATAAAGAAGGCCAAATCATATTGACCAACCTCCCCCCAGCTTATTCCAGTACATTTTTACTAGCTCACCCCAACATTTAAAAATCTTTTAGTCTTTTGTTTCAGTGAAATTGATTTCATTCTCTCTCCATTATTGCAATAGTCTTGAATAAAGTTTTCTTTCCTGTTTAACTCAATCCAGTAAAATTTTTCTTTGACAATGGCTAAAGGACATGTGAAACTGTTTCAAGAGTCAGAAAAGAGAGTTTATTCTGAAATCTGTGTTTTCAAAATGGAGTTTCTTAAACTTCCGATCTCTGAACATCTAGTTATAAATGTTTTTCTTTCTTTCTACTCATATATTGACAATATAAAAGCTGAGAATTCAACTGCTGATAACTGTGAAACAAATTTTATAGTTGACTTCACTCTTATGGCCAGGGATAATCTTAGCAATCTAACCAAGCAAAACATAACCCTGATATTTGTAGAAGTGAATTCAGTTCATGCATACATCATTTCTTTCACAATTTAGAAAAAAACATAATTAACTACTGTTCTAATTCACATAGTGACTATTCTTCTAATATAGACACTGTAAAAAATCAGAATGTATGTTCTAGTTGGTGTTTCAGATAGATTTTTCTTTTCTCTATAGTTTCAATGAAATATGGTAGCAGAAGAGAAAAAGAGTTCTATAAGTGATATTCTGGGCCCAAGATACACAAAATAGTCTCTGCTCTTGTGTGATTGCCAAGAAGACTTTAGGGTCACATCCCATTAAAATCTACCCAGGTCTGACTTTTTTTATTATTAAAAGTAACAACAAAATCTGTTACCTCAGAAAGCCTCAGTTGAAATTACAAGTAGTACCTAAAGAAAGTTATCCAGACACTTTCCATCAACATGAGAGTATGAAATAGAGAAGATCTGAGTGGGGGATTAGAGAATGAAAGGAATGAGACTCATATAGGGAGAAGGTAAATTAGCCAGCCATGAGCAGCGGGGCTTCCAAGGATGCTAGACCATTAACAGTCTTTTTACAAATTATTAAATTTTTAAATATCACAAATGAAAATTATAAATCAGAAGTCGATAAATTATTACAGCTATAGTTCCTAATTTCGAAATTTCTGTCTAGGTTCACTAACAAAACAGCCTGTATGTTTCTATTTTAGAAGACAAAAGATAGACACATTCACCATAAGAACAGCTATTGCTTGGGTTTTTCTAGTTAATTGCTAATTTCCTCACTTTGAAGAGACAACGAAGAGAGTACCGTTCAGACCTAGTGAGAACTTATTCGTAGAATGCAAATTTATCACACATAAGGAAATCTAAAGTAAGCTTTATTGCATTGCCACCTCCTGGTCCAAGAACAGAGAATAGCATTGTCTTTAGAGCAAAAACAAGTTTTTTACTACCATGTAGAGATGGCAAGCCCACAGCAGGGAAGGAAGTGATCATGCTTTCCTAGGTTTGACAGACCTTGGAGAATGGTGAGTCAACTGAGTCCAGTCAGGATGGACAATAGAAATCCCATAGTGGGTTTCAGCAAGTGCAAGAAAATAAAAGTGAATGCCTTTCTGTTCATTACTATAAAATCTATTATTTCAGATTACGTTGGGAAGAGAACTAAAGGACTTCACTTAGATGGGATTGACTGGATTTTGTTTTAACTCTTACCTACAGCAGAAAATTCCTAACCCTCACTGTTCAAGAACAGACTACACTTCACTTCCCTCAAATGCAGTCACTAAACAACCATTCATACTCTTATTTTAACATTCCATTTGCATCTAAATTAAACAAAAATAAAAACATCATTGTAGCATCTTATGTACATTTTACGACCAATGAGCTTCATCAAATGTAAGATTAAAGTTGACAAAGATACTAAAAGAAAATTATTACCAAGTAGCCTTTGCTAGGAGGGAGCAGGTGCTCTCAGGATAAACTATGGATGCAGAACTCTGATGGCAATGGTCTTCAGTAGTCAAGCCCTGGCCATAATATTTCCTAGGCAATGTTGCAGATGAAATCTATCCCTGATTTCCATTGTCCTAACAGATGAATTTCTAGCCACCAAATGCCACAGCCAACTCTTGATGTTTTCATCATGCTTAATGACTTCAAATCTTGAAATTAAAAAAAGTCAGTGCCACTGTTTTGGATTTTTAAAAATATGTACATTTTGGGAACCAGATTTAGAAAGCAATATAATTTAACATACCTCCTACCACTGTTGGTTAAGAGTCATCAGTTTGAAGCCAAACCTGGACATGTGTAGCTGACTCTGATTGGAATATAGAAGCCATGTTAAGGGCAACAGCATTTCTAATCATGTTTCCGAATTTCAACCCAGGTGTCCAGAGAAGACCCTGCCAATTCCAGTCTTACTATTTCAAAATAGAAACTTGGCCCTTATTAGTACCACCAAATCTAGCCACCCCTCCAAATAGGGATCTATTTTCCTGTTACATTGAAGAGGAAAGGAAGAGGCATCTCAGATAAACTTCCCCTTTGACTATCATGCTGCATTTCAATAGAAGAAAAGGTTGACCGACTGGCGCCTCTGGTTTTACCTTCCTGTAGATGGCAGGCTGGGCCTTGGGGAAACTCTCCAGAAGGCACTATTTTTACTTAAGACCAAACCAGACTTTTCACATATGAGTCCTAAAACTGTAAACCAGAACCCTTTCATATGTGATTCCTGAAACTGTAAACAGAAACCTTTCCACATGTGAGTCCTAAAGCTGTAAACTGGAACCCTTTCATATGTGATTC
>NW_016107415.1:6032323-6055019 GCF_001604975.1 Cebus imitator
TATGTGATTCCTGAAACTGTAAACAGAAACCTTTCCACATGTGAGTCCTAAAACTGTAAACTGGAACCCTTTCATATGTGATTCCTGAAACTGTAGACCAAAACCTTTTCACATGTGAGTCCTAAAACTATGAACCTAAACCTTTTCATATGTAATTCCTGAAGCTGTAAACTGAGACCCTTTTCATATGTGATTTCTAAAGCTATGAACCTAAGGTTCTTTCACCTGTAATATCTAAAGTATAAGCCTATATAAAGGAAGAACCTCCCTTTATTAGATGAGCTGGGTTTTGGACAAATTACTGCCTAGGCTCCCGGCAGTAATAATAATAATAAACCTTTCTTTCTCCTGTATTCAGTGTTCGAGAGATCCATTTCCGGTGGCCGCTCCTGTTACAATATGATTGGCAATCAGCCGTTAGGCAGATTTGTTTCAGGCAATGTCATAAATTATTTTTCTTAGTTTAAAAGGCACTTAAGTTCTTAAATCTTTTATTCAGGAAGGAAGTCTAAGCATTTAAGAAAACCTGGTTTAAGTTAATATGTTTGAAATCATGAGCTGTGATGCCTTCTAGAGAAAAAATTTTAAAAAAGACTATGTTTGGAATCTAAGATGCATGAAAATAAACATGTTAAAGTCTTTCATTTTTACAATTATAAATGTCAATAAACATTTCAATTCTTTTCAATTCATGATGAATTGAAATGTTTATTGATCTCTTAGTTGAAATTTGAAATTTTAATTTTTGAATGTCTTATTTAACTTAGGGTATCCATGAAGTAACCAATACATGCAGCTCCCAGTGTTCTATACAAAATAAAATTATGATTGGGTAGAAATCATATAGATAATATCAAGAGTTCCCTGTTATTATTAGTCTGACTCAGTAGGCCAGCTACTTTCAGCCCATTTTTCAGATAAAATATCGTAACTACTCTCTGCATAATAGGTTGAAGCACATGAAATTGCAGTATTTGAACTTTATTTTCAAAAACAGCAATTTCATAAGGCTCAATTTAATAGCTATCCTAGGCTCTATTTTGCTGAAGAGAAAAGTGAGGACTAAGAGGTTAAGTAACATGCTCCGAAAAGCACAAAGCCTGCAGTTAGCATAAACGGTGCTCAACACAGTCTCTCTAAAGTTCAAACTTCACTAAGTTGAGGGTCTACTGACTTGAGGTAGCCTACGGGTCTATTGATTTCAGGATCCTCAAACTGCCATTGTTTTTTTTTCAATCAGTTCAGTTTGGCAAACTGCCTGAAGTAAGAGTCATAAATGAAAGCAAGATTTTTTTTCTTACTCTGTATACTATATGCACTCAGGCTTTTTGGGCTTGACTTTGAGTACAGAGCCACTCCTTTAGGACCAGAGAAAGAATATCATCTATTCCCAAATAAATCAGGCAGAAGCCTTCTTGGTTCCAAGTACCATTTTGAGCTGGGTTTTTTTTTTTTTTTTTTTTTTTAAAAAAAAAAAAAAAAGATAGGGGTTTGCAATGCTGGAGAGGGGAGTTTCTGCCTGGCGCACCTGCTTGTGCAAGTGTTATTGTAATCTGATATGAATAGCATCACAATTAGCTTCTGTGATGCAGACCTTTGGTTTTCCATGTCTCTATTTCCCTCTTGTTCCAGACAATCCCATCCCAGGTCCCCACTGCTGGCTCCCTTTTGGCCTGTTCTTATATCATTATAGTTGAATGTGACCAAATCCAAATACTATCAATCAAACAAGTCATATGACCAAGTATTGGATATTATAAAAGGAAGCGGTATGAACAATCAAAGCTTTAATAATAGCTCTAGACATTTCGGGTCTTTAAAACAAAATTTAAAAAATAAAATCAGTTAAGTTTACCTTTCTACAAAACTTTATACTCACTTAAGACCATTTTAATTCTATGATCACAAAATATGCAATTCTTTGTGGGCCTTGAGAAGGTTTAGGCTGTCATGAAACAAAATATACAGCCACTAAAAATGAGATTGACATATGCTTTAATATACAACCTGGGATCTGAGAAAGTTAACTCTATTTGTTTCTTTAGTTGTGATCTCTGAGACAGTGCCAATGAACTGAGAGCAGATTTCCCAAATAGTGTTTGTAACATGATGCTTTTCAAAAGACATTAACAAGTGTTCCATGTAGGAAAAAATACGGTCCATGTGTCTGGCAAATCCCATATAACTCATTCCCCTTTGCAGATCTACATTATATGACATATTAAAGTCTTTGCAATTTCCCAGGGGTGAAATAACCTATGTAACGTTTTTTAACTCATTGCACTACAATCCTAAACCCAGATTTTCTCTGACCTTGGCATAGTTCCCCCCCACCCCCGTCCACAAAAGAGATCTTTTTATTAAGATGTGCTGCAACACTACTGTTCGGTAGAACTCATTT
The DNA here is from genome assembly GCF_001604975.1 of Cebus imitator. Taxonomy (NCBI): domain Eukaryota; kingdom Metazoa; phylum Chordata; class Mammalia; order Primates; family Cebidae; genus Cebus; species Cebus imitator. Next base: position 6,034,725 of record NW_016107415.1, read on the forward strand.
TGAGTGGCATTGACATAGAAGAGGGAGATCTGAATCAGGATCAATCAGAACCTTTATTAAGCAATTATTATGCTAAAGACACTCTGCTTCACGCTCTTTGTGAAACATGCATATGAGGAAAAAGGTCTTGCCCTGATGTTGTTTACTTTCTCAGCAGAACAGTTAGACATTACCAGGGGTTGAAATGTATTCTCACAAGAGACACTGAAGTCTTAATCTCCAGAATCTGGGGCTGTGATCTTATTTGGAAATAGTCTGAGGTCACTAGAATGGACCCTGATCCAACATATAAAGGCAAAATTTGAACACAGGGACACACACACAGGTAAAATACCATGTGAAGGTTGGAATTATTCTGCCACACACTAAGAAACTGTAAGAAGCTACGTGAGAAGCCTGAAACAGGTTCTTCCCAAGCACCTTCAGAGGGAGCATGGTCAAGCCAATACTTTGATCTCAGACTTCTAGCCTCCAGCACTGTGAGACAATAATCTTCTGTGATTTAACATCGAGTTTGTGATATTTTGTTTCAGCAGCCCCAAGAAATGAATGCAGAAATATTCACAAAATAACAGCTAGTCATATGGCTCATTATTTAAACATCAAATGACTAGTACAGGTAATATTCATTAAAGGAGTTCAGAGGAAGTAAGACAGTATGAAGTCTAAATATGAAGAGAAGGCTGAGGAGTGGAGGAGGAGAGGAAGAGGCTGCTGGTTGACTAATGACAATTCAACCTCATCCTGAAACGAAAAGTTATTATGGAAAGTGATGAATATCTTAAATTGCTTACTTGTAGTAATCATTTAACTATGAATATGTATGTCAAAACACCATACTAGTATACCTTAAATTTGTACAATACAAATTAATTAATTAATTATAAAAACTATCCACTTTCTCTTGTTTTTCTCACTGACTGATATGGTTTGACTGTGTCTCCACCCAAATCTCATCTTGAATTATAGTTTCTATAATCCCCACTTGTTGTGGAAGGGCCGGGTGGCAGGCAAGTAAATCATGGGAGTGGTTTCCCCCATGTTATGCTCATGATAGTAAGCTCTCACAAGACCTAATGGTTTTGTAAGGGGATTGCTCCTTCATTCAGTTCTGATTCTTCTCCCCCTTCCACCTTGTGAAAAAAGACGTGTTTGCTTCCACTTCTACCGTGATTGTGATTATAAGTTTCCTAAGGCCTCCCTAGCCCTGTAGAAATATAAGTCAATTAAACCTCTTTCCTTTATAAATTACCCAGTCTCAGCATTAGAGTAGACTAAGACACTGACTGAGTCTGTCTTCTAGGATGAATATTGAAAACAGCAGAATTTTGTCTTTCTACCCTTCCCTCTTGCAGCAAGAAAAATGGATGTGACCCAGTGCTGGTCAATGGGAACTGACAAAGTCTTCAGGGGGTTCCTGGAAATCTTTATTCCCCAGTAAAGAGACACATGAAGGGAATTCCCCATTTCTTTTTTAGGATATATGGTTATTTTTAAGTGAAGCTGGAATTTCTATGCTCAGCATTCTCCCATGAGGGAAGAAATTGGTAAAAGACCAAGGGTAGCAGGTACAGGAAGCATCAGGGTTTATAAATATGTCAGTGTGGTATTACCCCAACTGTCAACACACCTTTTTTTTTTTTTTTTTGAGACAGAGTCTCACTCTGTTGCCCAGGCTAGAATGCAGTGTCTCGATCTCAGCTCACTGCAACCTCCACCCCCTTGGGTTCAAGAGATTCTCCTGCTTCAGCCTCCTGAGTAACTGAGATTATAGGCATGCACCACCATGCCCAGCTAATTTTTATATTTTAAGTAGAGACAGGGTGTCACCATGTTACCATGTTGTTTAGGCTGGTCTCAAACTGCTGACCTTGTGATCCGCCCACCTCAGCCTCCCAAAGTGCTGGGATTTCAGACATGAGCCATGGCACCCATCCTCAACACACCTTTTAAACAGACTCCTCACACGTAAGCTGATATAATTCTTTAGTGGTTTTAGTTAAACCTTACACTATTTGCAGAGTTAAAGATAATTCTCAATGACAAGAAAGAAAAGGAGAAACAGAAGGGTAAAACAATGGCATGATCACAGATGTAGAGTCAGGGTACTTAACCTATTCTCAGGGCTCACCTCGACATTGTTAAAAACCTTTTCATGTCCGGGCGCGGTGGCTCAAGCCTGTAATCCCAGCACTTTGGGAGGCCGAGGCGGGTGGATCACGAGGTCAAGAGATCGAGACCATCCTGGTCAACATGGTGAAACCCCGTCTCTACTAAAAATACAAAAAATTAGCTGGGCATGGTGGCGCGTGCCTGTAATCCCAGCTACTCAGGAGGCTGAGGCAGGAGAATTGCCTGAACCCAGGAGGCGGAGGTTGCGGTGGGCCGAGATTGCGCCATTGCACTCCAGCCTGGGTAACAAGAGTGAAACTCCGTCTCAAAAAAAAAAAAAAAAAAAAAAAAAAAAAAAACTTTTCATTTCAAGGATTTTACTTAAATACCATGCCATCCTCTGGGCCTTAACTGATTTGCATTCCTCCTTTTATGGAACCAATTTCCTGTCTTCCAACTGAGTTGCCAAAGTACCTAATCTCTATCTTCTTAAAACATAATTTTACTTTGTCTCTATGTTGTGATTGCTGATACACAACATCCTTGTTTAACTGCCTACAGTTTTATACCGCATCACTGAGCATGTTACCAGCAGAGAATTCATCTGTGTCTGCATCAACCTCAATTCTTGCCTCTTCAGAAGAAAGAATGTGCCTGAGGGGTATAAGGCAGAAGGAGAAGCAAAGGCAAGTTTTAGTGCAGGAGTGAAAGTTTATTAAAAATCTTTAGAGCGGGGACAAAAGGAAGAAAAGTACACTTGGAAGAGGGCTAAGTGCGCGACTTAAGGACAAGTGCAGTTTTACCTTTTGATTTAGGGTTTTATGTGTTGGCATATTTCTGGGGTCTTGCATCCCTTCTCCCCTAATTCTTCTCTTATGATGGGCTGTCCACATGCACAATGGCCAGCTAGTGGTTGGGAAGGGAGCATAAGCAATGTTTACTGGAGTTGTACTCATGCTCATTGACAGCTTTCTTCCCTTTACTGATGGAATGGCCCTGAAGGGTCATACACCAGTTTAAATCTGTCATTTTGCCTTTTAATGCACATACTTAAGCCTATTCACCCCACTCCTGAAATCTTAGGAAGCTGCTGATCAGCAGTTTCATGTTATTTCCTAACTATAGAGAGATTTCCCCTCGCTGGCACTGGCTACAACCAATTATTTTAGAAAGACAGTTAAACAACTGACTGGCCATCACCTGATGGTCACATGACATGCTTGGTTGTGGAAGAGGCTTCTTCTGCCCTGCTCATGTTTGTCTGACTATCTATTATAACAGGCATAGGCACCTGATGCCATGCAAGAACTCAAGCAACTCACATTGTATGAATGTACGGATGAATGAATAAGAATGAATGGGTGTCTCTGCTGCTTCAGTCACATAGTCCTATACAAAAGTGTCTAAATCCAGATAGTTTTGCTTTTCTGTTATTTTCATGCGAGGTACATTTCTAAGTGCTAGGGATATGGCATTGATTTGTGGTACTATGCCCAAAGGAAGGCCATTGAGTACCTCTGAAAGGATTAACTTGATCAGATTTTGGCAGAAGCTTTAAGCATGGAATAGAAGGGAACTGTTTAGGAGAAAGTTATGAACAAGTGACTCTGTAATAGCACTGGTCATAGATGGTGGAATTTTGCTGACAATCAGTAAAAAGAGTCCTAAGAATAACAAAAAAGAGATAGAGGAGGTAACATGAAGTTGATGAATACCTGAGAAGACGTAAAGAGTCTGCAATTTTATATAGATTTTTTGTTCAGGTTATTAGCCAGTAAAGAAGTAAGATATGAAGTAGACAAGAGAAATCAGAGTTGTTGTTGTTTTAATGGGGAAGACATCAAGATCAGTCGAGGACATTCTCTGTCTCTGTGCTAGTCTGAGGAGAGAGCGGTACATTGCTTGTCTTGCAGTGAGTCTGAACATGGAGGGAAATGTGCCACACAATCCTTCACGTAAAAGGTGGGAACTTGTCACAGGATCCAAAGCCACACTGACTTGGGCACATGATCATCTGAATATTATGTAAAATTTACATTCAAATTTATTAGGGTTATTGTTAAAGGAAATGCACAGGTCAATTGAAAGATAGTGATGTTTTATATTTTTAAGGAATTTTGGTTTCACTACACTATAGATAACATATGATGCTGATAAATGTATAGAATTATAGAAACTATATGCTTAGTTTTCAGTTTTATGGCATAAACTTAGAGCTCTTTCCTAGAAAATATGCAAAACAAGTTCTCTCCTAATGGCCTCAGTAGAAAAAAATGCACACAGATATCTTTACAGTATCACATTTCTAGTACTATAACTAAAGGTCAGTTGTCATATTTACTATCATCTCTGATATTTCCATGGTTTATAGCTTATCAAATCACATCTGGCAGAAACTTGCTCTGAGGCTTTTCAGCTTCATTTAAAAAGGTTTTCATTCCGTGACATATGTATTACAGTAAATTTTATAAAGATAATAATTTTGTCAAAAATTTGGAGAAATTTTGGAGATAACTCCTCCCCCCTCTTTTAAAACACAAACCTGGGAGGGATATTTTGCACAAATAATTAATTTTAGCATTTGACACGGCAAAGTTAGATTTGCATATTTACAACCAATTCTTGGGACATCATCTGCTGATGCCATTGTTGTGGTAATGTTGACAAAACTTGGAATATTGTCATTTACATTATTTCAAAAGAAGCAGTGTGTTTGGATAACAAAGACAGTAATTAGAATACTACTCAGATGATACAAACTACCATACAATATTTAAAAAAATAAAATCCCCTGATATTGTGTTTTTCATTTTTCTAGTGATATAACGTAAGAGGGAGATGACTTGCTAAATTCAGAAGGTCAGGGTAAAAGAGCTGGATTAGTCATCTAGTTTAAGTCACTACATAAATTAAATATAATCTAACCTAGGTAATAGGTCTGAAAATATCCATGAAGAGTTAAGTGCTTGAAAACTGAAATGTGACACGCAGAATTGAAACACAGCATACACACTGAGTGGAGACAAGTCCCACAGTAGCACAGTTCATAAGTAAGGCAGGTTTCAGGGGAAACTTACGAGTGAGTAGCAGCAAAATATTCATGGTTTCCTGAGCCTTCATCCTCTCACTGAGCAGAATGATCTGGAAGAATGCCATCTATTCCTGAGCTATTTCACAAATCAAGCAGGAACCTGAAAGGCAATAGGGTCACGATCACTTTACTTCACTATTTATTCTTTTCTTTTTTGCTTTTCAGACTATAATTTCAAGTAACCTGTCTTCCTGTTTGCTGTGTGTGTGTGTGTGTGTGTGTGTGTGTGTGTGTGTGTGTTTAATTCTTATTGTTGGAATCTACTGTATTAAACTTGAAATTCAATTATTGTATTGTCAGCTCTAGAATTTCTTTTTTGTTCTTTGTAAAAATTATTTGTCTCTTTGTTGATATTCTTGTTTTGTTTACATCTAATTTTTCCAATTTTTCTTTAATTTTCTATTCATGGTTTCCTTTATCTCATTGAGCAAATTTATGATAGCTATTTAAAGATATCATCAAGTACATCTGAAACCCGTGTTTCTTTAGGGTTGGTTTCTAAAGATTTATTTTGTTAATTTGGATAAGTCACACTTCACTGTTTCTTTGTATACTTTGTAGTCTTTTGTTTAAAACTGGGCATTTGAAAAAGTAGCTACTTCTTTTCATCTTTGTAGAGTATATCTATGCAAGAGAAAACTTTCACTAAACAACCAGTATGAAAACTCAAGGTCTTTTCAAGTCTTTTCTAGGGATGTATCTTTCCTGGGAAATTGTGCATATGTGTGTGACTTCCCAATCTTTTCATATAGATGATGCGTTAAAATGTGTTAATTTGCTTAAGTGTCTCACACCTGTCTCTTCTCAGGGTCTTAGACATTTTATTGCATTCCTTGGTCTACAATGTCTTTTCCCCAGGCACTCACAGGCCTGGAGTCCCCTGCAGCTGGCATACACTGCAGCCCCCACTACTGCTTTCAGTGACCTCCAACTTCATACCCAAACCATGCCACTGTGTTATCAATGCTCCCAGTTAGGCAAGATAGAAACCAGTTACTCAAGAAGTCCACAGATAAGCCAGAACATTGCAAACAAGTTCCACACTTTTCCTTCCGGTCCTGTGGGGGAAACTGGAAATTGGACAGTTTTCTCCTGACCATGCCAGGCCCCACTGGATAGAGAGGGTGGGGCAAGGGTGAGCAAAACGCCACACGTTTTCTATCATTTTGAATGTGGCCTTTTCTTTATTGAGGGTTTCTCCTGGTGGCAGAAAATTCTTATCTTGTTTTTAGAGTTCTCACAAAACTACTTTGGACTGTAATGTTGTTGTTTATTTGATATTTCCATTGTAGAGCCAGGGCCTGGACTTTCCTGTTCTGCCATCTTGCTTGACTGAATTCTGGACCATTCATTTAAAAATTCTGTTTTATCACTCTTCTTAATTTCCACTTCTGTCCTTAAGTTTACTGACCCTTACATTTTCCATATCCAAACTACTGCTCAGCCTACCTAACTTGTTAAAATTTTATACATATATATATTTAAAAATCATTTACTTCTTTTGCTGAGCCTTATTATCTTTTGTAGTCTGTGAAAATATTTATAAAAACCTGGTCTAAAATCTTAATTTTGTAACTCCAACACGTGGTTCATGTCTGTGTTTATTCTATTGACTGCTTTTTTTCTTAAATTGTGGGACAGATTTTCCTGTTTCTTTCTAGAGTGGACCTTGTAGATAGGATATTAAAGATCATGCTTAGTAGGGACTCTAGATTCTCTTATCTTCTTATGATCATTTCGATTTTTTGTTCTAGCAAATAGGTAAATCACCAACTAATTAGTTTATAACTGTAGAGGCTTAGTTTTATGCTCTTTCTCTTTGAGTTGTGCCCTTACTCATATTGTAAACATTATACAGATCAGTAAGAAATTTTACTAAAAAAACTTGGTTCTATTTAGGTTTTCATGTTTATTCCAAGGTGCTAGTTAAACTGCTGTGACTTGGTAGGACACGAATTATAAACTTGAATTCTAAACGGGCAGTTAAAGCCTCTGCCTGACACTTGAATCCTTCTAACTGTTGCTTCATACTGGGCTCATTGAAGTCTCCACTGCACACGCATAACTCATCAAACAACAATGAATTTGAGACAGTTTAAAGTTTTGAGATTTTTCCCTCTGTGGCTTTCTCTTATCTGGGAATTCACCTGTCTCCCCAAATTTCAACCAGTCTGGCAGCGTTGAAAAATACTCTCTCCTACCTCAAGACATTAAGACTTCATGTTTGTATTGGTTTCTAGACATTGGATAGCTGAAACTGAGAAATATTCTCAGAAGAAAAGCTGAAAGTATGCGCAGCTCACACAGGGAGTTCACTCCTTGAAAGGGGTAAATTCACTCCAATCTCAGTATAGTTTAGGCCACTCCCCAGTCACTTCAAACAATGTGTGCTTTTAAAATTATTTTGTTCAAAGTTTGCTGAATCTGTCCCACAGTCTCTGGCCTAGTGACAAATGAAAGGAGTACACAGACACTGGTATTTTTCCTGTGAGCACAGCTAGGGGTCCACCTGTCTTAGCACCACGGACAAGAAAGTGTGGCCCGATAAGCCACAGACCCTTGTATTTATTTTAGTGTAGATTTTATGACAAAGGCTTGGAGCAAACACCATTTGTGGGTAATTAACATTGTTGATACCCCCTCCCAGTAGGGGACAGTCCTGCGCACAAATGATGAAAGGTTGGTTTCTGGAGAAATAGGTAAACTTATCTAGATAAATTCCTTTGCACTCCCTTGTTATCTGCCCTTTGCCATTTGCCTCAGGGTAAGAACAGAGTCCCTCAGCTCATGTTTCTCTGAAACTTTGCAAAATTTCCCTGCCTTTAAAGAAGGTCTGGGTCTTTCTTGTAATTTTTTTCACCACCCTGACCTATCTCCTACAAAAGTTTATTTTTGTTATCTAAAAGATTGATCTGATTCTAGCTTCTTCTTTGTTAATAAAATAAATAGCCCATTAAATATCAATTTGACACCATTAAAGTAAATAGAAATCAAGATCAGGCTGAAGAGTTTCTGAGCAGACAAAGCCAGTTAGGCCTCATAAGTTACCTTAAGCTTCCTTGATTTGTAAACATAAGCAAAACTCAACTTGAGCTATTTCTTGTAAATGGCTATATTAAAATCAACAATGACAATAGCAGAACTTAAGCTCAACCAATCAGAAACAGCCATCTAACTTATAATATGTAAATAGGAACTTTCCAGTGGAATAGACTAAATAAGGCAATCCAATAAGGTTATACCTAAGTATAAACACTGTTATACTGAATAAATTATAATAATAACCAATCAAATACTTTCTTTCCTTTATTGCAGTGCTATAAAAGCCTCTTTCTTTTTTCTTGGTTGAGCTCCTGGATCAATTCTGATTTGGAGCTGCCCCATTTATGAATCACTGTTTACTTAAATACACTCTTAAAAAAAAAAATTACTGTGCCTCAGTTTACCTTTTAAACATCATTATATGAAACATCTCAAATAGAATGAACAAGAAGATAAGAAAGTACAGAATATAATCTGGAAAATACAATAGCCAGTATTATATTAGCTATTATCTAGGTTTTCATTTGTAATTCCTGGCAGAAATAAATTTTCCCCATTGTCCTATAATAAAATCATCTGACAGAATGTAAGAGAGCTGGATTTAGTGTCCGTTTTTTATTTTTAAGTATAAGTAGCAGTTGACAAAAAACTAAAATTCACTGACTAATCCTAAGTACAGCTCTAAAGTGTTACTAATAATTATACCATCACATAGTTATTAACCTTATTTGGATTCTCAATTCTTGCTGGTTTTGTTTGTTATGTGAGAAATAAATTTTATTGTCCTTCTAAATGAAGTAACACTGTTTCATTCTGTTATTTCTCTCTTATCTTTGTGTGGGTATGTGTGGAGAGTTAAAGAGAAGAAGCCATTTCTTCTATTTTGGTTTCCTGTCATGCAAAAGAGAAAAAGGATTTTTTCCCTCCTTGTTTTATTTTACGAATGATGATCAACATTACCAAACTCATTGTTTGAGGTATAGTTGCCAAAATATGCCATTTTCTATGCCTGGCAAAAAATATAGGGATTGCTTTGTGGCTATAGCCGCATGCAATTATCATAATTTGCTTATAAACTGAGATTGCATGAATAAACATCATATCTACACATCACTAATGTGTAGATACTGTGGATTGAAAACTATTTGTAGAGATCAAATACCTAAAACACCCATTGTTTGTAAGTCTAAAAGATAAGCAGTTACAATTTTTAGGATTACATTAAAGAAAACAAAAAATAGTGACCAAAATTGTTCTTTATTTGGTCTACTTTAGTATTATCAGGGAATATTATATGAAATTTTACTTTAAAGAATTTTACTTTAGGGAATTTAGGGAAAAATACAGAATTTTGTTATGAAATAATACATAACAATATATCATTTAATCACATGTGTAGATTCTTGTAACTACCACAGTAGCAGTGGTAAAAGTCCTGACTTTCACCAAGCCCTCTTCTGATTTCCCCTAGAAAGAAGTGGAGGGTCACCATATTTCCACCAGGTAAAGATGGAAGTCCAAACTCCCCATCTAGTCCCACTGAGACCATGGGAGGGAACGCTTTTACTACCATTGTAAATGAAATTTTAGCTGCCTATTTGAACATATCTGATGCTCATCCTTATGGGGAACTTGGCATGTCTCATAGCCTAGCAAATGTGGAGATCTCCAATCTCTACTCAAACTTAGTTTCTGTGAGTGTGGTGGCATAATATTTTGTGACAGGGTAGAGCAGTTAATGTCTAAAAGTTTTCTCTCTTCTAGGCTACCCCACTTTCTATTCTTTTTGGGATATTTGTTTGTCTTTTGGCTAGAAAGAACATTTTTCTGAAAGACCTTATTTATTTATTTATAAATAAATAAATTACATTACTGTGCAATGCCAGCTTTTACACAAATCAAATCTGTTTTTCTGGGACTCTTTCCATTTCATTGTTCCATTTATTTATCTTATACACATATCTTAAATTCCTAATTGTATAATAGTCTTAATTTCAGGCAGAGTGTATCTGCTTCTCTCCTATTTCTTCTATTAATTTTGGTCTTTTAAATATCTTTCGATATTTTAATTTTTTAGTTTAGATGTCTTGCACACTTTTGTTAGAATTATTCCTAGTTTATTTGATTCTTCTTTCTGTGCTTATTTTCCATAATTGAAATTATTGACAATCTGATAAATTGTATTTATGGAATGCAAACTCAATGTTTTTTTCTCTCCAAATCAATATATATTTTTAATAGAATCACAAAGAAGATACTCATAGATTATTCTATGCCAATATGAATTTTAGCATAAGAAAAAGATTAACAGATTTTTTTTTTTTTTTTGAGATGGATTCTTACTGTGTTACTCAGGCTGGAGTGCAGTGGCGTGATCTCCGCTCACTGCAACCTCTACCTCCTGGTTTCAAGCAATTCTTATGCCTCAGCCACCTCAGTAGCTGGGATTACAGGTGCATGCCACCACACCTGACTAATTGTTTTTGTATTTTTAGTAGAGATTGGGTTTCACCATGTTGTCCAGGCTTGTTTTGAACTCCTGACCTTAAGTGATCTGCCCACTTCGGCCTCCCATAGTGCTAGGATAGCAAGCTTGAGCCACTGCGCCTGGCCAAGATTGACCATTTGATACATTTTTCCCTAAATGTTATAAAAATATTAAGCGTCATTGAAAAACTGATTCTATCATATATGGAACCATCTTTTAAAACATTCCTGTATTGATTGGCATTTTAAATAGATTTCCGTTAGTTTAAGATTTACATTGACAAGTTTGAGGTAACTTCTCAGTTACCTCAAGTTTGAGGTAATTTTCTTCTCAGATAATTCATCTATGTTATCTTATTCTCACAGTGACATTGATATGATGCAAAACATAAAGCTTTATGAAGGGGAGATGTTAGATTCTATGACAAGACCTTTTCCTATTCCTATTTTACTTACTAATCAGAATTAGGGAGATTTTAACTTTTGGGGTTTTTTGGTCTGGCTGAGGTAAAATGAAGGTGCAATCTGATGGGTAAGAGTTTTCAGACTCCAACTGGGAGTAGTTAAAAAGGGCAGTGCTTGACAAGAATCTACACTTGGGTGGAGAGCAAAGCCTGTAGCTCGGAAAAAAAATGACTCTGCTTAAATCCAATCTGATGTTCATTCTATAACAAGCAAAGGGATTTTCAGTAGAAACAGGTAAAATATGACCAAATCTTTTTATCTTTTTCTCATAGAAATTTTTATATATCTGGGATAAATTATTTTCTCCTTCAGATTTGTATTTATAGTAGTGGGGTATCCTGTATTTAAACTTAGATAAACACATAAATATATTACTGGAAAAGGCGTTTTATAAATAAAACTACACTGGAATGTAAGTCCTGATGACAGAGTTTCATGTCACCATCACACAAACTGTACACACCAACAGGCAATTCATAAAAATCATGTTGAATATTTGGGCTTATTATTTAATATATATAGGATTCACTTTTCCACTTTAGAACATGAAGGTTTGTTTATGGAAAAAATAAAGTTCTGATTGAGCACACACATCTATTAACGTCCTTCTGAAAATTTTATTGTGTCATTTCCCAAACCATTTGCTCACAGTTTAAAACATGCTGCTCTAGGCCAGGAATTAGCAATGTATTCTTTTACTCTTTTTATAAAATCAAAAAATTGAAATCAGTGGTGCATAGTAACGGTATAAATAATGCAGAATCAAAGTTACAGTAAGTGTGGAATTTTAACAAATTTTTATGGATAATTGAGAGAAGCACAACTATTTCTTCTCTCTTTAGTGCCATTTTTAACCCTTTTACCTTTTTGTAATATTGTGCACACATTTTACAATCTAGATCTTTATTATTTTCACTTGTCAATCACAGTATTTTTAAATCAAATCACCTGAAAGCAGTTTGTTTGGAGTCAACTAATACATACTTCATTTTTATATTCATGAATTATTCATGGAGTTTCTTGCAATGCCAAAGAAGATTAAAGTGTAATACTGTGTGAGAGTGTGTGTCTGTGTGTGTGTATGCATGCACGTGTGTGTTTGAAAGAACGGGAGAATGAATATGAGCGCAAACTACAGGTGTTGAGGGAAAAAAGGACTTACTCCTATGAAATTGAGCTCATTTATCTTCCTTCCCATTTTATCCTAGTTTCTTCATCTTCCTCCCACCAAAATGTAATGCTAGTATGGGTTAGTGTTTCGCAGTAGGATGAAATGTAGTTGCTCATTCAAATTCCTCAAACCAAAGGGCAATCAATACACTATGGCAGGTATGTTGTTCTAGAAGAAAATTGTTTTTGTGCGTCTTAAAGGAAGAGCAATGAGTATCTGGGAGAAGAAAAATCCAGCCTGAAAGTAACTACGTTTATCTTTCTTGAAGAGAAAAATTATAAAAAACAAAAAAGTTAACTTTAAAACAATGATTAACTTAAATCTCTTTCATAGACATTATGTAACACCACACTAATGGAAAAATACATCAGCAACCTACAGAGAAAGTAAGAGAATGCTATGTAAAGATCAAGGAAAATGTGAATGTTTAGTGCATTTAAATCACATACCCAAGTTGATATTCAGTTTATTTAGGGATACATGCATCTCTTTTTTAATGTATATTAAATATGCAATAGGATGAGTAGCAATGGAAGCCTAAATTTAAGATAGTTTCCTGCTTGTTAACACTAAATTGACTCTGTAAAGTTTTCAACATAAGATGAGGTGGGACTTAAGGCATCAGGGAGTAAACGTCATTAGACTTATTGAGGACTCTCCGACACCCCTACATATGACTATATCTGAAGGATGAATACATAAATTTGCATATAGGTGAATGACTTTGAAAATAAAAAACATTTTTAGAAACTGATGGGTTGAGATAGTCCAAATTTAAGTTGAATTTGTAGTAAAAGTCCCTCCCACAAAACTCATCAAAGAGATTGCATGACCAGTTATATAGACTTTATTTAATTCAAAATTAGTAATATTGTTTCCTAAATAACCTAGTTCTATTCTATATATCAGTATATGATTTACATATGTTATATATGACCAGGACTAGGGGCAAGTGACAGGGACTTTCTTGAGTGCAAAATTTAATGAGATGACAAAACAGTAATCAAGATAGATACATATTTTATAGACATATTTTTATTTAAGTTAATTTATAATAAACTAATAATATTTAAAAAATAATTTCAACTTTTATTTTGATTCAGGGGAGACATGTATATGTTTATTAAATGAGTGTATTTCATGACACTGAGGTTTGGGGTATAAATGATCCCATCACCAAGGTGGTGACCCTAGTATCCAATAGGTAGTTTTTCAGCCCTTGCCCCTACCCTCTCTCTCCTTCTAGTAGATCCCAGTACCTGTTGTTCCCAATTATATGTTCATGTGTACCCAAGGTTTAGGACCCACTTATAAGTGAGAGAATGTGATATTTGGTTTTTTGGTTTGTGTTAATTTTCTTAGAATAATGGCCTTCAGCTGCATCCATGTTGCTACAAAGGATATGATCTCTTTTTTTTATGGCTGTGTAGTGTTCCATGATGTATATATACTACATTTTATTTTTGCAGTCTTTCATTGATGGGCATTTAGATTTGTGCCATGTCTGCTGTCATGAATAGTGGTGCAATCAACATATGAGTGCATGTGTATTTTTGGTACAATGATTTATTTTCCTTTAGGTATATATCCAGTAATGGAATTGCTGAGGCAAAAGATAGTTCTGTTTTAAGTGAAGATCAAAATGTAAATTAAAGATAGAATAGGCATATGCTTATTTATGCATTCTAATGTGCTGTACCTGTCTGGTTAACGAGCTTGCAGACCCATGACAAAGGCTTCATCCTAAACAGTTTAATAGCTTTTGAACACAAAAACACAATCTTAAATTTGGCATAATTTCACAATTTTCTTAGCATATGCATGTTCTTAGCATAACATATCCAGTCCTTCTCAGCTTCACAGAGTCCATGGTTTGGTGGCGGCAATTCTAAGGCATCTTTCCGGAAAATCAAGGCACCTGAGGAGCCTCCTTTTGCATTCTTTTCTAACATGGGTGGCATGAGTAATGCTCATTTCTAATAACATTAAACTGTGTCTCTATTACAGAAGCAACCAGAGAAAATGCTCACTTCTTGCAGAATTTTGCTGTGTATATATATATGATTGAAAGTTGCTGAGATAATTTATAACCATAAAGCAGAACTTTGATCTGTTAAGTAGAATTGATGTAGAATTTAGCATGGAAACTTTACTCTTAGACAGGCCAATGAAGAGATGAAAAAAAAAGAGGCTTTAGTATACTCCTTAAAATTAAGATCCTTCCAAAAAGAAATTACCTCCCAAATTTAAAACATTACACAAAATATTTTTTGATTGTTGTAGCCAATTTAAATTGTATCTTATCAGAATAATGTTCTTATTGATATTAGCAATTTATTTGACATCATTGTTTTGATATTGAAATTAGATTGTTCTTTAAGTGATTGTGTGTTAATATTATTTTGTCTTTATTTTAAATGTAACAGTTGAGACATGCAAATAGTGTATCTATAATATCTGTTTTATTTTTATAGAATAATACATCAACAATCATGAACATATCATTTGTGAAAGGAAAATACATCTTGGGACCCCAAAATCACTAAACTAAAAGTCAAGATGGGGAATGCTTAGGGCAAATTTGCCTCCCATTCTACTCAAAGTCATTCCTCTGCTCACTGAGATAAATGCATATCTGATTGCCTCTTTGGAAAATCTAATCAGAAACTCAAAAGAATGCAACCCTTTGAATCTTATCTATCTATGACCTGGAAGCCCCCTCTCAAGCTGTCCCACCATTCTGAAACAAACCCGTGTACATCTTTCCTATATTGATTGATGACTCATATCTCCCTAAAATGTATACAACTAAACTGTGCCTCGACCCCCTTGGGCACGTGTCATCAGGACCTCCTGAGGTGGTGTCATGGGTGTGCATTCTTAACTTTGGCAAGATAAACTTCCTAAATTTACTGAGACCAGTTAAGATATTTAGGGGTCACACATTTACTACACTAAATGAAATGTGTGTATCTGACATATTTTTTATTTATAGACTCCATCACAATTTCCCAACGTTTAATAAGTTTAGCCCAATTAAATTTATTGTGAATTACATTAAAGTTGGGCTCAGTATTTAAATTCTCATCTCTGAGGCATTCCTGAAATCATTTCACATAAGATTTAATCATGTAATTGCTGCCTTAGTGACACTGCAAACCTTGGCTCTTCTCTTACAGTCACTGTCCTTGTGACCTTTGGCACATCACCCTTTATTTGCCTCTTTTAACTCTTCTCTAAGAAAAAAACTGATAATAAGGATACAAGTACCTTATAGAGAGGTTATTAGGATAAATGACATAATAAATGCAAATTGTGCCTGGCAAACTATAAGGTTTACATATTACATTTTAGAGTTTTCATTATTATCATATTTTTTTATATTATAAGAATCTCTTAAACTGTCTATAACTTAGCTTTAGTGCTTAAATTTTACTATTAATTTCTATGTGTATTAGCTATGTTTCAATAATGTGATTCAATAATTAGCTGTGATTCAATAATGAATTCTATTTGTTTTTGCTATTTATTTTCATTTTCGATCTGGCCTTATATAGAATTTTATAAAACATGAGTTTCGTTAAGACTACAAAAAGTGTACTGTATATGTGCATGTAAACTTTTTCTTTACATTATTTAGATCTTGTCTATTATGTATTTTTGTTAAAATTTTTATGTTGCAAGTATCCTGTCTCTTCATCTTTCAGGCACATGAGGAAATTAAATTCCTTAATCTCTTTGTAGTTAAGGCTGCAGTTAATATGAAAAGTTCTGGTCAATAAGTAAGTAAAGAAAAAAAGTAAGTAGAGGTGACGTGGGTTATGTTAGGACTTAAGCATTTAATAGTCACCCAAATACGGCAGCCTCTTCTCCTTTTTTTTTTTTTTTTTTTTCTGACACAGAGTTTTGCTGTTGTTGCCCAGGCTGGATTGCAATGGCACCATCTTGGCTCACTGCAACCTCTGCCTTCTGGATTCAGGCAATGCTCCTGCCTCAGCCTCCCAAGTAGTTGGGATTACAGGCGTCTACCATCACAGCCGGCTAATTTTTTGTAGTTTAATAGAGACAGGATTTCATCATATTGGCCAGTCTGGTTTTAAACTTCTAACCTCAAGTGATCCAACTGCCTCGGCCTCCCAAAGGGCTAGGATTACAGGTGTGAGCCACCATGCCCGGCCGCCTCTTCTCTTCTTTTGTGACAAAAGTGAAGGAATTCTTTGTTAAAATGTCAAGTCAAAGTATCCAACAGCCTGAACCAATGAGTCATCATATGAAGGACTATGGCTTTGAGGAGTCCTCCAGTCTTCAGGGGACTTTGAGTGAATGAAAAACACCTTTTTGTTTTACTAAGCAACAAAGACTGGGATTCTTTGTTAACTAACTTAGTCATAATGTCATCATACAAGACAATAAAAAAGTTAAATAAAATGAAATAAATTAAAACTAAACTTGAGTTGGAACTTGAGGGCAGAATGTATTTGAATTAATTAGCAAAAAGGGCAGTGTGTCAAGCCAGAGAGTACAGACAAATTTGCTTGGAGTTGGTGTAGAGATCAGCCTCTCAGCATCTAGAGGGTTAAGAGTTTGGACTATGAAAGTTGGCAAGAGGACTGGCCTGCACAAAAGGACCGGCTTCCAGGATTCACAGCTGGTCGAATCAGTGACAGAAAAAACAGTGAAACTCAATTGTAAAGCATGAGTACAAGAGAGATGTAGAGGATGGACAGGTTTTCAACCTTTACTCGGATCTAGGCATTGATTCAGGTTTTCTAAGACTGCTACTCTTCAGAGAAATGCAAAACTATCCAGGTTACTAATAACTATTGATTGTTGCATAGCAATTAGCAAGAGAGATTATAGGTCAACTACTCATCCAGGACAGAAGAGAATAATACATTATAAACATATCACATTTTAAATTGTGAGAAGAAATAAATATATCGATGATTTATTCTAAAGTTCAGTGCTAATCAACTTTTCTAAAGAACTTACTGCCTTACAAAAAGCCAATCAAATTTCAGGTGACTAGGTCAGAAGGGTAAGTTAGTGCCACTGTGCTACTGCAGTTGTTTTATTTACCAGACTCAGTGGGTGAAACTGTAAAACAAACTAACAAAACAACAACAAAAAAGACTATCGACTATGTCTATTTGGGTAAATTGCAATCTTCCCTGTATGTGATTTGACTATGAAGAAATGTTGAGTTTGTCAAGCACACAATGAAACTGCAGGAAAGGTCAAGTAAGACATAATCACATGGAAGGATGTCAAAAAATGGCCTTTAAAAAGAAAAAGTAGATATCGGTGCCTATGAATAAGAAAAGGATCTTTATTCCAGTAAGCTGGGCAAGAAAGATATAACCTCAAACTTTGAAGAGAAACAGCAATAAATAAATAAATACATTTAAACACATCATAAATTGTAAATTATAAATTTAAATTTGTTCTTAACTTTAAATACAGTATCTATTGATTTTTGCTGAAAATTCTTAAAAGATGAAAGAAAAAAGAAGACAATTCCATCAAAGATTATTTATTGTTATTTTTAAGTGTCAGGCTCTTTAAAAAATGCAGTAGATGGATATAAGTGTGAATAAGATTAATAAAGTGTTTGCTGTCAGGGTGATGATAAAGGGGGCATTTTCAGAGTAGCATTCTCTGCAACACGGGCATTCTACTGCACTTTTAAGACACTCAGAAATATATACCCAGTGATGGTTATCATACTTTAAAGAGACTCCATTACAAATCTGCTTAGGATTTTTTTTTTCCTCAGGTTTCATTATGTTTATTCTGAGATTAGCTAGACTCTAAACCTGTAATTAGATTCTAAACCTTTTCTCATATATGAAGTACCTTCTTCTGTGGTTAAGACTATTCTTTTCAATATCCATTTTAGTCTCTAGTTGATGGTCATCAAATAAGGCCTCAGTTAAACTAAGCTAGCTCAGAAGTGATAGCTCGTGTTAAATAGCTCTACAATTTGGTCCAATAAAGGAAAAGTAGATATTCATCAGCTGATTTAATTGAAAATTTTTTTCTTTTCTTTTTGATGTTATATTTCTTGTGAAATATCTTATTTCAAAGGTTGGCTATTCCTATCCTGTTGATGTATACTTAGGTTTCCTAAGTTATTTTTCTCCGCTTGATATTAACAGATTTTTATTTAAGGAAATGCAGAAACAGTGCATTAAAATGTAGGAGACATTTTAAACAATAGTCCAAAATAAAGTACTGAGATATAAAATATTTCTGTTTTAATAGAATCAAGAAGTAAAATATTTTGAAGGGAATTTTGTTTATAAAGAACATTAATATTTGGATACATACCTTGGTGTTATAGATAAACCATCAAAGAACAAACTTTAGCACTGTTTCTTCCTTTCTATATGATTTGGAGCAAGTTATTTAATTGCTCAAACATGGTAATCTTGAAGAACTGCCCTTATCATTACATGCAATAGCTGAATAGTTTTTTAAAGATATTTTATGGAAGTTTGGATGAAAAAAATAGGAAAGCCATATTTAAGAAAAACAACCTTTTATATACTATAAAAATACTCAACTTCATTATCCTGAAATGTAATGCCAACAAGTGATTAGCAATATTTTGTTATATCATTGTATTATAAACTTATTAGTATGATACTCTTTATTGTTTCTGTGTTCAGAAATGGTCTCTTAGGGCAAATATTTGATTTTTATAACTTGTCACCTTACAGTTTCTTTATTTTCACTTGTATAAAGAGCTAAAAGAATTATCAAAATATAGATGAGAAGCCTGCGCAGGTAGAGTATTTGATATCATTATTCACCCAAGAAACCCTTGACTCAGCAGCAGAAACACTTTGGCATAATACCTTGCATTTTAGCTGTGTACAGAAAATGGCCTAAAAAGAGGGGATTTAATGTGCAAATCTCCTATTTGAGTTCACCAAGCAACATGTTACATGATGTTGAACTCTCCTGCCAAAGGGAGGAATACTGAATTCTCCTATCAAGGAGAGGAATACTTTAGATACATGAGTTAATGTTTTCAAATATAGTTGTTATGCAGGATAAACATAAGAAAGTGAGTTTTTAAGGAGGGCAGTACCATGTTGGTTTATTCTTCATTCACTCCTTCATTTTTACCCAGCCCCAGGCTCCAGATGTATTAAATAATGGCAAATATCCTATCAGCTTGTCTTCTCTAGTCTTCCCTATGAAAAACAGCTGTTGCAATGAATTAAAACATAAGTCATTTAGATAAATACAGCTATTAAAGTAACTCTCCTTCATCAAGAATGCCAGAATTGGTGCTACTTTCCTGGTTAATATAGGGATGGTTTTCCCAAGTGTTTTTTTTTTTGTTGTTTTGTTTTGTTTTTTTTCTCTCCCTCTCTCCACTTCTTAAGGAGCACTTTAAGTGTCACTTTGCTGTTTGGCACAATTCCCATTGATTATAAATATGCCCATCACCCTCCTCACTACTGCTACCCTTCAGAACCCATACTCTATCCACTCCCTCAAGCACTTGCTCTGGAATTTTCCAAATTCTGAATCACTTGATGTAGTCAACTTTAAAAAGTATTTAAAATAATATTATATCAAAGTTAATATATAATAATGTTGGTTTTGATATAAAATAATACTATGCCCATTGTAAATATTATACTGTGGATTTTTTAGTTTAATTTTATTTTTATAAGACTCTAAAGAAGGCATTCCTTGATTAAAGAGTCATTCCAGAACTCTGGAAAATATGTTTACAATTTAGGCCTAGCTATGCATTTTTTCTTACTTGAACCCTCACTTTTGCTGCCAGGGCATGAATGCAAAGGCATGGTCTTGGCTCATAACCTCTGCGTCCCAGGTTCAAGTGACTCTCCTGTCTCGGCCTCCCGGTTAGCTGGGATTACAGGAGCCTGCCACTATGCCCAGCTAA
>NW_016107415.1:6055103-6073052 GCF_001604975.1 Cebus imitator
CTGACCTCAGCTGATCCACCTGGCTTGGCCTCCCAAAGTGCTGGGATTGCAGGTGGGAGCCACCGTGTCTAGCCTAGCTGTGCATTTTTAAATGAGAATTTGTATACAAATTTCTCAGTAGAACCCTGCAGGATAAATCCACTGTGTCTTGCTTAATGTCTTGCCATGCTCTCTTGGTGTCAGTGCTATTTGAACAAGAGCACTGTTGATTGTGATCCTGTGTCTCATGTGATTGCTTGTTTAGTTAAACAGCATACACAAGTCCTGTCACAACATTTTGATGGTTTCATGTAAGATTTGGAATTTAAATTGGTGTGTATTTGTTAGAGGTCAATAACACTGTCAAATAAATGGTATTTTCTCCCATTTAAACTGATAAACAGTTGAAATACTAGATCTAGCATAATATGGTTGGAAAATGGAAAGACAATACTGTCTAAAACGTGTTCTACTAACATGTCAATTGAAGAGATTGCTTTTATAACAGAGAAAAAAATAAATAGAATTTCAATAAAATTTCCAAAATAGTGTGACATTTCAACTCTGGCATACTCAATGGAATAGTATATGGCCATTAACAAAATGATAACATCATAATCTTGAATGAACAACTATAATGGAATGTAATTAAAGAATGACCATACTTATTTAAGAAAAAACACAATGCATGTTAGAAAAATAAATCAAATAAAATCACACCTTAAAAATTTGATTAACCTACTTAATCACTGTTGTCTATTACACTTTAAAATTGTGACCATCTACATTCACATGGCATATCTATTAGGACTATACATTGAGATAATCTCTGTCACCACGACTAAGTCTTTGGTCCAGGGAAATTTTTCCTGTGAAAGATAAAACTCTAAGCCAATAAATAATTTTATCGTTCATATTAGGAATTTCCTGCAGACTAATTATCTGATACAACAGTCTCCTGACCTTAGGAAACAATGTATTTAAGAAGCCACAGTTTAATATTTAAGACTAACCATAAGACCTTTGCTTTGCAATGCCCACTAATCCTAGAGTATTACATCAGAGACTTTGTCCAGTCTCTAATAGTGCCTATCTTGGGAAAATCTACCATAAAACACCAACTCCAGACTCCAAAGGTTATAAATACCTACTTTGGCTCCCAACTTTTTAGACACTACTAAGTGTTCCTCATTCTTTCAAGCTGGTGTTCCCCCTTACAGTAGCGAGTTCTAACAAATTTAGCTCTGCTTTATTAGTACGCTACATGATTAGGAGAGTTCAATGGAATGTTAAAAGGCAAGCTGACTTGGACTTGACCTTGAAAGTCAAGTTGCCCTTTGTAGCGATAGAGAAGGATATCAACCCGTTTATTCATATTTTCCAAAATGTACTCGCATACTTTCACTAGATTTTGTGTCCTTCAGTCCTAAATCTTAACTCTACATCAAAAATCAATCTCTAATGAAGTTCCTACCTATATTTGATGGTCAGTTTGATAATTTACCTCTTATACACTTTTTCTTCTCTGCATACACTTTTTAAAAAATACTCATTTCTTTGATATTTCCATTTTTTAATGAAACCTAAATCCATAATCACATTTTTGGATCCAAAGAATTTCGTTGTCATATTATTATTTTTTAGTGTGTCTATGCTAGACTTTCTGCTTGAAATAAATATTTCAAACAGTTCTTAAGAAAGCGAATATTGACAAATTTGAAATATTTTTTTCAGATAATTAAACCTGTATTTCATTAAAATTAATTGCTCAATGGTTTAAGGAACTCTTTCACACATTGTATGCTTCAACTTTACCTGTATGATTATCCCAGTGGTGTATGAAGAAACAAGGTTTCTGTATTAGTTAGATAATTAATTCAATTATATGACTTAGTGATATTTTTCATATGATCAGCCTATAGTACCTTGCTGTCATTACTGAAATAAAACATTGTACAATTTCTTCTTTATATTATTCACCTTTGTTTCTTTAATACCATATGGCCCGAAAGCTCAATCAAATCTGAGCTTTTCTGGATAATTTTGTTGTAAGGAAGAGAAAGTAACTGAAAAAAATAAATGAATGTTTCCATATAGGACTCCGCTTTGTCACGACTTTACCCTCAAAAGATAAGGATCTTCAGATCAGGATGATGTCACATGTTTCATCGACTCTCCCAAAATAAACTGCTTATTAAATCTTATGGTAGATATACATGGAATTGATCAAGCAGCTTTACTCTTATGTAACTATGACACAATGGAAGACTAAAAAGAACATTCAGGAGCAGCTGTTTCACAAACGCGTCTAATTTTACTCTTTATCTCAAAGTCATTCCTTTAAAGTTCCCTGAAGAAAGGAAAGTGATACTTACTGTATCTCTTTCATGTAGCTGCCTACTATTCACCTCACACTTCTCATGGAGACTTTCGCTCATGAATTCTTATGTTTTTTAGAGAGATTAATTAGTTCTCAAAGTATTCTGGTAGGCCTGGTATATACAATGCAGATATGAGGAAAATATTGAGGTGGAACCATTTATTCACAGTGCCTGGCCTACTATTAAAAGTTAAAAGCCAAAAAATATCACCCCAAGTTCCTGATTTTTAATAATATATGGGATTTTGTGAAAGCCAAGATTTTTCTGATAGGTCAGTAATTACTTCTACACCTGTGCAGTAATATAATACTTTTCAGACAAAAGGAAAGTCAAGGACATTTCTTAACCATTAGCAGGAAATCAAAGACACAAGCCAGCTAGAATCAACTTTGTCCATTATTTTTCTAATACAATTTGCAAGGTAAACTATGTTTGCATGTAAGATATGAAGCTGAACAATATACAGAGTTGTTGGTTTTGTATTTTTATTTAAAATTGGACCATGTGCAGTCTACTGCACCAGCCAAAAAATTGATGTTCTCTATAAGAAATTTTTCAAAAGCCTGGTAAAATCATCAGCCCTTATTTTAATAGCCAGTACAGCAAGTTTTGAAAAGAATATGACTGTTGTGCTTTAATCCGTTCATATTTTGTTATTGTTATGTTTCAAATTTAGGAAAATGTACTCCCATTTGTGTGTGATGAAATGAAAATGAAGGATGTGCATGGCGACTCATGTCTGTAATCCCAGCATTTTGGGAGGCCGAAGTGGGTGGATCACCTGAGGTCAGGAGTTCAAGACCAGCCTGACCAACATGGCAAAATCCTGTCTCTACTAAAAACACAAAAATTAGTTGGTCGTGGTGGCAGGTGCCTGTAATCCTAGCTACTTGGGAGGCTGAGAGGGGAGAATTGCTTGAACCCAGGGGTGGGGGCGGGGAGCGGAAGTTGAAGTGAGCCAAGATTGTGCCACTTCACTCCAGCCTGGGTAAAAGAGTGAAACTCCATGTCAAAAAAAAAAAAAAAAAGTGAAATGAAAGCAAATGTAGACGTCATGTTGTGAATTATTCAAGAAATTATCTACTTAGTGAATACCTGCCAATAGATTTATAATCTAAAGTTGAAATTGCCTCCATGAACTGTAAGTGTTGTGAGTTCTGGGACTGTAAAATAATTTCAATGTTAATCTTCACCAAACAGAAAGATGGAAAAGCAAATGTCCTTTATCAAATGACCTGATAGTTATTAAACAGAGACAAAATGATTTTAGACAACAAAAACAACTTGTGTTATAATTTATGATATGCTTTTACATGCATTAGAATCCCCATAAAACCTAGTGAGGTGGATATTATTTTTATCACTGCTATTGTCCCTCAAATTAACTTAAATAATGCGAGAATATTGCTTTATGTACACATAAAATACAATTCATGTCTGAGTAATTCTATTTGTCTCCATGATACGACTCTTTTCTCCAGTGCCAGTTGGACCTATAATGAAATTTCTGTACATACAGACTGTATTTAAACCAGAAATGCAAAAATACAATAATTGATGACTCTTAGCCCTTGCACCTAAACTAGTTTCATTCTACATATTTAAAGGTTGACACAGCATATAGAGACTATAATACTATTGCGTTAGAGACTTTGATCTCTGTATTCCGAGGAATTCCTATAATCCCTTGGGCATTAATATTAGAGATTACACAAATTTCGTGACTGGGATTCTGTTCTATCCTCTATGGATATCAGCTTTTCACTAGTGCTAGAGTCTATTCTCTATTATAACTTAATTATCTTAGTTCATTAACTCTCGTTTTTCATCCAAGGCTAGTTACTGCTTCAAACCAGATGGGCACTTCTAGCTCTTAGCACCACTTTTTTTGCTACCTACCTGAACACATGAATGGTCACTGTCTAAGAAGTTCTTCTACCACCACCACATATCACATTAAGCTCTGGATATTAATATGAGCCCAGACTGTACCATCATTTACTACATATACATTTTGACTTTCACCCTTGTTACCCCACTACAGCAAGAGGACTACTGATAGGCATCCTCCCATGTCTCTCTCCTCGCTGATCTATCTTGGTCTTTCAATCAATTTGGCTCATTTAATCTGTGTTTTGTTCTTAAAACAAAACATAAAACCGCACATTATCTATCCTGTGCATCAGCCGTTTTACCTCTCTAAATTTTTGGTCTACCTAGTTATTCTTGTTATTTCCTTTTTTATTTTAGATCTCTAGCTTTATAATCAAATATTTTTATATGTCCTGGGTTCTTTTTGTTTCTCAGCATCTTGTATCCCTTGTTTATTGAGCTTTATCCTCCTACTTAGTATTCAGCTTATTTATTCATCCAGTCATACTGTTTATGTAAGGTTATTTAACATTGACCCAATTTATTTCTTCATTTTTATTATTGTATAAGGTAATTCCCCACTCCAGAATTCATTTCAAAAAATCCCACTAGATATACTAGCACTATCTCATTCACAGTGGAGAGAAACTAGGACCCATTTCATGAAGCCCAGGTTTCCTGAGGGCTTGCTGCCCATTTGATGTTAGAAGTAGCTGAGAAGCTCATGTTTTGCACTTGATTATAGTGATCTTTTAACAAACTAGAATGCAGTCATTTGTGCTAAGTGCAACATAATCATATTGACCTTTAAAATGGGCCAATTTTCAAAAAAAAAAAAAAAGAAAGAATAAGAAAATCCCCTCTCTTTTAACTTTGAAACAGCCAATCTGCTTTTTGTTATTTTGTTCTTCTTTCTTCAGCTCTTTTCTGCTTATAAAGCCAAGTTCTTCTGCTCAGTTCGTTGGAAACACTCATTCTATTGTATAAAGTTATTACCTATTATAGAATTGCAAATAAAAAGCAATTAAAATCCTTAAAAACTAAACTTGCTATAATTTTGTCTTTTGACACATATTATCACAAGTTTGAGTTTAAAAGTATTATGATAATCTCTGTATTACAGAATCTCAAGCACTATCAGATATCCAAAAAGCCTATACTCTCATTTGTTTAGGAATTAATAGATAGAAGGCCTCATAAATTGTATCCAATCTACATAAATGCATTCTGATGCAATTTGGCCCGTACAATGTCACTCTCATTTTTCTTCCCAGTAACTTTGACACAGAATTTGAACAAGCTCTAAACCAAAGCTTCACTGTGTTCTTATATAACATTCTAGGGTGCTATTTTAGTTCTTATTTCTTGTGATCCCTTAGTATGAGATGAAATTTTGAGGCTATATTATTTAAGATACTTCATAATATTAACATAGGCATTGCATGTCTTAGATCGGGATATTTATCACTCCAGAACAGAGTTAACCAATGTCCTGTTCATCCAGGACAAGTTAATATACATAATTGAGATGCTGCAGTTGCTCAAAACTCTGTGCTTTCATGCTGATTGGTGACTAGCAATTCTGAAGCAACCCCCTATCATTATACCAAAAATTGTTGCTGCAAAATGAATGTAACTTTGGTTGCCTTGATCTTGGTCAAAGTTAATAAACCCATGTAAATGTAAGAATTGCTATGAGGACGATAACGCAACTCCATCTTTGATGCTAATCTGCCATGGTGATTTTTAATTAACCCCTATTCTAGGAGTGCTTCTAAGATTTCTATTTTATCCACTTTTTCTTGCATAAGAGTAAGTACTTACTGTAAATACTACCCTTAAATCAAAACCATCCTTGATATTATTGTATACCATAAATTTTGTCATTAAGCAATTGTCCTGCCTCTCCCTTCTGAAGCAGGTATACCCTTTACTGGGTCTAGGGGGAAATGGGAATTCATATTATCTTGTGGTTGTCTGGGATATGGTTTCCGTTCAAAAGTTCTTATTTGATGTTTTGTTCTGAAAAATTAGATACATCAGCCTGTTTCTTCAGCCTCTCAGCTCCTTGGTCTTTGGAGGTAGGTTTGAATAGACTTCACTGTAGATCATGATAGAAATAAAGGTTTCTTTTAAAATACAGAATAAACACCTCAGAAGAGTTTAGCATTCCTCGGCAATTTGTTCTGATTTCTGTACCCTGGATCATGTGACAAATATAGAAATTCAGTTCTGGAATGAAGTGAGTCTGAACTAATTGGAATTTATTGTTCCACCAATTGCAGGCCAATCAACTAATTATGTAATGAGAATGCTCTTATGTCTATCATTGATTACCTGACTGGGACAAATCTCCCAGCCCAAGAATGGTAGGACCATGTATTTGTGATTAGCATAATGATAATTATGAAGATAAAACTGGCTAGTTATAATGACTCTTCCAGAGAAATATTACCCAGATAACAAAGCTGAACTTGATGCAACTGCTGACTCCATTCTGAAATCATGTCAATAGCCTAATGATCTTAATCTGTCTGTGAAGAATGTGTTACTAAGAACATGTGGAGTCATTTTTCTGTCAAGTATTTGCTAGATTATAAGTCCTAGGAAATAATTTTCTTCTTGATGAGAACACTAGGTAGGAGTGCATGGGTAAAATGTTATGGTATTAGGGGAAAAGATTGGAAGTATAATCACCCAAAAGTTTCTTCCTGCCTGCTCCACAGAAAACAACAGTTCACTGAGACCATAGTATTGCAGAAAAGAAAGAGTTTAATTAATAAGAGGCTGGCCATATAGGAGAACTGGAGTCATCACTCAAATCAGTCTCCACAAAGGCTTGGAGGTTAAGGATTTTCAAGGATAGTTTGGTGGGTACGGGTTTAGGGAATGTCTGTGGCTGATTGGTTGGGGATGCCATGATGGGGTATCGAAAATGATTCTCCTGCATTGAGCTTGCCTCTGGGTGGAGGCCACAGGACAGGTTGATTTATGAGTCATGAGTCTGTTGGGTCAGTGGGTTGCCAGAACACATACATCTGATAAACATCTCCAAAGAACAATATTAGGGTCTACAATTGTGATGTTATCTATAGAAGCAGTTGGAGAAGTTAGAAATCTTGTTGCCTCTGGTCACATGACTCCAGACCAATAAGGTATTATTGAAACCATATCTACATTTCAGCAGAATTCAGGCCCCTCCCACAATCATAATCTTAAGCCCTTTTTATGAGTTTTACAAATGTAGCTTCAACCACTGAACAAAAAGAGGATTAGTTTTTGAGAGAGACTGTTACTGTTAGCATCTTTGCTTCAAAGTTAATTAGAAATGAAATTCTTCCCATGATTTGGCCTATGCCCAGGAATGAGAGAAAAAAACCAGCCTGTGAGGCTAGAAGCGAAACTGAGTCAGCCGTGTTAGATTTCTCTTCCCGTCATAATCTTTGCAAAGGTAGCATAAGAAGAGTGAAAAATCTACACAGACTGGACTTGAGACTTGAATAAAAGAATGAGGTTCATGTCTGCCAGCCTGATGAGAGGAACATAAATACACAGCTGAGTGTTACACTTTTGAGGATGCAAAGAGACCTCTGCTTGTTAGTCCACTCACGGCACTCCAGGACTGACTGCATCAGTCTCATTTAAGAGCCTATTTGCTGGTAGCAGGGACTTTTCAGGAAACCCAGCTTTGATTTCTGTAAGCTCTGGGTCTGAATTTAGTCTCTAGCTATGGCGACTAAAAAAATAAAACAAGTTTCAGAGTTAAACGTGCCTGCATATGACTCTCATTTCTGCTACTTTTTCCTGTGTACCTTGGTTGAATTACTTAAATCCTCTAAAATTGCTTGTTTCTAAAAATTATTTTAAATCTCAATTTATTGGATTGTTTCAACTATTAAATAATATATTTTATGTAACATACTTAGCAAAGTGCCCTTAATAAATAATGAAAGTCCATTATACTAGAAACAATAATTTTAATAGTAGTAAAAGCAGTATCTACCATTATTTTTTTGAAAACATAACTCGAGTTTATTATTTATATTTTTGCCATTGGTAGCAGTTTCTACTGCTCATAAATCTCTGACATTTTTCTTTTCTAATGCCATGGTTAACTTGATATTCAATTATAAACATTTAAAATACATATTCTCCTTCATTATACAAAACTTCCAAAGTAAATTGTATGCAAGAGTAGAGTAAAATTTGCTACTTTCTCAAAGTGCTTTGTAGCAGAATATATGGACTGTTTCTTTGTTTCTATTTCTATATTTCATCCACATTATATTATTGACTTATCAATGCGCTTCTATAGTGTGACACTGTTAAACCAATGCTTCATCAAAAAAGGCCAGAGCTATCATTCCTGGTTTGCCTCAAGGTTAACTTCCTGTTAAAGCAGAGAATTGGGTGAGTTCATGGTAACAAATCGATGAAACCCACAATTTAATGATTTTATGGTTTTTAATGTTCAGTGAAGTATTTGGGGAAATATAAAGCAATAAATAAATGTTGCTGTTTATTGCTGCTCTTCGTAACACTTTGTTTTTGCTATTATTTCCACCATGTGGAAGTGGAATTTTTCATGAATCATTTCAGAATCTTGAGGAGATTATAATAGAAAAATAAATGAAAAAGTAGTATTCAGAAATTCAACAGCTTGTCCTGTGTTTACAAATTGCCAGTTGTGTGCTAGCCTCTTAACCACACTATGCTTTGATGTCTCCCTCTGCAAAGAAAACATAATAATCCTGTCTTGTTCAAGTCACAGGACTGTGGCTATTATCAAATATGCTAATAAATAAGTGATTCATAAATAATACAGTTGTGTTAAAAAGTCAAACTCAAGCTTCCTTGCTGTTATTAATAGACAATAAAAATACAGGTCAACATACTGTGACCTCTTCTTTCTACCTGACTTAATTCCCATTTTTCTCTACTTGCTAATGATATAGGATGGTGAGGGAAGTATTGGGAAGAGAAGGGCATGATCCCTTCAGATGATAAGGAAGAGATGAAAGGAAGAGCGTGGTCCCTGGCTAGGGCTCCACCTCCCAGCCTGTGCCCACAGACCTAAGTGAGTAGATGCATTTTTGTTTTCCTGCCCAAATGTTCCATTTCCCAAGACCACCCTGGCCTGCCACGCCTTCATTCTGTGCCTATAACAACCCCAAGACATTAGCAGGCACACACACAGGTAGCTGTACATTGAGAGGAAGGCACCAACAGGCACCTGCACACCAGGGGGCCAATGAGGTGGAGTTTGGCTGGGGCAGTCGGAGGAGAGCGCAGGCCTCTGAACACCAAACTCCAGGAGAAAACCTTCCCACTTTATCCTCCTTCTGGCTTCTCCATCTGCTGAGAGTTACCCCACTCAGTAAAGCTTTGCACTTTATGCTCCAAGTTTATGTGTGATCTGACTCTTCCAGTACACAAGGCAACAACCCAGAATACAGAATGCCCTCTGTCTTTGCAGCAAGAGAGAGGGTCTAATTGAGCTGGTTAACACGAGCTGCCTGTCGCACAACCTGCCAGGGGGACAAGGGAAGTTTTCCCATTTCATCAACATACACCACTTTAAGCAGATGTTCAATTGAAGAATGAGATGTCATTCTCTCTTTTGCAAACATTCTTGTTATCTAAGAGAAATATACAAGTGATGCCTACAAGCAATGGGAAATGTATGATCCAAGGCTATTTTATAAAGGTTGGTTACAAAAGGGGTGTGCGTTACGATGACTATTTATTTGTAATATGAATGTACACTTAAAAATCATGGCTCTTAGGAAATATGGGCTTTAAGTATTTTTTCATTCAACATACACTGTCTATGTAAGGCAAATTAATAAATTCACTGTCGTAGGATATACCATGTAATTTCTTCTCTTACCATTAGTGTGTGGGTTTGCATATGTGCACTCATACACATATATTGAAATAATTTGTACCAGTATCAGAAGTATTTATGACTTATGGGCAATCTATCTGTAATGTGTACAAAGAAATATGAATATATGTATGCGGTTTTGTTTTTCAAAGTTTAATTCAATTACTATTCATTATCTATCTTAATAATTAAAAGAATTACAGCAGACTGACATACTGTAAACATCATAAGCATCATGTGAAAGTCAAGACCCTTTGGAAATGTGTATTGAACTAGTTTACCTTTTTTCTTTACTTCAACATTCAACATGCCCTCTCTATGCAAGCCAAATTAATGATTTGCTGCTTTTAGGCTGTATCATGTAATTTCTTTCTCCTACACTATTTCTACTTTTTTTCTTCTTTAAAATTATTGGGATAAGGAATCTTGGATTTTATACTCTTTCACTTTTAGTGTTTACAGTAGCATATATTTATAGCAGGAACTCAAATATTCTTTGATTTTTCCTGGTCCAACTGATTAGTTCTTAAACATAATTATCCTCACTGGATTTAAATAAATATACTTCTAGCTTCTACTTAACCACTTTTTCTGACCCCTGAAACAAGTGCAAAAACAAAACAATAAATTTCCCACCATTTGCCATTTTCATTTCTATCTCAGTCATCAAAGGGGTTTGTTTTTTAAAGGCAATGACCTTAAATTATTTTCCTCCATTTACTGCCTTAGAAGATCTAAAATAATGAATTGAAATAAAATGTACAAGTTTGGTGAGACCCATCACATAAAATAGAAAATCAAAAATAATGGAAAGAGGAAAATAACGTTAATAGCCAACACCAGTGATTTACAAACTGTTCGTTTATAACAGTTTTAAAAATAGGTGTTTTAACAAACAGACATTCTGTGCCTTAAACAAGATCTTACTTGAAAAACCAACGTATTTAATAGGTTATTTGGAGCTTTCCTAATCCCAGCGGAGCAAGGTAAGATCCAAAAGTACTAAAAAATAGACACTTCTGGGACACCATGTTTGGAACCCCTTCCACCAACACTCCCTTCTTGGAATCCTGTCTTCCCCGCCTAAACTCCATCTCTCTCTATTCCCTTCCACTCAGTGTGGAGCTGCTTTTCTCTCCTGGATTCCATCTTTCTGGATTCTCTCACTCAGTGCAAGAGTTAGCTGTTTCTTTCTCTTTCCTTCTCCTGTTTCTCTTTCTCTTTAAATAAATCACTTTCTACAAAGACTTTTGAGTCCGGCATTTACTGCGCACCGTGCCATGGTCCCCTATCTCATTCGTGAGAGGGCAGGAGGCCAAGAATCTGGAGAAACATCCTCTCAGGGGAGCGAAGGGCACCCTGAACCCCTGAACCCCAATATTACATTTTGGCAAGCCAGCCAGGAAAGGGGTACCCCAGAAGAGGGGTCTAGCCAGGAAAGGGGTACAGCCGGAGAAGAAGACTTCATAATTTTGAGTAAAACCGGCCCCATTCTGTCCTGTCTCTTCAAGAACACCTGAAGCGGCCACAGCAAGGCAGAGCTGGGGAACCTGAGCGGCGGCGCCTCAGAGGCATGGCCCGGCCAGAATTAAAAGCGCAGTTTTTTACCTTCAAGCTCTGTCTGTTCCCATCTCCTTCTCTATCCTTCGGATATTATCTCTGGGACCAAAACCTGAGGGAGCCTGTGAGGCAGAGTGGGCGAGCACTGCCCGCCAATCTTTGGCTCCTTGCTGGCCGGGAGCAGCCCAGCCCCAGGGGCGGAACCCAATGCGCAGCCGTGGGCTGGAGAAAACAGCAGGGAGGGGCGAGGTACAACGGGAGTCTGAGGGGGACCGGGAGCGTGGCAGTCTGGCTCCCCGGCGCATGGCTCTGTCAGGCCTCTCCGGCATTCCCCAGTCCCAGGCAGCAGGGTAAAAAGGCTCCCCAGGGTGTCTGCCTGCTGCCCACGGGTCTCTGTGTGGGCAGTAGCTTGGAAAGTGGCCCAGGAGTGCAAGTGGTCCTGTCGGCGTCAACATGGCGACCAAAAGCCACGGGGGCGGAGGGAGGAACTCACCACGTCCCAGCAGCGGCTGCGAACAGGGCTTTTAAACTGACACGACAAGAGCCTTTTTTCCTCAGCTGCTGCGGCTCTGAGGGAAAGGCAGTGGCCAAAGCAGCTGCTGGCCATCAGCCCCGCCCTGCTTTTAGGCGGGCCACATCACCTCAGGGTGCTGCATTCTCATTCAAAACACGGCTTAAGGAAGCTTTCTGCCTTCTCTTAAAGTAAGTGGCCTGTTTGCACAATTGGTTAAGGTGTAGGGCCTGCAACTGCAAGTGTTGCTGGGTCAGCTCCCTGGTGGAGTCAGTCTTGAGTTCGTGAAATTTTGGGGAAATTCAGAAGCTGAAGGCTACGGGACTTTGCATTTGGTGTATAATTTGTCATGCTTAGGATTGGCTCTCTCTCTGGCAGAACTTTTCCCTCTGGAAGTTCATAGTTAAACTGGTTCCAGGCCCAAATAGTCGATGGCAGATCTCATGACCTTAAGAGCATTTTCCTACAAAGGAAGATGGGTTGGGGAGAGGAGGCCCCGGTCCTGAGGGTGTTGTTCCAGCCTCAGCCAGGCAGCCGTCCTTCTTTGAACTGTGTGCTCTAATGGCCCCTCCCTAGAAGTTTACCCTTCTGGGGCAGTTTTATAAATTTGCCTGTGTAAATTGGACTTTTGATGGGAAATATTGGTACTCATCTCCTGAGCCTCAATGGCCTCATCGGGGCTTATTGGTACATGAATATCCAACTCAGTAGCTCCTCTCGTTCCATGCCTCTATGGTAGTTGCTGGAGGTCCTGCAGGCAGTGAGAGTCCTCCTGTAATGCTGGTAGATCGTGACTCAAATCCAGTACATAGGAGGCCCTCCGATAAGATGGATCACGCATCTTGGACACATGAAATTTTGGGGTACTGACTGAAAGACGTTTCATTTTAGTACCCATTTTACCTGGGGGATGCCTCAGGTCAAAGCAGCTGTAATTTCTTTAACTGGGGATGCGGGCATCCCTTGTGTTTGATTTCAGATGGGTGCTTCTATTCCCAAGCTCAAGTCACCATTAAAGTGTATAATGGAAAATTGGGATCAATTTGACACACAGTATTTAAGGAAGAAGTGGCTTATTTTTTTCTGCCAGATAGCATGGCCAAATTACCCTCTGCCACATGGAAAACCTAACCCCCAAAGGGAAGGGAAGAAAACCAGAGAGTTTTCCTTGAGTGATTGCAGGAGGCTGAAGGAAGTACACCCCACTTGTCACCAGAGTCCATAGAGGGTATCAGTTAATACTAAAGGACAAGTTTATTACTTATTCAGCAGCAGATATCAGGAGGAAGCTCCAGAAGCTGGCTTTGGGGCCAGAGCAGAGCCTAGAATCATTACTGAACCAGGCAACCTCGGTGTTTTATACAAGAGACCAGGAGGAACAGGCTGAAAGAAATACAAGAGATCAGTCTTAGTCATGGCTTTCAGGCAGGCAGACCCCAGGGGCTCAAATGAGGGAAAGCCTTGGGTTAGCCACCAGTCTGGCAAAGCTTGTTACCAGTGTGGTCTGAAGGGACATTTTATAAGAAATTGTCCCCAGAGGAATGGACCACCATCTCATCCACGCCCACTGTACCAAGCGAATCACTGAAAAGCACACTGTCCCAGGGGACGAAGGTTCTCAGGGCCTGAGGTCTGACCAGATGATCTTAAAAAAAGAAAAATGTCTAACTCTCAAGAGTTAGGTTAGTACAGGTTAAGAAAGAATTTTATGGGGAGGGGTCAGTTTTATATGTAATACTGGAAGTTTGTTTATTCATAGATCTTTGTAGCCAAAAGCCTATAAATACATTTCTTTTTATATTTGGCAAGAGCAAAATTAATGTTGTGATATGGGAGGGAGAAATAGTGAAAAAGAAATTCATATGAAAAAATAAAGAGATTTAGCTTTATTCTTTATTATTTGCAGAATAAAGTCATGGGCAGATAACAAAAAAGAGGGGTGAACATGAGATGAACATTTGAGATAATATTCCTGGCATAGGTATGAAGGGCTGAATGAACAAAATCCAGTGGAGACTAGAAGACTGTCTAGGAACTTATTATGAAAATCTAGAAAAGAGACGATGAAAATCTGACTCAAGTTTGAAGTGGTGAAAAAAAAATTCAGATACAAATCTGTAGAAATCAGTGACTATTGATTGAATGTAAGAAATGGCTGAGGAGAGAATTACATGACATTTCAAAAATTTTTATATAAGAAGACAAAATGAATGTTGCAACCGTTGCTAGCATTTAAACAACTCAGAAAAACAAGAAGAAAGATTTGAGTTCACAGATGATATGTTCAGGTTTCTTATTGTGATAGATACAGCCAAAAGAACATTTATCTTAGCACTTTGCTTCATTCATTTCTCTTTAACATAACTTTGTTTCTATATTTGTCTCACCATGACAGAGTAGCATAGGCATATAGGTTCATATTCCAAAGCTAGGCTGCCTGATTTTATATCCTGGCTCAAAGATTATAGCCTGTGTGAACTGGGCAAGTTATGCCTCTAGTCTGCTTTAGTTTAATATCTGTAAAAGGGATCTAAAAATAAAGTGAGAAATGCCTGTTTCATGGAGTTGTAGTGAGAAATACATTACTAATATTTGTAAAAAGCTTATATAATTGTGAATTATTATTATACACTTGCTCGATATTTTCTCAATACATTCCACTGAAATATTTTTGTTTACATAACTCACAATGTTTTAAGCACAAATTAATTATTGTTACCCATGCCTTCCCCTGAAAAATGACCAGTATTATCTGCCCCTTTACTATTTGCCCAGTATTATAACTGGTATTATATACATCCCGTAAAATATGTATTTGTCACATGTATGCAATAGCCCATATAATTGATAGGAGCCATGGAGGTGAGAAAGAATGTTAAGTATTAAGAATAGACGGAATCAATTACACTTGGGGAGATGGAACCTAGAATTATCTGTATTAGAGTGAAGTTTGAAGACCTCAAATTCAGGGTCTTGTAAGTATAAAAATAATTTTGAATTTCAAAAAGAGGGCAATGACAAAGAACCCTATGTGAACTGAATTCTAAATGTAGAGCATTGCATGGATAGGGAAAGAAATGGGAATCAATGTTGGGATCACAGCGATAAACCTATGGTCTCTGAACTAGGGATGGAAAGTGAAGAAAAAGCAAATAGAAACCAAATCAGAAGATTTCATTGTCAGCAAATGGCAATCAGTATTCTGGGAGTAAATCCCTGCTGCTAAATACACAGAAATGCTAGATAATATATTTTTAAGAAATGGTTATAATAAATGGATAGTGAAGTGAAATGACAAAATAAGATAACTTTCCAGGGTGGGTTGCTGGGAGGAAGAATAAATATGAAGAGGAAAACACAAAACTGAGGGATAAACCTGAAGGCATTTGCCAATATCAGAAACAGAAGCTTGGTGTTTACCACTCCTGGAATGTTAATAATTCCTTGAGTTCCTCAAAAATAGAAAACTAGAACTCCACCTGAAGACAGATCTCAGAAAATTTTTCTTTCTATAAAAGAATAAGATAAGAAAAAAATAATTCTATTTGCAAAGTAAGACAACCAAAATTGTTTCTCTTTATCTTAAATTTAAGTGAAAAACCACATTGAAAATCAGGCCTCTGGAATTCAAAATACAGCTCTGCACTCATCTGCATTTAGTATTTCAATGTATAACACTTGCATGAATAGAAAAATCCCAAGTCCATACATTAATTTAAAATCTGTTGAACTTGGTAGTCTGTGAAGGACGATATAAATCTGATATGGAGAAAGTAACCATAAAACAAATCCCTTGAGATGCCTGATTAACTTCTAAAAATATAAGTTCAAGCACAAATATATGTATGTGTGTATGTATGTACATGTAAATATATAAAAACTTGCCCCCATAATTGACACTTGGAATAAATAAATGATCTTTAGACTTATCTTCTCAGAAACTACATATATTTAAATAGTAAATAAGTATGGTTAATATATTTGAAGAAAATACACAGCATTGATTATAGGTCTAAGACACAAGAAACCATTAAAAATGACCAAACATATTAAAAAGAAAATTACAATAGTTTTTCTAGAAAGGAAAAATGAAAATCAGTGAATTAAAAACACCTCAGTGAACAAAATGGAAGCAAATTAATGACAAGTTAAAAAATAGACAATAAATAACACAAAATACAAGCAAAATACACAAAAACATGCAAAATACACAAAAACATGCAAAATTTAAGAGATAATAGTAATGATTGTGAGTATACTGGAAAAAATATAAGGCACCAAACTTCAGGTTCAAGAAGTCTAGTGAATCTCCACAAATAAAAATAAGCAGAAATTTCAATCTAGGAGTTTCTTTTCAGGAATTTTTTCCTGAAAGTCTTAGGAAAATCTAGAAAGGGGGAAGAAAAGAAGATGACTGTCAGATTTGTATTAAGATGATATAGTAACAGCAAAAATATTTGTCTAAACACAGTGGGAAAATAACTTCAAAGTTATAATATAAAATTACCATGTACTATTTAGTGGTATGTTCTATAAATTCATAACAGGAATTTAGAACTACCAGGAGACATTCAATTTAAAAAATTATATAGCTTTTTCCAGGAAGAATATAAATAATCCTATAAAAAAATCTGAAATACAAGAAGGAAGAGTCCACATAGAAAAGTGTAAAAGAGGCCAGGCGCTGTGGCTCACCTCTGTAATCCCAGCATTTTGGGAGGCTGAGGCAGGTGGATCACCTGAGGTTGGGACTTTGAGACCAGCCTGACAAACATGGAGAAACTCCGCCTCTACTAAAAATACCAAATTAGCTGGGCATGGTGGCATATGCCTGTAATCCCAGGTAATCCCAGTTACTCGGGAGCCAGAGGCAGTAGAATGGTTTGAACCTGGGAGGTGGAGGTTTCAGTAAACTGAGATCGTGTCATTGTACTTCAGCCTGGGCAGCAAGAGCAAGACTCCAACTCAAAAAAATGTGTAAAAGTTTAGCACCAGCATATGTTTATCTATGAATGATCAAAATACATTAAACAAAACAAAAAAGATTAAATGTAAGTAGAGACCAATAGTAGCATAAAATTCATCAGTGGAACAGTGGGATGCTAAGCATCCTAAAGTCTTTGAATTGTCTTCAAGTTGGATAACAACAATGGGTACATTTAGATTTTTAAGTGGTATCTTAAACTTTAAGGGCAAAAATAAAAGGATAAAGTAAAATAGAGAAATAAGTCACTACAGACGAGAGATAGAAAAGAAAAAGGTAAAACTATGCCAAAAAAAGAACTTATAATAAAAAAGAATAAAGTATTCAAAATGAAGTTCAACAAAATATGTTGATAGATTTTAATCCAAATATATGATAGCAAACTGGGTCTAGAAGATGTTCTTAATCTGATTATGTATATTTAAAAAGAAAAAATAATAAATATTACCTAGAGGAGTAAGGTAGTAGAACTATTTCCTTTACAATGAAATACAATTCAGATGTCTGCTATTACTGATTCAATTTATGGTGCTGGTGGTTTAAAGCAGCAGAAAAAAATACATGTTTTATTTACATATCCCCAAGGAGATTTAATTTGCCTGCAAAAGAAAAAAAAAAGGTAATCTAAAAACAAATCATTAGAAGTAATAAGAAATAATAGCAACAGTATTTAGTATAAAGATAAGCATATCTTTGGATTAAGTATATGATAAAATGAGTAAGCATAGCAATAAAATAGTGACTCTTATAAATCTACAGTTGAGCTTAAAATACT
>NW_016107415.1:6073128-6077179 GCF_001604975.1 Cebus imitator
GCCTCAGCCTCCTGAGTAGCTGGGATTACAGGCACGCACCACCATGCCCAGCCAATTTTTTGTATTTTTAGTAGAGACGGGGTTTCACCATGTTGACCAGGATGGTCTCGATCTCCTGACCTCGTGATCCACCCGCCTCGGCCTCCCAAAGTGCTGGGATTACAGACTTGAGCCACCGGGCCCGGCCAACTCATCGTTTTTTATAGCTGCATAGTATTCCATGGTGTATATATGACACATTTTCTTTATCCAGTCTATCGTTGATGGATATTTGGGTTGGTTCCAGGCCTTTGCTATTGTAAACAGTGCCACAATGAACATACCTGTGCATGTGTCTTTATAATAGAACAATTTATAATTCTTTGGGTAAATACCCAGTAATGGGATTGCTGGGTCAAATGGTATTTCTATATTCTAGGTCCTTTAGGAATTGCCACACTGTCTTCCACAATGGTTGGACTAATTTGCACTCTCACCAACAGTGTAGAAGTGTTCCTATTTCTCCACATCCTCTCCAGCATCTGCTGTCTCCTGATTTTTTAATGATCACCATTCTAACTGGTATGAAATGGTATCTCAATGTGGTTTTGATTTGCATTTATCTAACGACTAGTAATGATGAGCATTTTTTCATGTGTTTCTTTGCCTCCTAGATGTCTTCTTTTGGACTATCTTTTCTATCCCATTCAGATGTTTGTTGTTGCTTTAAGAAATAAAGTTTCTGATCAGTGTTTTTTTTTTGAAAGGGCAAAGAATCAGAATAGACATTCCTTAAAAGAAGACACACAAACAGCCAACGGGTACAGGAAAAACTGCTCAAAATCACTAATCATCAGATAAATGCAAATGAAAAATGCATTGAGATATCATCTCATATCAGTTAGAATGGCTAATACCAAAAAGATAAAAGTAACAAACGCTGCCTAGAATGTAGAGAAAAGGAACTTTTATGCACTGTAGGTGGAGCACAGCCATTATGGAAAACTTAACAAAGATTTCTCAAAAAGCTAAAAATAGAACTACTCCATGATTGAGCAGTGCCACTAGATATCTATTTAAAGAAAAGGAAGTTAGTATATTGAAAAGGTATCTGCACCCCATGTTTATTGCAGCACTATTCACAGTAGCTAAATACGGAATCAACATTTATCCATCAACAGATGAACAGATACAGAAAATGTGATATACATACACAATGGAATATTAATCAGCCATAAAAAAGGACAAATTCCTGCCAAACTCAGCAAGTTCCATCGTTCTATGGCATTGTATGTTGACATTAGTTAGCAAGAACTTGAATTATTTTTTCAAACAGCTAGAAGGGAGGGTTTTGAATGTTCCCAATACAAAGAAATGATAAATGTTTGATCTGCTGATATGCTAAATATTCTGATTTGATCAGTATGCATTGTATACATGTATCAAAATATTACTCTGCACCTAATAAATATGTAAAATTATTACATGTCATTTAAAAATTTAAAAAAGAAAAATAGCAGCCACCCAATAAGCACAAAAGAATCCTGGGCATGGTGGTGGCTCACACCTATAATCCTAGCACTTTAGGAGGCTGAATCAGGAGGATCACTTTAGCCCAGTAGTTCAAGACCAGCCTGGGCAAGACAAGCATATCTCATCTCTACAATTTTTTTTTAGCCAGATGTGGGAGTGTACACCTGTAGCCTTAGCTACTCAGGAGACTGAGGTGATAGGATCACTTAAGCCCAGGAGTTAACCACTGCCCCACTGCCATGAATTATGATTGCATCACTTCACTTCAGCCTGGACAACACTGCAAGACCCTGAATCTTAAAAAAAAAGAAAGAAAGAAAAGAAAAAAGAAGAAGGATAGCCTCAATTTGAGGGACTGTATTTATGAAGCATTTAAATAGTGAAGTATAATTACTAAAATTACATACACATATATTTTCTCCTGTATTTTTTCCTGATAATCACTAGGAAAGAGGCAAAAAACCTATTAGAAAATCTGCAAATATACCTGAAGTATTTAAGGTCATAAGAAAGGAGGATGGCATAATGGCCAATTACATATAAATATTTTTCAATTTTTTTTAGAAATTTAAACAATACAAAATAAATAATGAGATATATCTTTTTTAAAAGCAACTTATTGAGAAAAAATTGAATTCTGACAATAACAATTATTGGTGAGGGTACAGCACAATATGAAATTTTATATGCTACTAGGAGAACTATAGTTTGAGATAGCCATTATAGTGAACATTTCTGAAAAACCAATTATTGCTTTTATTATTATATTATCTTATTTTTTAAGCACAACTCAGAATGGTTGAATTCAGAAGGTAGGATCCTGGGTATGTGATTAGTTAGTACAGGTAGATGCTGAATTCTTTCTTTGTAACTAAAAGGTGTGGTAGTAGATAAGTTTATGGGATATAAATAACTCAGAGTACACCAACATAGATGTACTTTATATAATCACTATATTTAAATAAATATAATTGAATATAAAAGCTCATTACTGAAAATAACTCTGCTTAGCATAATCATTTTCTGAAATGAAGACACATAATCTCTCACGTGCTCTCCCTGCCTCCCCTTCTCGGTCTCTTGAGATCACTTTCAAACACTGACATGTCTAATGATCTTACAGACTGGCTTATACTCGGTAATCTCCTGGGTTCTGGAGTGCCTACTGGTGTGATGTGCCTCCATAACAATTATTTAAACTAATTTTGCAGACATAATAAATACCATAAATAGAGGGAGAGCTTAGCTGTTCTTTTAAAGATTCTGTTTTTAAATACAGAAATGCCCCCTTTGTTCTCTTCACTGATTAATTTCACTATGTGCTCACTTCTGAGGCTTTGATATAATAATACAAATTATTCTGCAAAGAAAACTAAGATGAGATAGTATTAACCACTATAGCCTATTTTTTTCTATTTTAAGCCTGAACACAGCAAATAGTTTTGTTGAAAACAGAGAAAATTCAAAGAATCATAAAATTACTAGAGCCAGCTTTTGAAAGTGTACATATGATAATCTATGATAATCAGGAAGCCTCATTTATAAAAGAGAAGTCTGAGCTCTCACAGCCAGTTAGTTCAAAAGCGAAAACCATGTAACAAGTCCTCCTGCCTCCTCTGGAATCCTCCCATTGTATATCAACTTCCTTGGATTAAATTAGCATTCATCTCAGCATTTTACTGGATTCAATAATTTTTTTAGACTTGACTGGAAAATTCAGTCGAGGGTCTAAACTAAAAAGAAAAAAAGTAGCATGTTAAAATTTGGCCAGCACTCCTAAATACTGATGAAACACTTGGATGGGCAGTATAGGTAAAAGGGGTCATAGACTATGAGATAATTTGTACTCTTCATGGGGCTTGATAAATATGCATGACTGTAAACATTACAGTTTCCTCAACTGTAAAATTGTTGCTTACACAGAGACCCTGTTCAGAGTCCAGCAGGCGTGTGATTTGTGAGGGTCCTACACTCACTGATAAAGCATTCTTTGTCCTTTTGACTCTCATCGGTTCTCAGTCTCAAACTTGTTTAGGGAATGGAACTGGCGAACTAGTGCACTTTATATTAGGGTACAAATGCTTTTTAAGGGATTGTCATTTTCAGTTGTCATCTTGTCACTTTCAAAGTGATTTTGCAGTTTGGTTGGGAACGAAATGTTAAACCAAGAGAATAAATAGTTATAGCATGTGAGGTATAAAGGAACAATGGAGAGAAAAAAAATAAGGTAATCAACATAATAATAAAAATATGCAAGAGATGTCATCCTATTTTCATATCCAGAAATATGATATATAACAGTATATATAGCAATTCTGTCCATAATTAAACTGGTCAGATTAAAAATAAATTTTTGAATATCTATGCCTTAGGCTTTTATAGATTGTATTCTCCAAGAAAGGCACAAAGAAAGGACAAATAAGAATTTTAAGAAAATTGGCGCGTGCCTGTAATCCCAGCTACTCAGGAGGCTGAGGCAGGAGAATTGCCTGAACCCAGGAGGCGGAGGTTGCGGTGAGCCGAGATCGCGCCATTGCAC
>NW_016107415.1:6077258-6082647 GCF_001604975.1 Cebus imitator
AATTTTAAGAAAATTATAGAACTACTAATTAGAACTTATTTACTATTTTTGCTCAAGGATTACAAGACTGGCTTTAGGCATGGTGGCTCACAACTATAATCCCAGCACCTTGGGAGATGAGATGGAGCATCCCTTGAGGCCAGGAATTTGAGACAATCCTGGTCAACATAAATCGATCCTATCTCTATTAAAAAAAATCATAAGACTGGAAGCCCCTTCATATAAGGATAGTGATTGACCAGATTTAGGCATAGCATAGAGGCTGCTGTAAAATAAGGAAAAACACAAAATAAACTTAAACTTTGGACTGAGAGAAACTAAATCGGAGTTATGATACTAATAATTACTGTGTCTTATCATGGGTGATTCTTTAATCCTTCTGAGTAAAGTTAATTGAGAGTTAGAAGACCACATACCAGTGATAATATGATATGAGTCAGATACTATGATATAATACAAGTCAGGAAGAAGTTCACGGGTAGTAAACCAACCTGACCTCTTATTAAGTCAAAGTCACTAAGAAATTGTCTTTAATTCTCAATGTCTTCACCTGAAATGGAGATAATATTTATCTAAACAGTGAGACTTGAGGAGGATCTAACTTATATGCAAAATACATGGTAGTTATTTGTAAGAATGTTGAATAGTTGTTTATCATTCTCTTTGAGAATGTGGAATTGTGTAAATGCAAATTAGCAGTGCCTACACCATAATCTAGACTACCTAGTCCTAAACAGTCTATTTGTATGCCCACTAAGAATGCCACTTGTCACTATTGTCCTTTAAGAAGTGGGAATAAGCAGATGGAGCAGGTTCCCTCCACTAGATCACAGACCCACACTGCATGTGTAGCAGAGCAAAATGTCCCAGGTACTTCTCTCAGCGGGACAAGTGGAAGATTAGGAAGCCTGATTCTTCTCACATTTAGGAGTCTTTTGCTTGCAGATTTCCCATGGAAGCCTTTTCCTTCTGACCTAATATGTGATAGTGAAAATTCCTCAGACTCTTAGCTAACTGCAAATAAGCCTATTTTATAGAAAATAATAACTTAGAGAAAATAGTGAAGTGTTGACAAAGGCTGTATCACTAATGGTATTGATGGAACAGAGGATGATCTCATAAGGAAGATAAAAATCATAAAGATTCTCTACCACAAGATTTGGGTTTTAAATGTAAAGAGGATTTAGTAATACCTTAGCAAATTATTTTGCTGGGAATTTACTTTTGTGTATGCATAAATAATATATGATTACACTTATGTTTAAATAACTGTAAAAATGTTCATTCAATAAATATAAAATAGAAATGCTAAGATATTTAAACAACGTTGAGTTGTGGTTTAACTTAAAGACTTGATTGTTTCTTAGTGATTCAGAACA
This sequence comes from Cebus imitator, assembly GCF_001604975.1. NCBI lineage: Eukaryota > Metazoa > Chordata > Mammalia > Primates > Cebidae > Cebus > Cebus imitator. The sequence goes on from NW_016107415.1 coordinate 6,078,638, forward strand.
TTTGAAATATGATTATAATTGGTAGCGTCATAAATTTCATGAAATACATGAAAACCCTATGATAAGGAGAGCAGTACCCTCAACAATATGACCACTTTTGTTTGCAAATCAATTTTATTAAAACAATTTCAGGGTCGTGGTGCCCATTTGCACTCTAAGCACATGTTGTAGCCACCTGCAGAGCAGACACACCAAAAATTGGACCAAATGATAAAGATTTTGGTGTTAAGATACATGAAGTAATTATTATTTTTAAAAAATCAGAATTGGTAGATAACTGTACTGTTGAGACTAATAACTGATTTAGTTATATGTTAGAACAGAGTTTGAGATGAGGTGGTAATAATTTGACTGTACATGCATACCACTAAAGCTCTTTAATCTGTGGTTTCTACTATTTCTAGGAACCATTTGGTTTATGATTACCCAAAGTAATAAGGTAATTAAAAGGAAAAAAGAAAAATTAAAAGCTGACATGCTAAATTACAGAAGTATAAATTAGATATTCTCCATGGTACCCTTTTCTTTCGAATCCCCACACCCTTACCTGATGCCATGAGACCGTATCTTACAACTCAAGTGTTTTGCTTGCTTGGAGTGGTCTGTGTTAGTGTACACTCCCAGAGACTGAGAAGAGAAAATTAGAGGCATTGCAAGAGTGACAATTCCTAGCAATGGCTATATCCTCAAACCCAACACAATTAAATAACAAAGTTTTTTTCTTTTCTTTTTACCTATTGTTCTACTTCCCAACCAAATCCCAAAGCCTTCTTATGGCTTTCTTATTTAGGCTGTAATTACTTTTGCCTAAATCTTAAATTTATTTTTCTTATGGAAGTTATTTTGGCTTATTGAACTTTATTTTTATAATGGTTATTATCTCTCACCTTTTGGGCAATTTGAAGGTCTCCCTGCCTAATTTATCAACTTCTAATCTTCAAAGAAATATGAAATCTTCGTATTTATCAGGAGTATAGGTATGATTACACTAACTAGTGTTTCTCATGAAATATATGACATTTTCATAGGCTGAAGAAAGAGAAAAGATAATTGATTTTATGTAACTTAAATATCTATGAGTGTTTTTGTTTAAGTGTCAAGAATTCAAATCACAACCCTATCATTAACTAGCATCTGTTTGATTTTGGGGAAATTTGGAAATTATTTACCTGCATCTCATGTGTTCACACATTGTATTGTTTTTGGTGGTCGTATGTCTTTATATTAGTGAGTATTTTTGGAATGAATGCACATGAAAATAGGAGCAAGTTTTGGCAATTTGGCAACTGCTGCTGCTGAAACGGGGCTTGAATCTCAGAATTCCAAGATGTGCATCGATCTACCCTAATGCCGAACTGTTCTCAAGAAAAACCTGGTCTCAAGATGCTAATCAAGAGAGCTAATCCAGAAATGAACCTATTTTCTGAAGGTTTCTGTATCCTATTTTGGTAGTGCTATTGAATGTAAAGGATAATGGGCTACCCCCAGAGCTAAGAATCCCAACCAGTCCTCCTATTGGACTTAATCAGAAGTATGGCGTATATGTGCCATATTTTCTTTATCTCATCTATCATTGATGGGCATTTGGGTTGACTCCAAACCTTTGCTATTGTAAATGCCAATAGGAGGACTGGTTGGGATTCTTAGCTCTGAGGGTGCCCCATTATCCTTTACGCTCAATGGCACTACCAAAATATGGTACAGAAACTTTCAGAAAATAGGGTCATCTCTGGATTAGCTCTCTCCATTCCTGGGTTAAAGAAGTCTGAAGGCAGTAGATGAGCGTTGTCCCATATCCTCTGCTTTAGGGCTATGGAGCCTAAACTATAGAATCACGAGTGTTTCATCATTATTATCTGATGCCAGATTAAGCAGATGTGGTGGTGGTGGTGGTGGTGGTGGTGGGGTGTGTGTGTGTGTGTGTGTGTGTGTGTGTGTATGTGTGTGTCATGTTTAATCCAGCAATGGTTATAGAGCTTCTCGAGCCAAGTCTCTTTTATTTTCAAAATACAATAGCAAGTTGTAAAGGCTAAGTTTTCAACCTTACTTCAGTATAGATGAAGAGGTATCTCCTCCAAATTACCAACATTGCAAAGAGTTGGCAAGATGTTTTCAGCTTGGCACATAGAACCTAAACACTTTTTGCACTGTGTATTTAAACTTGTCCAGTGGCAGAACATGCTTTATGATACCACTAAATTTTAAGTACAATGGCTCTAGCAATGACATTGTTTACATGAGCAATTTCCCTTTTACAAGACCTGTAAAAACTGCTAAAATGTGAATAACCTGGACTAATGAGAACTAATTCCTTAAATAAATAAAACCATGATTTTCCAAAGGGCTCTTTATAAAACATGTTTACAATTACACAATAAAATATTGAGCTATGTGAATATCAATACTAGGAAACCCAATAATCCTACAATGGGCAACTTGCTCACCAGATATTTATGCTTCATAATAGTAACAACAGATAAAACATATAAATAGCTTTTGATATCTCTGGTTATAGTGTAGAGAGTGTTGTTTTCTATTTATTTGTGGTGTCAGTAGTGTCAATAAAATCATTTATGTAAATATTTTAAAAATACAGGTTTGTATAAAATAACACATATAAACCTTATAGAACAGATTCTCTAAGTGCTTAAGGGATACTACAATTTGAGATTTATTTATAATCTCTACAGAGCCAACTAACAGATTGTAATTATGATTTTATGACTAAAATTTAAAAATAATCCTAAAAATGCTAGTGATATATAGTGTACAATTTGAAGATCAATTATTATTGTTCAAAGAAATTTCACTTGGCTTACCACATTTCTTCTTAGAAAATATCCCCTTGCAGCAGGTAGAGTTGATGTTATTTACACTTTACATTACATAGCTGATAGCCAGAGAGCTACTGTGTGCAAGAGACAGGGCTTGCCCTATGACCTGACTTCTAGGCACCTGTGCTTTCCATTGGAATCATCTTTGTCTGACAACTCTGCTGAAAATCTTGCTGGCCAAAGGAAGATTTTTGAATGATTTTGGAAATGATACAGCAGGTGATGTTCACAGAACACTCCTCCATAGTCTGCCTATTAGCTGTACCTCCATCTCTCTTTCTCACTCAAGAAAGTCTATCAGAATGTGAATCAGGAAGAGGCTATTAAAGTTTGATTTGGTGAATCTCTCATATTATTACCTTAAAATTATTAGTCTTCACTCCTTTGAACACCAAACAATTCTTCTTTGGACACTAAAATAATGAAATTTTCATTAACCAGTGTTGGAAAGTCGGAGACAGGAAAATCAAGACATCTTACTACTGGCCTTTAAAGATGCACCAAGCCTTCAGATGTAAGCTGGTGAAGACTTTCAAAATATAAACAATTTAGATTATGGATTTTTGTTCCTGCTATCACCATTATCTGTTACTGCAATCTATAATAACCTTGGAATTTGGTAAAGAGGAGAAGGAATAATTGGGAAGAGAAGAGAACGCAGTGGAACATCTGTCCCCAACTCACACCTCTGGACTACAGCCCAGTGGGAGAAGAGATAAGACATGTCAGGAAAACTTAGGGAAAATAAGTAGTTCCACCTTAATCCAGGCAAGATTGCCTGTGCTGAGCACATGATTTGCATGAGTGATTCTCAAACTTTTTGATCTCAGGGGCATTTTTCTTCTTTCAAAATTATTATTATAGACCTCAAAGAGTTTTATTTCATGGCGTGTTTGAGTGTGTGTGTGTGTGAGAGAGACATTAGAACTAATAAATTGTTTAAAACAAAAGAATACATAAGCAGTCATTTCATTAGCTACAAAAGTGATGCCATTACATGGCACGTAGTCTCTGCAAAATTCCAGTAAAATAGGCATATAACACCTAAGTATTATTATAAGAAGGATTCTGACCTCACAGACCCCTGAAAGCGTCTCAGGAAACCTCAGCATTCTCTAAACCATTCTTTGAGTACTGTTGCTTTAGAGAACCCTACAGTTCTCTCTTTCTCTCTCT
>NW_016107415.1:6082754-6182956 GCF_001604975.1 Cebus imitator
CACACACACACACACACACACACACACACACACACCTGAAACACAGTTAACATTTTTTGTTTGTGGTCATGTGAAAAATATTTTTTGAAAATTTGGTGACCAAATGAGTACTACAGGAAAGCAAGGTAAATTGAGGACTTATCTTTACCCTGGAGTATACAGGCTGAGACTCCAGGAGTGTGAGCTGCATACAGCAGGCCAGGAGTATGGAGAAAACCACAGTTTTTGCCCTTACAAGGCAGAGAAAAAGATCTTGCTTTGGCTTAATATTAACTGCCTCCAATCACTGGAGCCAATGTCTAGGTAGATTGAGTTCACCACAAAACAGAACATGGTGCTTCTTCTTTCCTCTCTGTTAGATTTGGGAGACCCTTAGGACCACCTGGAAATACTGGATCAGAACATTTAGGTAAAGAGCAGGAAAACACCTGCTTGGTTCAGCCATCTGAAAACCTAAATCAGGTCAGTTCATGTATTAGTCCATTCTCAGATTGCTATAAAGAGCTAAACAATACTCTCTTCAGACCTGGGGTAGGAAGAAGACTATGGACTTAAAAAGAAAAAAGAAAAAAATACATATCTTCAAAATATTTTGTCATAGGGTATGTGGGTACATTTCTACACTTTCCCCAAGCCCATTAATGCATGTGCATATACACACACACAGACATACACACACACACAGGCTGGAGAGCAGAGATTCGATCCTCGCTTACTATAGCTTTCACCTCCCAGGCTCAAGCTCCCACCTCAGCCTCCCTAGTAGCTGGGAACACTAGCATGCCACCACATCTGGCTAATTCTGGCATTTGTTGTAGACACAGGGTTTCATCATGTTGCCCAAGCCGGTCCCAAACTTTTGAGTTCAAGCAATCTGCTCGCTTTGGTCTCCAAAAGTGCTGGGGTTACAGGTGTGAGTCACCGTGCCCGTCCCCAGATAGTTTTATGTTCAGTAGCCCTGCTGTGCTCCCCAACTCAACAGAAATACTACTGTCAAAGAAAATGATGGAAAGGTAGATCTGGATGCAACATTGGCTAGGGACCACCCCTGAATTTTTTTTCATGGCTTTGAAGAGATTTGTTGGAGAGCTTAATTCCTTGTAAATAATGTGAACTAGAAATGAGAGCAACATAGCCACCAAAATGCTACCAGACACAACAAATTTTACAGTGCACATTTCCTATTTTCTAGACAAAAGCAAATCTAGAGTAAGCCTCCAACCAGGGACATAGAGGGAAAATTGAAACCTCAGAGGATGGCCAATGGCAGGACATTTATACAGGGGGCTGGATTCATGAGGGAAGCCTAGTCACCAGGGGCCCCATCTCTCTAAAGCAATCACAGTTCAAAGCACAAACCAAAAGAACTGCCAAGTCCATTAATTGTGCTAAGTATGGAGAAGTAACCAGGGCTCATACACTGTCATCATGAAATTGTTTGATTTATCTTAGACACAGGTGCCACTTTTTGTAGAAGAAGATAGAAGGGAGGACCTGGAAATGAATATAATGTAGTTTGGGAAAAATAGCAATTAAGTCTAAGGAAACCATGGATAGAACTGACTAGATTAGGCATCCTATGTCTTCCCTTAAGAGAGTTAATTATAAATTCATCAAATAAACATAAGAAAAATTACTTTTTTATTCACTGCAGGTGGTCACTATGGAAATTTCTAGTTATGCCATTAGTAATATTGAATCTTCTTTAATTTATTCAAAATCTAAGAGGTGTTAGGAAAGATAAAATTTATAAGTTAGCTCTTAATTAAAACATTTAAAAAGCAGCAAACAATGCAAATTATTGCAGGTAGAGTTTAGATTCAATAAAATAAGAGTCATTTCCCTGGATATGTGTTTTAACTAATGCTGACATTTTTTGGTGTGTGTAGGAGAGGTGAGGTTTCTGCTGTTGAAGATGCTTTTTCTTCTCCATTAAGGATAAGTCCAGCTTATACATTCCAGTGCAGTTAAAATTAAAATCTTACCATACACAACATATTGAAGCGAAGAGTTTAGAACGGCACCTAGTAAATAATAAGTGCTAAAGAAATATAAGCTACATTATTACTCATACCATTGAAAATTCCTTTATCCACCTGAAATGTACTTTCACTGGCCCACTTATCCCTGTGAAAATTTTTCTCATACTTTCTACTCTCAATTTGGCATTTTCTTTGCACAATTTCCTTTTACTCTCCAGGAATGAATAATAACATTTTCTCCTAAGACCTAGAAAATTTTATACACAAATCTACTTGGACAGTTATCAGAATGTGCTAAAAATATGTCTGTATAGCAATTACAAGCCTCTCAAGGATTTAGTCTATTCCTCGCAGTGGGTGCTCAATGAAGCTTTCTGCATAAATAATTAGTGAATTGTTTTTACTTTACTAAAAGTGTCTATGTGATAGCTACTTTTGGCCTGGGACCATATGATGCTATTAATCTGTTTTTCTCTGATCAGAGAATTGTAATTCTTAGGACTGGTTTCTTTCTGTAGTAAGCCAGATCCTCAATATAGAATTGAGTACCTGTGAGTTTACCATATTTCTTCCATTCAGCCTTTCATAATGGTAACAATAATAGTAGTCATATCAGATAATTTTATTTAGTTATTTTTTTGAGCTAAACATTGTAATAAGGGTTTTTGGAGGATGTTCTTAATTATAGTCATATGAACTTTATCATTTGAGTAGCGTATTGTATCCATTAGAGTTCATCAGATGAACTCTATAATTTGAGTAGCAGTATTGACCCATTAATTGGATCCATTGTATCCAAATTAATACAAATTAATACACATGAGAAATGAGAAAACTAGGCTAAAGATGAATTAATTTGCTGGAGTTCATATAGTTCATAAGTAGTCACGTCACATTTCTACAACCAGGCCATGTTGTAAAAGGACCTTTTTAATTCTAATTGCTAATGCTATTTTAGAGACAAGCATTAATTATGAATATGATGATTTTAGGTTTTTGGCTAACCGTTCAGGTAGATATTAATAACCTTGAAGGTTGAGTATTTATTTATGATGGAAATAACTTGAAACTGTATTTTTTCATATATAAGGCACATATGTGTGTATTATTGCTTATATACACAATTATGAGCAAGAACAAAAAAGCATAACCCATTCACTTATAAATGAGGAAATTGAGAACCAGCTATAGCAATAATAGTATCTCTCATGAGATGAAGCAACACTGGATAAAAAAATTCCAGAATTAGTTTTATTTGGTGCTGTTTCATCTCATGAAAGATATCATTCTGCAATTTTCCTTCTTATCTTTATCTGGTTTTGGTTTTAGGGTAATGTTGGCTGAATAGAAGGAGTTAGAAATTGATCCTTCTAATTTTGGAAAACAATGTAGAGTATTGGTATTGTTTCTTCTTTAAAAGTTTTGTGAAATCCACATGTTAAAGTATCTGGGTCTGGTAATTTTTAGAGAAGTTCTTCATTATTGATTTAATTTATTTAACAGACATAAGCCTATTCAAGTTACATATTTTTCCATGTGTAAATATTGGTATTTTGTGTTTTTCAAGTTCCATTTAATCTAAATTTGTGGGCATAAATTAGTTCACAATTTATTTTCTTTTGCTTGTTTAAGGCTTAATTTGTTCTTCCTCAAAACTCCTGAGATAGAAGCTCAGATTTTGAATTAGATATTTTCTCTTTTCTATATATGTATTTAGTGCTACAGTGTTTTTAATTTGTGTTTCATGGTTTAGAATGTGGCCTTTCTTGGCAACTGTTCATTTGAACTTGAGAATATATATGGGTTTTGCAAGGGCTGTAATTCTTATACTTTTTCCTTGATAAATAAGCTGGGCTTTTTCTCCTGGCTTCTTTCAAGATTTATTCTCCTGGTTTATCTCCAGTTTAATATAATGTACATAGCTGTGGTTTTGTTTGGTCTTCCATTGTCTGAGATTCCAGAATCTTTGGTTTAATGACTGTGATTAATTTTTTGAAAGTTATTATGTTTCTTTTATTTCATTGTCTCTCTTCTGGTGTTCAAATGACGTTGTGTGTATGTATTTTGAAATTGTTCCACATTCTTGCATGTTATTTTTTGTTTTTACTTTTACTTTTTTATCTGTTTTCATCTTCGTATTTAAGTCTGAGAAATGTGTATTCAAGCCCACAGATTATTACCTCAGTGGGGTCCAGTCTATTGGTAAGTCCATAAAAGCATTCTTTATTTCTATTTTGTGTTCTTGATTTCTAGTATTTTCTTTTGATTATTTCTTAGGATTTTGAGTTCTCTGCCAACATTACTCACCTAGTCTTGCATATTATCTACTTTTTCTGAGAGCCCTTAATAAATTAATCATAGTTATTTTAAATTTCCTGTCTAATAACTTCAACGTCTATGTCACATCTAAATCTGGTTCTTATGATTGCTTATCTTTTCTGACTGTGTTTTATGTTACATTTTGGCATGCCTTGTAATTTTTTGTTGAGAGATGAGCATGTACTAAGTACTTGGAACTGGGGTAAATAGGCCATTAGTAGTGAGAATTTATTTAAATATGTCAAGGAGTTGAACTGTGTTTATTGCTTTCTGTAGCTCTTCCTACAGGATTCAAGTTCTTCTAGTGTATTTTCTTTTTCTCCTATATTGTTTGGAGTCACTTAAGTACTCCTCCTCAGAGATAGTTTTCATCTTTGAGCTTTTTCATTGTAATCTGCTGCCATTACTTGGGAGCCTTGCTGGTACACAGTAAGGGAGAGAGATGGGAATGTACTTTATAATCTCAGTGCTTTAATGTGCCTCTATCTCTGGGATGTTACCTACATAAGCGTTTCTCCCATGATAAAGACTTTTTTCCTCCTTGCTCCCTACTCTGTAACCTGGCCTTTGTGTTTCAAGTCTATTTTTGTGAAACACTGATTCCTGTTGACTATATACGCACATGCACACACACACACACACAAACACATATACACACCTCGCTTCTTAAGATGGGAAGGCTAGAAGAGTTTGAAGAAGGAGAACTGCCTTTTCTTCAGCTAAGACAAGGCTCACAAAGTATTTTCCCCAAAAGAGTAGGTCTGTGTTATGGAGAAGGTTCTAGCTATATTTCACAGTGATTGGAGCCAGGCATTGTTCTGAGATCTTTACTGGGAGATGCTGACGATGCTCCTAAGAAGTAAGTTTTATGAAATTGCTAGGGTCCTCTGGGACTGCTGTCTTATTGAAAGTCCCACTCTCACACTTATCCTTACTCAGACTCCAGCACTCAAGTAGTTCATCAAATTACCATCTAAGCGTCCCTAGCAGTTTATGTTTCTACAGTCTCTGCTGCAGATGGGCAGATCTTGGTTGTGACTCTCCTTTTGGGCATGTCTCTCTAGATTTTGGGAAGGCAGGTAGTTCTGAAACCTTAGTTCCCTAATGTGTTTAATAAAAGGCATTAATTTTCAGTTCACCCAGGCTTTTATTGTTGCAAGACAGCAGTGCAGGTTTCTAAGGTCTTTACATTTTGGCACTAATGTCACTTTATAATTGTTCACTAATTTTGCATCCCTTTCCTATGCTCTAATTCCATTGTGTGTTAATCTAAATTTCATGTATTCCTGCATTTATACAACAATTTGATGCTGATGTACTAGTTAATAACTGCTCAAAGGATGAAAGTAGTCAATATCTCATCCTCAGTGGCCAGAAACATAAGATCTATTGTGCTTATGCCAATCTGAATTATTTTTCTTGTTTCTAAGCCATCATGTGTGATCTTAGTGGCAATTGTGGAAAGAATCTTTCAAAATTACCAGTCACAATCAGGCTAGTGTTCAAAATTAGAAAATTAAATCTGAAAATGTTTTGAGTATCTAGAAATTAAAAGACAACTATTTGTGTAGAGGTTTGACGATATTGGGATGAAGGTAATCCTAAAGATATTAGCTATTAAATGCTAAAATTGATTGTACAGATCAATTTAAAATGGCAACAAATGGGAAATACTATATGTAAATGTAATAAGAGATCCTATTTTACTTGCTATGAAATTTCAGAGAAGAGAGACTGCTGTGTCATGCCAATCTAGGCCTACACAAAGAATGCAGTATCTTAAACCACTATGTGTAATCACATGCCTGCTTTTTACCCTCATAAATGGAAAATTTCTATGTACACATGAACCTTTTAAATTTATTTTGTTTAAATTTCGTGTATTCAGTATTCTTTACAAAAATAGTATGTTTATGTATACGCACAGAAACCAAGCGTTATTTTTCATGCTTAAGAGTAAAATGAGAAAAATTAGCTTCAGTAATCTGTGTGTGCATGTCTGTGTGTATTTTTCATTTTGGATTCCAAAAAAAAATTTAAATGATGTACAAATAAAAGTAATGTTTAAAATTGCTTCACATTTATTCCAGCTTATGAGACATCAGTAGACTTCACACTGGCTCATTAGTGGTGCTTATGAAACAAGAGCAGGAGAAACAAGAAGGAACAGCTGTTTGGAAATGCAAGGAGAGAAATTAGAGCAGAAATGCAGGTAAAATATGGACACTTTGAAAATAATTGTAGTGATATCAAAAAGGTACAATTTAAACATTATTTAAAAATACCTTGCAAGCTACTTTAAAAACTCAGGGATCCTGAGTCAATAATGAGTTTATGCATCAGCTACTCCATATGTAATTGAAATGTGGAGAATGCTGTCTGTGTTATTCATTAAAAACTCCATCCCAGCTGGGTATGGTGGCACATGCCTGTAATCCCAGCACTTTGGGAGGCTGAGGTGGGTGGATCACTTGAGGTCGGGAATTCAAGACCAGCTTGGCCAACAGGGCAAAACCCTATCGCTACTAAAAATACAAAAATTATCCAAGCACGGTGGTGGGTGCCTGTAATTCCAGCAACTTGGGAGGCTGAGACAAGAGACTCACTTGATCCCGGGAGGCAGNAAAAAAAAAAAAAAAAAAAAAAAAAAAAAAAAAAAAAAAAAAAAAAAAAAAAAAACAGAAAAACTTCATCCCATTGTGGAGGAGGAAAGTAACTTCTCCTTGGAGAACACTTTAAGAGTTTGAAATTTAAAACTACCAGAGAGGGGTCACTAAGGCCATCAGTATTTTAATTCATGACTTGAAGGATATTGTGTATAAGGGGAACCTTGTCTCATTCAGTTGCTACCTTTCATTGTCAAAGAAAGGGATTTGGAGAAGCAAAATGGAAAGAAACTTAAAAAAATTAGGAGAGTGAGATTTATTTTGTGTATTCTTCATATACAGAGAATGATTTGATTGTTGTAATTGCATTCAAATTTGGTAGAACAGTAATCTGTCAAATTTACTGTCTTGCACTATGAATTTCTCTCTAATCGAAGTCCAACTCAAACCCCACATTTCTGGAACCCAAATTCTGCTGTTTCTGAGTTTAATTTCTTCAAACCTATCTCTATTCTGAACTTACAGAGTTCTCACATTCTCATGGCAGCATGCAATAACTATATTATATAACTTACAAGCCAAATGTAATCAAGGTGGCTTTGCTCAATGATGTTTGGAGAAAACAATGGAGCAGTATTATTATAATGAAAAATGTATTACAATATATTTTAATCTTGAATGCGGTAGTATGACTCTTCTAGTTGTTTAGACAAGTATATGTCAGTATGTGGCATTTGGAAAACTCTCCTCAAACATAATTTACTCCACACAATTCTATGTGAGTACCATTTTTGTGTATATTTTTCAGCAAGCCAAGTGTTTTGGATTATGTCCATGCAGACAGATAATCATTTATTTATTAATTGAGCTTCGGAATCTGAAAGGTGCTGAATAATATAAGTGAGAATAAAAAACAGAAAGAAAATTCCCTCTTAATGGTCATATCATCCATGTAGCAAGAAGTCCAGGTTTAGTTTAAGCAGTGCTTATTCTAAAGGCACTTCTTCCCTTTCTGAAAGCCAGAAGAGCTATACTCCTTAAGGAAATCAGCATTTCACACAACCCACATTGGTAGACAATCAAGCACATTTGTATAAAATTAAGAAAATCATAGTGATGCCTGGATGAAATAGCCCTGAACTAGGTCTTTCTAAGCCTTCACCATCAAATTCAGTGCCCCAGGGTTAGGTCTTCATATTTGGAATTAAAGTTAAGCCCCATAGACAAAATTGTTCCTTTTCAGGCTATTATTGTTGATTTTGTTGGGTGCCAGCCCCAACCCTGTACGTGGGTGCCCTTAGTCCCAGCGGTGATGAGGGAGTGAGAAAAGAAATAAAGACAAGAGCCTTGTTTCACAGTATGGGTCCAGGGGACCAACCCAAGTGCGGGGACTGCGTTGGCCCTGAGCTCTGGGCTCCACCCACTTTTATTATGTGCATTATCTTATTAATCTTGCAGGCTGTGGTGAGGGTAGGTGAGAAGGGTAAACTAAAAGCTATTGTGGGGTAAGATAGCCAGGGAAAGAGCATGCGTCTGCAGCATTCAATAGCACATGCGGTTCTTCTAAGAAATGCTAACTTAGGACACTGAATTTTACCACCGATTATTATTAAGGTGCATCTACATAGAAGCCCATCAAGGCACAAACAGAGCTAGAGCCAAGAACACTTCTCTAGTTCTACATAAAGGATTAGAGAATGAAATTTCTAATTCTCACAGGCTGTGGAACCCACTTCCAGTTTTGTTTTGTTTTTTTTTCCCTCTGTCCTCCTATGGCTGGCAAAGGGAGCTCCTGGGAGCTTTAAAGTACCCAGGGTATTTATACAGAGAAAGAAAAGCCCAAGAGATAAACTGACAAAATTGTTTAAGATCTACTGGTTTCATCTCAACTTCACATGCATGAACCTGATCCTAATCAGCATACCAAAGACTTTGAGAATGGATCACAACCAAGGACCCAGGTTGACTACAGAATAGCGCACACCAAGACAGATATGGATTAGCAATGCAAATAAATTAAAAAATGAACAGATATTAAAACCACAACTCACAGAAGTGTTTTGGAACTAGTATCTTGAAACTAATAAGGCATGTTACCAATTAAATTTAAAAAAATAGAATTTAGATAAAAGCCAGAGCTCTATAATATAATAATAAAAGTATACAGAATATAACCCAGAATTACTCAGAAAAAACAAAAACAAGGGGAATTTCAAACTAAGATGGGAATAGACAATTGGATGATGCAAACAATGAATTGACAAAGATTTGAAATGTTCTACCAAAGTATTTAACTAACTCATAAATCATACTCCAACAAGCAGTTATGAACAATTAAAAAATGGAAAAAATTCAGGTTTTGGTAATAACATAGGGAATATAAAGAAGACCCAAACAGGAATTTTATAATTAAGATTGTAAAAATAGATATGAAAACTTCACTGATCTGGATAAATAGGAAAATAAAGATGAGAGAATGAAAGAGTGAACTTTAAGATCTAGCAATATAAATAGTCTAATCTGAACAACAAAGAAAAATGATTTAATAATAAATAATAAGCAAAGCCTAGAGGTCTTTGGGACCAACAGAAAATACCTCACATTTGTGTTATCAAACTTCCATAAGATAGGAGAAAGTAGTGCTGAAACGGGATTTGAAGAAAAAATGATTGAAAACTTCCAAATTTTATCAAAAGACATAAATGTTTGGATTCATTCAAAAAGTCCATAAGTTCCAAAATAGGATAAATCCATACAAATTCACACCAAAACACATGATAATCAAACTGCTGTAAACTAAAAACAAAGTATTTCAAGAGCACCAAGAGAAAATAAAAAAAATGACATATTACCAATGGAGAAAAACATTTTGAATAACAGGATTTTATTTCAGAAACTATGAAAGTAGAAGAAAAATGACACAAGTGCTGAAAGAAAAGAACCATTATTCTGAAGTTTATAACTAGCAAAAACATCTATCAAGAATGAAAATAAATAAGTGCTCAAAAAAATTAAAACTAAGGGAATGTGTTTTCAGCATATCTGATATAAAATAAATGCTAAACAAACTCATTACACAAAGAAGTGATATAAGAAGGAAATATGGAACATAAGAAACTACCTATGATAGAGAGAACTGTTACTTAATGATAAAATTTTTCATTCACCAAAATACGTAACAGTCCTAAATAGGCAGGTAACCAATAACAGAACTTCAAAATATACAGCACAAACACTGAGAGGTGGAAATAAAAAATATATAAATCTGCAACTATCAAATATGACTTCAACACACCTTTCTCTGTAAGGGATATAAATAGTAGACAGAAACTAATGAAGAATATATAAGTACAAAATGACACCATCATCCTAATTGATCTAATTGACATCTATAGAATATTACTCAAAGCAACAGGAGAATATGCATTTTTCTAAGATGCATATGAATCATTCACCTGTATAAACTATATCTGTGGCATAAAATAAATTTAACAAATTTTAAAGAATTGAATGAATACAAAATGTTATCAAGTCATACTGAAATCAAACTAGAAATGAATGACAAATATATTGAAAATATTAATGTTTTAAAATAAAAATATATTTGTGCAGGGGTTTTTTGTGGATGTTTTATTCTGTAGTGTAAATAGCATGTGCATGTTTAACTTTACAAAAAAGTGCCTATTCATAATTGTCCAAACCTCAAAAATGCAAATACTCTGGTTGAATAGAAAAGTAAATATGGTACATTCACACAATGAAATACTACTCAGGAATTAAAGTCAATAAATTATTGATATGTTCAACAGCTTGGATGAACATCATAGACAATATGTTAAATTTTAAAAGCCCAGTTCAAAATATTGCATAGTGTATAAGTCCATTCATATGTCACTTTTGAAAAAGACAAAATAATAGTGATAGAAAATAGATCAGTGTTTTCTGAGTGTTAGGAATTGGATTAGAGTGTGATTATCAAGGGATCATACCAAGGATTTTAGTCGTACTGTTACTGCTGTATATCTTGATTGTGGCAGTAGTTTCAGATCTATAGATGTATTAAAATCTAAAACTCTGCACCAAAATCTAATCAATGTTATATGATACTTTGAAAAAAGAAACATTGCTGAATTATTAAAACCCAAAGGAACAGATTATTTTCTTTCTTGTATTAAACCCAACAGGTAAGGATAATATGTGACTGCAGAGATTTAACGTAATGGGAGTAAACAACATGTGAATCTTACTGATATTGAAATATTGGAGCCAAGATTAAAATGCTGAATTACATTTAAAATATCAATTGCATGATTGCTTTCAAAACCATTTCTCCAAGAAAGATTTTTATTTTTATTTTGTTATTAAATAAAAGGTTTTAGGCAAATAAAAGTTGGTTTCAGATTTGATTTTATCTTTTTTTTATTATATCAAAGATTTGAAAATAGTTAACACATACAAGTATAGATACCTGTCATTGTGCTACATACTTTGGGGGAAGCAGCTACTAGTTAGGGGATTGAGAAAGTAATAAGAAAATGTAAGGGAAGTTAAAGCATGAATGGTTCTTTTAAAGTATCTTACAGTATATTTAATAATTTCGTTCAAGAAAAAGAGAGAGTGAGGGAGACGAGAGATAAAATTAGTTTCAGATATATGACAGGTATTATACATTATTTCATAATAACATTATTCAAAGAAGTATAATGTTAAGACATACAATTATAAATTTTTAAATAATCACAATTGAAAAGTAAAATAAACATTAAGAATTAATTTTGATAATGTATAATATATGTCATTTATTTCTTGTTAAATATATAATAAATATATAATAGTAAATTTTTATTAACATAACATATTCAAAATGTGACCCAATATATAACCAATATAAAATTGTTTATGAGCTATTTTACATTCTTTTTTGGTACTAAGTTGTTTTTGTACTATTTAAAAATTTTTTACATTTCAATCCCTATACTAGATTGTCATCAGGAATACATTATTATATTTAGATTTCATAAAATTAAACATTGAGAAAGTAGGTTCACATGCTCAATTTGTTCCCAATGTCCTTCCTTATACATTTTCCAATAACTAAATTGAGAAACCATTATGAAATGTAAACTGATGAAACTTAAATTAAATTTAAAATTCCGGTTTTTCGGCACCTTAATCACATTTCTAGTGTTCATTATTCACAGGATACCTGTGGCTTTCATTTTGAACATAGCTATCCTAGTACATAAATTTAAATAGTATCTAAATGCTTACAGACATTTTGCAGTAGGTTATTTTTGTTTTAGAAATGATTTTGCATCTTATAAGTTTTACAATAAAAACTCTTTTGTCCTATTTATCTCTACTCCTGGAAATGATAATTTGTGACCATAAGTGTAAGAAAACACACACAAAAAGTGACCAGTGTTTATAATTTTCATTTTTGTGCTATTACTTTGACAAAATCTTGCTGTTAACTATGCTGGTACTTCACAGTGTAGCAACCAATCTGGTATATTCCACCTCATGAAGCACATTCTCCCTTCTGATATGTCTGCTCAATTGGGATGCAAAATGAAATAGAATACTTATTTGCAATTTGTTTTCATATAAATTGATTAAAATTCTCATTTCCCAATATTTGAAATGATACAACTATATCATATAAAATCATTAGACTGATTTCACTTTCCACAAAGTACAAATGTCATGGCAAAATCTTCCTCACCTCGTGAAAAGAAGTCATTATCTGCAAAAGACAACTCCATGGATAAGCAGAAAAGTGGGCAATTTTTAAATACAGGTAATCTCCTACTTTATGTTTTTGACATTTTGTGTCCAATTCCATGCTTTTAATACTTTAAGAACCCTTTAAAAATATTTTAAAACATTTTTATTGATATATAAAATCTTATATATTTATGGCATACATGTGACATTTTGTTACAAGCATGGAATGTGTAGGGATAAAGTCAGATATTTGAAGTGTTCATCACTTTTTATCATTTCCATGTGTTGAGAACAATTCAAATCTTCTCGTATAGCTACTTTGAAATATACAATTCATTGTTGCCACTATAGTCAATCCATATAGCTATCAAACAGTAGAGCTCATTCCTTTTATCTAACTGTATGTTTCTAACTTACTTTTCTTCATCCACTCCTCCCATCCACTCCCACTTGCCAGTCTCTAGTATCTAACATTTACTATCTACTTTTATGAGATCAAAATATTTGTCTATTACATGTGACTGAGAACATGCAATATTTGTTTTTTCAGTGTCTGGTTTATTTTACTTAATGACTTCTAGCTCTATCCATGTTGCTTCAAATTACACAATTTCATTATTTTTTCAATAGCAGAGTACTATTCCATTGTGTGTGTGTGTGTGTATACACACACACACATATATATATATATGTATATATTCTACATTTTCTTTATCCATTTGTCTGTCAATGAACACTTAGGTTGATTTCATATTTTTGGTATTATGAATAGTGCTACAATAAACATGCAAGGACAGTTATGTCTTTGATATACTGATTTATTTTCCTTTAGATAAATAACCAGTAGTAGGATTTCTGGATCATATGATAGTTCTAATTTTAGTTTTTTGAGAAATCTCCAGACTGTTTTCCATAGTGGCTTCTTTTATTAATAGCCTTTTTTTTTTTTTTTTTTTAATGGAATCTCTCTCTGTCTCACAGGCTGGGGTGCAGTAGAGGGATCCTGGGTCATTGTAACCTCTGTCTCCTAGGTTCAAGCAATTCTCCTGCCTCAGCCTCCTGAGTAGTTGAGATTACAGAGGTGTGCCAGCATACTGGGCTAAATTTTTTGTATTCTTAGTAGAGACGGGGTTTCTCCATGTTGGCCAAGTTGGTCTTGGACTTCTGATCTCAGGTGATCCGCCCACCTCGGCATCCCAAAATGCTGGGACTACAGGTGTGAGCCACCACACCTGTCCTAGTAATAGTCATTCTAACTAATATAAGATGATACTTCATTATGGTTTTGATTTGCATTACCCTGATGATTAGTGATGTTGAACGTTTATTCACATATTTGTTGCCGACTTGTATGTTTTGGGAAATGTCTATTTATTTCTTTTGCCCACTACTTAATGAGATTTTTTTTAGTGTCGAGTTGTTTGAATTTCTTAGGAAATTAGTCCACTTTTCAGATATTTTCTCCAATGTTACAGGTCGTCTCATTATTCTGGTTACTGTCTCCTATACTATGCACATGCATTTTAGTTTAATATAGTCCTATTTGTCTTTTTGTATTTTGTTGCCTGTGCTTTTGAAATTTTTGTCATAAGTTTTTTGCTTAGGTCAATCAGGTTTTCTTCTAGTATTTTTAGTTTGGGGTCTTATGTTTAAATCTTTAATCTACCTTTAGTTGATTTTGTATATGCTTAGAAACAAGAGTCTAGTTTTATTCATCTACATACAGATATCCAAATTTCTCAGTGCCTTTTCTTATTGTATATTTTTGACATCTTTGTTGAAAATTAGTTTTCTGGAAGTATGTGGATTTATTTCTGGGCTCTCTATTTGTTTCATTGGTCTATTTATCTATTTTTATGCCAATACCATGCTGACTGGGTTAGTATTTCTTTGTAATGTGTTTTGAAGTTAAGTAGTGTGATATCTCCAGCTTTGTTCTTTTTGATCAGCTATGGCTATTAGGCACTTTTATTTTCCATACAAATAAAATTCCTTATTTTCCATTTCTGTGAAGAAATGGTGTTGGTATATTATAGGGATTATATTGACAGATTCGTTTGGTAAGCATGGTCATTTCAAGGATTCGATATTTCAATCCACAGGCATGGGATATTTTTCCATTTGATTATGTCATCTACAGTTTCTCACATCAGAGTTTTGTATTTTTCCTTGTGGAATCTTTCACTTCTTTGGTTAAACTTATTCCTAGATGTTTTATTTTATTTTATTTTGTAGCAAAATGGAATTACCTTCTTGATTTCTTGTTAGTTATTTCAGTCTTAGTTTATAGAAATGCTTTATATGCTATTTTGTAGCCTACAACTTTACAAAAATTTATCAGGTCTGGGAGTTCTTTGTTTGAATCCTTGGGATTTTCTACACATAAGATTTTATTATCTGCAAAGAGGGATGATTCAACTTCTTTTTTTCTATTTGGATTTTTTTTTTTTAATTTCTTTCTCTTGCCTGATTTCTCTGTCTAGAACTTCTGGTACTATGATGAATCAGAATGGTAAAAGTAGGCATACTTCCCTTATTCCTGTTCTTAAAGGGAAGGCTCTCAGCTTTCCCCCATTCAGTATTATGTTGGCTCTAGAATTGCCATATATGGCCTTTATTATGTTGAGGTATGTTTCTTCCATGCTGAGTTTGTTGAGGGTTTTTATTTTGAAGGGCTATTTTAACAAATGATTTTCCGTGTCTCTTAATACAATTATAGGTTTTCTTCTTTTATTCTGTTGATGTGACGTATTGCATTTATTGACTTGTGTATGTTAAATCATGCTTGAATTCTGGGGTAAATCCCATTTAATTATGGTATATTATCTTTTTAATGCACTTTTGGATTTAATTTGCTAACATTTTGATAAGGACTTTTGCATCCATGTTCATCAGGGATCTTGGCTTGTAGTTCTCCTTTTTGTTTTTTGTTGTGCCCCTATCTGGTTTTGGTATCAGGGTAATGTGAGTCTTGTTGAATGAATTAGAGAATTCCCCACTCTCCAATACTTTAGAGTAGTTTGAGGTTAATTGGTATTAGTTCATCCTTGAAAGTTTGACAGTGAAATCATCTGGTCCTGGACTTTTTTGTTGTTGGGAGGCTTTT
The DNA here is from genome assembly GCF_001604975.1 of Cebus imitator. NCBI lineage: Eukaryota > Metazoa > Chordata > Mammalia > Primates > Cebidae > Cebus > Cebus imitator. Next base: position 6,098,495 of record NW_016107415.1, read on the forward strand.
AAAAACTGATTATATGACTTTTTATAACTGATTTTATTAATTGATTTTATGACATATTTAATTTCATTACTTGTTATTACTCTGTTCAAGTTTTCTATTTCTTCCTTGTTCAACTTTGGTAGGTTGTATTTTTCCAGGAATTTGTCTATTTCCTCTAGGTTTTACAGTTTATTTGTGTATAGTACTTCATAGTAGTCTCAGATAATCTTTTATATTTCTGTGGCAGCGGTTTTAATATAATTTTGTTTTGTTTTGCTTTCTGTTTTAATTTTGTTTGTCTGAGTTCTCTCTGCTTTTCCTGGTTAGTCTAGCAAGTGCTTTGATTTTGCTTAAATTTTTGGAACAACAACTTTTGTTTCACTGATCTTATGTATTTTAATGTTTTAGATTCTATGTAATTTAAAGTTTTATTTGAGATAAGACAAGTCCCTTCCACCTATGAGCCTGTAAAATAAAAAACAAGTTAGTTACTTCCACGATATGATGGGGATGCAGGCATTGGGTAAGTACACCCATTCCAAATGGGAGAAATTGATCAAAACAAAGGGGCTAGAAGCTCCGTGGAAGTCTGAAATCCAGCAGGGCAGTCATTAAATCTTAAAGCTCCAAAATAATCTCCTTTGACTCCATGTCACACATCAATGCCATACTGATGCAAGAGGTGGGCTTCCAAGTCCTTGGGCAGCTCTGCCCCTGTGGCTCTACAGGGTCTAGTCCCTTTGGCTACTTTCATGGGCTGGTGTTGAATGCCTATGGCTTTTGTACATGCACAGTGCAAAATGTCAGTGGATCTACCATTCTGTGGTCTGGAGGATGGTGGCCCTTTTCTTACAGCTCCATTAAGCAGTTCCCCAGTTGGAACTCTGTGTGTGGGCTCCAACCCATCATTTACCCCTTGCCTTGCTCTAGTAGTGGTTCTCTCTCAGGGCTCCACCTTTACATCAAAATTCTGCCTGGTCATCCAGGTATTTGAATACATCCTCTGAAATCTAGACAGAGGCTCCAAAACATTAACTCTTGAATTCTACACATCCCCAGACCCTATTCCACATGGAAGCTGCCAAAGCTTGGGAATCACACCAACTGAAGCCATGGCCCAAGCTGTACCTTGCCCCCACTTTAGCCACAGATCTAGCAGGAGCCGCTAGTACACAGGACATTATGTCCCGAGGCTGCACAGAGCAGTAGGACCCTGGACCTGGCTTACAAAACCATTTTTCCTTCCTAGGCCTCTAGGACTATGATGGAACAGGCTGTTGCAAAGATCTATGAAATGTCGTGGAAACATTTTTCTCATTGTCTTGGCTATTAACATTTGGCTCCTTGTTACTTATGCAAATTTCTGCTGCTGGATTGAATTTATCCCCAGAAAATGGATTTTTCTTTTCTACGACATGGTCAGGCTGCAATTTTTCCAAATTTTTACAAACTGCTTTCCTTTTAAACACGAGTTCCAATTTCAAACCATCTCTTTGTTAATGCATATTAATTGTATGCTTTCAAAAGCAGACAGGTTATATCTTAAATGCTTTGCTGCTTTGAAAAAATGCTTTGCTTCATTTTTTTTCCACTGGATACCCTATGTCAAAGTTTCACAGATCTCTAGGGCATGGGCAAAATGCCACCAGTCTCTTTGCTAAAGCGTAGCAAGAGTAACCTTTAATTCATTTCCCAAAAAGTTTCTCATCCCAATCTGAGACTACATCAACTTTGACCATGTTACTATGGTCCATATTACTATGAGCATTTTGGTCAAACCCATTAAACAAGTCTCTAGGAAGTCCCAAACTTTTTTACATCTTCCTGCCATCTTTTTAATGGGTTGCCCATACTGTTTCAATCTCTGCCTATTACCCCATTCCAACATCAATTCCACATTTTCAGGTATCTTTATAGCAGTACCTCACTCCTGGTAACCATTTTCTTTACTAGTTCAGTTTCACAATGCTATGAAAAACTGCCTGAAACTGGGTAAATTATAACAAAAACAGGTTTAATTGATTCACAGTTCAACATGGCTGGGGAGGCCTCCGAAAACTTATAATCATTTTGGAAGCCAAAGGGGAAGCAAGGTCCATCTTACATGGCAGCAGGAGAGAGAGCAAGGAGAAACTGCCACACTTATAAACAACTAGATCTCCTGAGAATTCACTCAGTATCATGAGTACAGCATGGGGAAAATCTACCTCCATGATCTCATCACCTATTACATTTCTCTCTCCTGAGATGTAGGGATTACAGTTCAAAATGAGACGTGTTTGAGGACACACAGCCAAACAATATCATGTAGAATTTATATTTTTCTTCATACAGAAATCAAGATATGTATTTTCACTCCATTCAATTTGTAACTAGAATGCCATTTTTAAAAGGAAAGATTTATACAATCTGAAGAGAAATCAGAGTATTGGAATGCCATTTTTTAAAAACCATATTTTTAATGGGATTGCCACAGACCCAGTAATTTCAACATGTCTTTTTATTCTATTTCATTTTCAGTAGTGTCTTACAACTGTCTGTATTAGTATATTTAACTCATATTTCTGATATATATATAGGTATATGTATATATATACACATATATGTATGCATATGTACACATATACACAAACACACATACACACATATATAATCTGGCAAAATTACATGTAATTTACATTTCAAAAATTTTCTTCAAAGAAAGCAGTGAAAAAAATAGCTAAAGCAAAGTTTATGACTTGTTTAGAGATTTCACTTGACCACATATACTTTGTTAAATTTTGAATTTCTTTTATTCTATTTTTTAATAATGGGAGTATTTCATAGATTTCATATGACAGAATAAGAAATTTATCTTGGCAGAAAATATCAAGAAAATAGTATTTGCTATACACTCTATTTTTAACAAAGGTACTGTTTGGCTATATTTTCTACTTTTCTGTTGGTCCACATGCCATTTAGCTATAGCTATTCATAGTATTTGAGAACAATTTTTCTCAATAGTACTACCAAATGCTAAATTCTGTTTTATATATATTAATACCCCCCTTCATAGGTCTGATGAGATTTTTTTAATATAACTGGTTAATTTTTTTATATCAATTGCAAATCAAGATTATGATGTCCTGAGAGCAAAATATAATATTGATTAACCATGCACAGTGAAAGTATCATGTGTTATTAATTAAAAAATAAAAGGAGGGGAGTAACAGGGAAGGAGAGACAGGGATTGATAATTGAAGAAGATTATTTCTTGTGACTATTTTTTCACTGTGAGTCAGCTGAGGTGTTGTAATCATTGGCCTCTCATGAACTTCAGATGACAAGACATTTATTACCTGGATCATTGCCAGGAAAAGAGACTTCCAGAATCTCATGTGTGTAGTTCGAATTACTTTTGTACAGAATGCATTGACTGTAATGTTGTCATTCATCCCATTCCATCTACTAGGAGCTGGAAAACAGTTTGTGATTAGCACAAATAAGCATTCCCTACTTTGGGCAGATTTCTAGGTATAGTGATCTAAAACAAAAGATTAAACTTAAAACAGTATAAATAATTTAGTTAAGATATAAATTTTACTAGCAATTTATGTGGGCACTTTTCCTCTTAAATAATAATAACATGAAAAGTATTTTAGCTTATTAGTTTTCTTACAGCATAGTTAACAAAAAATACATATTTTGCTTTGCCTTCAAGGACAATACAGTGGGGAAAAAAGAATAATTAATTGGGGTGTCATTGTTAGTTCCAGGCAAGAGAAACTTCTTTCTCAGCCTCAGTGTTTTTGAAATGCCATAAGCCCAGAATTTTGGGAGGTCAAAGTGGCAAGATTACTTAGGGTCAGGAATTCAAGACTAGCCTGGGCAAGCAAGAGAGATCTCATTTCTACAAACAGTTTAAAAACTTAGCCAGCTGTAGTGGTGTGCACCTATAGTCCCAGCTATGTAGGAGCCTGAGGCAGAAGTATTGCTTGATCCCAGGAGTTGGAGGTTGCTGTTAGCTATGACCATGCCATTGAACTCCAGCCTGTACAACAGAGTTACTCTCTGTCTCAAAGGATTATCATTCTATTATAAAGACACATGAACACATATGTTTATTGTGGCATTGTTCACAATAGCAAAGACAACACAAATGGCCATCAATAGACTGGATAAAGAAAATGTGGCACATACACACCATGGAATACTATGCAGCAGTAAGAAAGGATGACTTTATGTCTTTGCAGGGACATGGATGAAGCTGGAAAGTATCATTCTCAGCAAACTAACACAAGCACAGAAAACCAAACACAGCATGTTCTCACTCATAAGTGAGAGTTGAACAATGAGAATACATGGACACAGGGAGGGGAACATCACACACGAGGGCCTTTCGGACAGTGGGGGGCTAGTGGAGGCATAGCATTAGGAGAAATACCTAATGTAGATGATGGAGTGATAGATGCAGCAAACCACCATGGCACATGTATGCCTATGTAAAAAACCTGCACGGTCTGCACATGTACCCCAGAATTTAAAGTATAATAAGAAAAATTTAAAAATTTAAAATTTAAGAAAGAAAAAAATTTAGATCTCTGTAGCACAAAGAAATCAACTTATTAAAAAACCATGGAATCTATGCTTAGAATCATGTACTTTGTTTAGTAAGATATGATCTGTGTTCTTCAACTCTTTCATGAAAAATATCCTCAGATCATAGGGGAATGCCTCTCTGCATCTCATGCTCTATATTTTCTGGTGGCTGCACTCTGATGCCATCAGGTGTTTAAACTGTATCAATATTTCTGAGACAAGCCTACAAGGAACATCTGAGTGGTGCAAATTCTTTGGAAAAATGAGAGTTAGCTTTTCATGCATTCTAATTTGTAATTCCAGAGGTTCTCAAATTTTAGTTTAATTGCACATGTACAATGAGGAATATTCTGTAAGACTAAATAATATCAATCTTAAATTTTTATATGTGCATATATGGGCATAACATGCATAAAGCCTAATACTGTATACAACTACATATTGCTTTAAAGATATTAAACATTGTGATACAAGTGATAGCTATTTGTATGATAAAATAAAATAATCTGCAATATTTACTGACCCTTTCCCAATATTTGAAAGTAACATACAAAATTTGTTATTTATTTTCCAGTTTTCTTTGTGTATACTTGTAGTTTTATTGTAACAAAGCAACTTGTACATTTTTAACGTTTAAAACTGAGCATCATCTTTCCTTTCCAGTGAAAACAAAGAAAATTTAAAAATAATCAGGAACAAAATTACAATAGAGAATGTCAATTCCAAATAAGATCCTACAGGTTCTGCTGATTCTCCCACTGAGTGGTAGGGCTCAAGTCATTATTAGGAGATAATTTATTTTAAAAGTGTCATCTTAAACTGCAAGGATGTCTGTCAAATATCACAAACATGCCAAAGGAGACACCATGTTGTCAAATGCCCACTTAACCCACCCAAACACCTCAACCCCACCTTTTGCTGACCTTCTATAACCTCTTTTTTTAAGTTTCTTTTTTCTTTTCTTTCTTTCTTTTTTTTTTTTTCAAGAGAAAGTAAACAGATACCTGTTGGTAAATGCTAACTGTCCATATTCACAAAGAGACACAGTGTACTCTCTGAGCCCAATATACAGAGAAAGGAAGGAAAAAGCTAGAATTCTATGCATGGCTACACAGGGGCCTAGCATCCTCCAGCTTCCAGCAGAGCGAAGGGAGCAGATTTTTCTTTTTTTCCCACAGAGCTCAGTGCTGTCAATTCCATACAATTTTTGTTCAGCCAGGAAGGGATAGAAATGAATTTCAAACAGAAAGGAATAGAGATTCTTTTTCCCATTGTATTCTTCTCAAGGTATTTCCCCCAAAATAAGTTGAGAACTGTGGTGTGTAGAAAAGAGACCTCAAGAACAGGGCAACTGAGTACGAGAGGGAAAAAAAAGGCTGTAACTTCCTCCCAGGGACTGGAGAAAATTTACAAAAAGGAAGGTTGAAATCCATCAGTGTTCTATTAGTCATCATCTTCTTCATCCTCCTCTCCTTCCTTCCCTTCATCAACATCTTCATCTTCTTCACTTCATCCTCATCCCCTTCATCAATATCTTCTCATCCTTCCTAGTCACGATCATCATCATCATCTTCTTCTCCTTCTCCTTCTTCATCATCCATATTGGGAACCAAGTAGTATTGTAATGGGTTTGGCCAAATATCATCTTTGATGACCTCTCCTAACTCATCAGCACCTGCATCAGAATGGTCAGTAAACCAGGTAAAGCAGCTCTCTGGTTCCTCATGCTGTCTCTTTTTGCTGGCTTTATTCTGCATTTGACTTGGACATTTCATCAAATCCTTCCAAGATTACCATTTGATTTCAGTGGACTTTGAAGATGGATCACCACTCTCATTCAGATGAAATTCTTTGGAGAGAACTTTATTTTCAAAGTAAGGATTTTCATCAAAATAAAAATCTCTTCTGTTACCTGATTTAATATCTTCAAACTCTGTCACTTCAACTCTGGCCAAATAATGCAGTGCCTCTTTGTCCTCTTCTCCAAGCTGTGCAGACACTTGTGGATGGTTTACAAATGTTGTTACACAAAAATTTGTTATTTCAGTGATCAATTATGACCTCTTCTGAAAAAATGGTTGGTGAAATTTGTTATATTTCTGTTCTACTTTCAAAATCTCCTTACTAGCTTGTTCATGTCTATTTCTTTTTGTACTTCATCGATGTGTTCAGTTGCTTCTTCTTGTTCTTTTTCTCTCTTCTTTGGCGAGCCTGCAGAGGCCAATGTCTCCTCTGGTCTCGGAGCAGGAGGTGGTCTTGGTTTCTTCTTTTGAGGTGGAAGTGGAGACTGGCGTTTGGGGGCCATGCTGCTGGGAAAGTCCAAGAGCCAGAGCATGAGTCTCTTTGCTCATCTGGAAGGAGGCAGAACACTCATTTATTTTCCAGTTTAAAGATTATCTATTTTTTTTTTTCCTCAGGAGAGTAAAATTTATTTGTGACAGCTCAGAAAAGTCATTTATTTTACCAATATTTTTAATAAAACAAATATTATGTAAAATATTGACTATAAAAATAAATTTGTATTTTTTTCAAAATGAATATTAGAAAGGTAAATTACAGGGAAACAGCTATCCATCTATCTATCATCAATCATCGTATTCTATTGCTTTTCTAAACTTCATTTCAGTGATTATGAAAAGGACACACAGACATTTTCAAAAATAATTATCTTGTATTCTCTGAGACATTGATTATTTTATACATTAATCTAAAGCTTTACACATTTCAATTTTATAAATTTTAAACCATTTTTAAAGTTAGATGATAAAATATACTATTGCATGTATTTATTATATTTACATTTTTAAATAGTTAGAAATAGGTCCAAATTTAGAAATATATCTTCATTTATACTTATTTCTGGAACCCACAAAAGGTAGTGGCAGGCCTAAAAGAAGCATAATATTCTCTTTATATTATATTTTGTAGCCTGATGCAATATAGAGAAAATATGACTCAAATGGAATCTTTTGGAAAGCAGTTGAGGAGAGGACAGAAGACAATTCAAGTGAAAGATGTAACAAAATCAGACACTGAGAGCAACCAAGCATGTCTATGGGAATTAAAGTTGCTAAACTATGCATCCAACCCTAATATCCTGAATTTATTAAGAACATTAAAAAAATCAACAAACAATCTCATTAAAAAGTGGGCAAAAGACATGAACAGACACTTCTCAAAAGACATATAAGCAGCCAGTCATGAGAAAGATGCAAATTAAAACCACGATAAGATACCATCTCATACCAGTCAGAAAGGCTATTACTAAAATATCAAAAAATAACAGATGTTGGTGCAGCTATACAGGAAAGGGAACACTTATACAGTGCTGGCAGAAATGTGAATTAGTTCAGCTGCTGTGGAAAGCAGTGTGGAACTATCTAAGAGAAGTAAAAATAGAACTGCGATTCAGCCAGCAATCCCATTATTGGGCATATTCCCAAATGGATACAAATCTTTTTTCTGAAAAGACACCTACACTTGTATGTTCATTGCAGCACTATTCACAATACTAAAGACTGGGAGTCAACTCAGGAGCCCCTCAATGGTGTAATTAGATAAAGAAAATGTGGCACATATACACCATGAAATACTATGTATCTGTAAAGAAACATAAAATCCTGTCCTTTGCAGCAACATGGATGCAGCTGGAGGCCATAATCCCAAGTGAATTAATGCAGGAACCGGAAACCAAATACTGCATATTCTCACTGATAGAGATGGATATTGAGTACACATGGACATAAAGATAGGAACAACAAAGTAGATACTGGGGACTTCTCGAGGGGTGAGAGAAGAGAGAAAGGGTTGAAAAACTACCTGTTGGGTAGTATGCTCATTATCTGGCTGGTGGGATCTCTTGTACCCCAAACCTCAGATAAAAAAATGCAGAGGATTGCCAACAAACAGCAGAGTTGAGAAAGAAGTGAGGAAAGATTCTTCCCTATAGCCTCCAGTCGTAGACTTCACCAATACTACAAAAGAATAATTTTATGTTATTTTTAAGCCACCCAGTTTTTAGTAATTTGTTGCAGCAGTATTGGGAATCTTACACAGAAAAGCTCTGCTAGATTATATGATTATTTGTTTAGTTTTATGGGAAATTATCAAACTATTTCTTTTTTAGCATTCCCATATCAATTCTAAAGTTCTAGTTGTTTCACATCCCATCCAGCACATGGTATCATTACTCTTTTAGATTAAAAATTTCTCTGGGTATATAATGATATATACTGTGGTCTTAATTTTGCATTTTCTCAGTAATTAATAATGCTAAACATTTTTGATGTGGTTATTTGCTATTGTGATATCTGGATTAGGTCTTTTAATCTTGTTTATCTTTTTCTCCATTTCCTAAAATCTGTTACCCTTGTCTCCTCTCCTATTATCTTTAACTTAATAAATTTATATCAATTTAAAAAATATTTCATATGTCACGATGATGAGGTTTCAGTAAGGAAGACATAAAAATACATAAATTCAATTCACCATCATTTCCAGAACTCCAGCTTTGATTTTTACTCAAGGAATTATTTATAGATTTTAAAGTTAGAAATTAATGAGAAAGTTATGATAAAATAGACAAATCAACAAAAATTGTATTGCCTTTGAAATTAATATAGACCAGTTGTCTATATTGACTGCATGCCTATTGTCAGTAAGGTGTGAGGTAAAAGTACATGTATAAGCATGCATAACATTTCCCTTCTTGACTCATGAGAGATTTCAACATTCTTAGTCAGCACGCCTAGACCACTTAACCTCTGTGATGGTTTTAAAACATGTTCAAAATTTTTAAAGAAGTGGTGCTAAATTTATCATTTCTTGGGTATGGGCTAGACCCAAAGATTTGTTACTAATGAAAATAATTTGTTAAAAATGATAGCGTGTCTTATAGCTTCTTTTCCTAGCCAGCTAAAAGGCACTGTGATTTAGCTCTTAAAATTTTACTTCAATATCTATCATACTTGCCTCATACAGTATTTTGGAACACCCTAAGGAAACAAAGGGGGAATAAAAGGCATAGACAGATAAAATAAATTCCTCTCCTGTCCCTTTCTCCTTCTTTATTTCCCCTATCACATTCAAAATAATGTTGATTTCTTTATCTTGAGTTTTCTACCATTTAATTATACTAATTACAATGGCAAAATCCAATAGATCAACATTTGACATGAAAAAGAGAAAATAAATAATTCAAAAATTCAAAAGAAGGCTTGTGGACCTAAATCAACATGTTTTTCTGTCTCTATATTAAATAATATTGAGAATAAACAAAAATAACATAGCTACTTGCTACAGTTAAATAAGTTAAACATTATCTAAGTAATTCAAGACTAGGAAATCTCTAAATAGCTAAGAGGGTAATTAGCTTGATCATCCAACTAGTTTCAAGGTCTCAGGTTTTCTGATTTCACAATTGAAAGATACTATTTTTTAAACCCTTCCCAATTCTGAATTAAAGCATAATAATATCTTCTCTTGATTTAGCCCTGATAGGGATGACACTGCTAAGTCTCTCCTAAGGGATTGCTCTCCCTTACTTCAGTAAGGCATATAAGTTTAGCTTTGATCAATAAGTTTCCTGAATATCTTTTGAGAATCAACACTTATTTTCAATATTAACATTTTTCTAGAATAGGAATTTTAAAATATTAAAAACACAATTTAACATCCAAAGCTAAGTGATTATTTGATTTTAGCTTGTATCTATTTTTCCAATGAAGTTATATATCCTATATCTCTAATAAGTTGAGACATAGCAAGAAGAAAACAAAGTTCAAAGAAAATAAAAACAGAACTGAGATTATTTTAAATGTTATTTCCTTGAAATAATCTTGGTTTATCTCTAAATCAAATGACTTAAGGCTCTAAAAAGTACATAATTTTTTTCTGTTATACATCTTTTAAATATGTAGTGAGTAAAACTTCAAACAACAGCAAGAAGAAACCTATAATTTCTACAAGGAGTAGTCATTCTTTAGCTCTTTTTCATGTCTATTTTAGTGCAAATTAATCTCAGATTATCATCTCAGTGTATATTCTGACAATTCTGGTAGTGCTAAGTAGAGGAGAGATCTGACTTCCTAAGAATGGCACTAATAAGGTAAATAATAGAAAAAGAGTACATTACTTGAAAGCATACTGTTTGTAGTTTACCTTTGAGTCTTTGCCTAATTACTCAAGAATAGCCCCACTTTGTCATGAGGTAGAAGAGTCCACCTCTGAGCTCTTACCTGCTTCTGGAACTAAATGCTTGGCCATATTTGAATAGTTCTTGAGTCATTCAGTCATGATTTCCACCCATGTGGGAAACAGCATCAGAAAATTTGCTCTCACAGTTAAGTGAAATTAAGGAATTTTAGTCAATTGACGTAAAATTGGATTCTGTCTCAGGTTATTTTTTATCCTGTATCCTATCCACGTTATTTGAAGGCCAATGTTAGTGTTAGGTTGGCGCAAAAGTAATTGTGGTGTTTGCCATTAAAAGTAACGGCCAAAATGGCAGTTACTTTTGCAACACCCTAATAGTTAACCCTCGTAACATTTTAAGACTGCTATGAAGCTTTATCCTTCTATTTTTAGTTTCCTCTACCATTACTAAAAACAAAATATCTCACGCCTGTTAGAATGGTGATCATTAAAAAATCTGGAGACAACAGATGCTGGAGAGGATGTGGAGAAATAGGAACACTTTTACACTGTTGGTGGGAGTGTAAATTAGTTCAACCATTGTGGAAGACAGTGTGGCGATTCCTCAAGGACCTAGAAATAGAAATTCCATTTGACCCAGCAATCCCATTACTGGGTATATATCCAAAGGACTATAAATTGTTCTACTATAAGGACACGTGCACACGAATGTTCATTGCAGCACTGTTTACAATAGCAAAGACCTGGAACCAACCCAAATGTCCATCATAGATAGACTGGGCAGGGAAAATGTGGCACATATACACCACGGAATATTATGCAGCCATCAAAAACGATGAGTTTGGGTCCTTTGTAGGGACATGGATGAACCTGGAAACCATCATTCTCAGCAAACTGACACAAGAGCAGAAAATCAAACACCGCATGTTCTTACTCATAGGTGGGTGTTGAACAATGAGAACACATGGACACAGGGAGGGGAGCATCACACAATGAGGCCTTTTGGGGGAAACAGGGGAGGGACAGTGGGGAATGGGGAGTTGGGGAGAGATAGCATGGGGAGAAATGCCAGATATAGGTGAAGGGAAGGAAGGCAGCAAATCACGTTGCCATGTGTGTACCTATGCAACAATCTTGCATTTTCTTCACATGTACCCCAAAACCTAAAATGCAATAATAAATAAATAAATAAAATAAAATAAAATAAAAAGTTATTTGGCCTTTTTTTTAAACTTTCTACTAATTATTTCAAGTATCTCTTAATTTAGGCTAAGATATTTAGTACTTTTTATTTTATTTATTTTATTTTTATTTTTTCTTATTTCTTTTTTTTTGGTATTGTAACTTAGGTTCTGGGGTACATTTGCAGATCATGCAGGATTGTTGCATAGTGCTAAATACTAAAGAGCTATCAAGCCATGAAAATGCATGGGGGAAACTGAAATGTATATTACTAAGTGAAAGAAGCTAATCAGAAAAGGCCACATTCTGTATGATTTCAACCATATGACAATCTTGAAAAGGGTGTAGAGTTAGTAAAAAGATCAGTAGTTGTCAGGCACTATGAGGTTCGGGTGGTGAATAGGTGGAGTAGAGAGGATTTTTATGGCTGTGAAACTTTTCTGTAGGATGTTATAAGAGAAGATACATGCCATTATACATTTGTTAGTGCCCATAGAATGTATTAACACCAACAGCGAGCTTTAATGTAAATTATGGACTTGGATGATGATGATGATGATGATGTGTCAATGTAGGTTTATCCATTGTAAAAAAACATATGACTGCTATGGAATGTTGATGGTGGAGGTTGTGCAGGTGTGTTCAATATGTGGCAACTCTGCAGTTTACATTCACTTTTTATGTGCAGTTAAAACTGCTTTTAAAAGTAAAGCAAGACTATGAAAAGGAAAGAAAGGGAAAAAAGAAGCGACATTTTAAAAATAAATATGTAATATATAATTTTATACATATAATTACATGAAAACTTTACATTGCTTTTGACTAGGGTCTGATGAAGAGTCAGGAAGCTGGCTTATGCTTCCTTAAACTAAGACTTACTTTTTATACATGTGACCTCAATTTTGGGCAGTCTTTTCCAGTGAGGAGACTTTGTAGTTTCTTTCTTGATGCCTTTTCAATTCAGAATCATTAATGACATTGTTAAACTTAAAGGTTCTCTATTGCTATGTATACTTTAGTAGGGGTTGGGAGAACAAAGGAAGATCTGTTATTTCATTGTTCCATTTGAAAACCCTCTTCCCTAATCCCTTTGATCTGAGTCTTGCATATCATTTTAATACAAATATTTATTTTTAAAAGCATTGCTGTTTTCATTTTACATCAGTATTTTATAACATTATTTTTTTCATCTTTTAAATTTAGTTTAAATACTTTTTCATGTACAGAGCTATGTTTTTAAAAAGTATATGGTTTGTGACTACTACCATCAAAATATAGAGTAGTTCCATCACTTCCAAAAAATGTTCGTTATAATATCCTCATTATTATACTTTCCCCCATAAGCTAAACACATGCAAAACACCTATCTTTTCTCAATTCCCATAGTTTCTCTTTTGAATAGAATTCCAAAATACAGCCTTTGTATCCACCTTCTTTTGCTCACATTAATGCATTTGGGATCCATCCACATTGCTTGTTCCTTGTATCAATGTTATGTTCTTTTTATTTTTTAATAGTATTATAGTGTATTGGTGTATCACAGTTTGTTTATCCATTCTCCAGTTGAGAGACAGTTGAGTTTCCTTCTTTACATTTATAAATTAAGCCACTTTGAGCATTTGTGTACAGGTTTTTGCATAAATATGAAATTTTATTTTATTTTGGTAAATATCTGTGACTGTTCATATGGTAAATGTATTACTAACTGCCAAACTGTTTTCCCAAGAGGCTGTGTCATTTTGCATTCCCACTTGCAAAGCATACAAGTTCCAACTGTTCAACATTCTAATTAGCATTTGGTATTATCCGGGTTTTATTTTGTCAATCCCAGTTAGTGTGTTTGGGTATTTTCCTCCAGTTTATGGTCTTAAATTCTTTAAATCATGCTTTTCATGAACAAAAGAATTTAATTTTGATGAGGTCCAATTTATATCTTTTTTACATTTCATGTTTTCATTGTCATGTCTAAGAATATTCAGCCTAACCCAGTCATAGATTTTTTTAATACAAATGATTTTACATTTTAAATTTATGTATATGATCCATTTTAAATTTTAAATAGGTAAGGGGTTGGTGATTTTTTGAATATAATCAACTACTTTTTCATGAGAATGTTTTCAAAAATATGTTATATTATTTATCCGTTTAGTTGCTTTTGTATATTTGTCAAAGAATATTTTTGAATACATTTTAGAAGGTCTGTTTCTGGGCTACCTATTCTTTATCACTCACCAATTTGTCTACTTTCGCCAACATTATACTGTCCTGAGTGCTTTATATTAACAATTTAAATCTAGTGGCTCATCACTTTTAAAATTTTTCTTATTCTATTTTTTGTGTTAATTTTATTTTTTTTCTCTTTACTTTTAAGTGTCAGAATCAGCTTGTCAATAACTACCCAAAATGCTTTTGGGATTTTGTTTGGAATAATATTACATCTATAGATTAATTTGAAGAGAACTGATATTTTGAGAATATCATCTTCTAAACAATGAATATGGTATATCTCTCCTTTTATTTATTCCTTCTTTGATCTTTTCATCAGTGTTTTGGGTTTCCATCATGCAGACCCAGCACATATTTTGTTATATGAATTTGTAAGTATATTTTTATTTGGGAATGCTATTAAGTCATACATAAAAAACTGTATAACTTTGATTTCCAGTTGTGCCTTGCTAACATATTGCAATACAGTTGAATATTTTTTGTTGGTATTAACATTTTATAATCTGACCTTCCTAAACTTACTTATTATTTCTGTTAACATCACAATTGTGAAATCCATCACAATTTCTAGATAGTCAATCATGTCATATATGCATAAAGATAATATCATGTCTTCCTTTGAATCTGTATGACTTTTTTTCAGTATTATTTTACATGCTAGCAATTCCCACATGGTGTTGTATAAGAGCAGTGAGAGTATATCTATGCCTTGTTCTAAATTTTAGTTGAAAAGAATTTAGTCTGACTAAGAAGGGTGAAAGTGCCAAAATTTTTATGAATGAGTTTTATCAGATTAAGGAATTTCCCTTTTATTCCTAGTTAGATAAGAGTTTAAATCATATCTGGATGATGGATTTGGTCAAATTATTTTTCTGCATCAATTGAAAAAGTTATACAGGTTTTTCATTTATAGGGTGTTAATATTATGAATTAATTAACAGATTTTTGAATAATAACCTAGTCTTTCATTGCTGGAATAAACATTTGGTTATAATTTATTTTTATTATTACATAGTAGATTCTATTAATAATATTTTATTGATGATTTTTGTATATATTTTCACTGAAGATGTTGGCCTGTAGTTTTATCTACTGGCAAAGTATTAGGTTGGTTTTAGTGTGAGAATAATTCTGGCATTATAAAATAAGTTGAAACAATGATGTCCTTTGTTATTTTCTGAAGAAGATTATGCTTAAAGTCTATTAATCTTAAATATTTGGCAGAATTTGCCAGTGAGATCATCTTGGTTTGGAGTTTTCTTTATTAAGTAGTTTTATCTATGAATTCAAATTATGTTATAGAAATAGAAATATTTGCATTATTGATATCTTTTAGTGAGTTTTGTTACTTTGCATAATTTTAGGAAATAGTTCATTTCATCAAGTCATTGAAGCTATGGACATATATCTTAGTCAACATATTTCTTTAATACCAATTTAATATATGCAAATATTTGGTGATATCCTATTTTTTTTCCCTGATGCTGGTAATTTTTATGTTCTTTTATTATTATTGAAATACTCATCTAATGTTTTAACAATGTTGTTAAATTTTTAAGCCATTAAATTTTGATTTGTTTGGCTTATCTCTATTCTTTTTTAGTTTTTAATTTCAATAGTAAATTCTGCTTTTATCATTGTTATTTCCTTCTTTCTGCTTATTTTGGATGTATTCAGTTTTTCTAGTTTCTTGCTTTTGAAGCTTAGACTTTTTATTTCAGACCATTATTATTTTATAATATTGGCATTTGCTGTAATAAAATTTAGATCAATAACTTTTAGCTGTATCGCCCAAATATGTTGTATTTTAATTTTACTAATATTTCTTAAGATTTCCTCTTTGACAAATGATCTATCTAAATTTTTTTAGTATTTCCAAATATTGGCAGTTTTCTAGGTTTTTAAAATATATTCAACCCTAATTTAATTGCTAAAATTAGAGAATATTCTTGCATTATTTCCATTATAATTCCAAATGTTTTATTTTTACCCAAAATGCGATCTGTCTTAGTGAGTGTCCCATGTACACTCAAGAATAATTTGTATTCTGTTATTGGATTCAACGTTGTATAAATGTCAGCTTTATGAACTTGGTTAATAGTCTTGTTTCAATCTTCATATACTTGTTGATTTAATGTTTCCTTGTTATGTCAATAGCTAAAAGAAGAGTGTTAAAATCTCCAAGTAAAATTTCAAATTTGTCTACTTCTTCTTGCAGTTCTTTCAGTTTTGCCTAATGTATTTTTTAGGTTTGTTTTTAGGTACATACACATTTAGGATGAGTTTTTGTGTATTGGTATTTTATATTTATTATTATGAAATGCTACATTTTGCTCTCATCACCTTCCTTGTTATGAAACTACTTTCTATGATATAAATAAAAATGCACTGAATGTATATATATATATACACATATATATGTACATATATATACACACACATGTATGTATATATATACACATACATATATATATATATATATATATAGAGAGAGAGAGAGAGAGAGAGAGAGAGAGAGAGAGACAGTGACTCACTCTGTCACCAGTGCTGGAGTGCAGTGGCTCAATCTCAGTTCACTGCAACCTCTGCTTCCCGGGTTCAAGAGATTCTCCTGCCTCAGCCTCCTGACGCTGGGATTACAGGTGCCCACTGCTACACCCGGCTAATTTTTTGTATTTTTAGTAAAGATGGAGTTTCACCATGTTGGCCAGGATGGTCTCAATCTCCTGACTTTGTCATCTACGTGCCTCGGCCTCCCAAAGTGTTGGGATTACAGGTGTGAGCCACTGCGCCCGGCCGGTTTTTTAAATCAAATATTAGAATCTCTCTTTTAATTCATGTGTTTAGATAATTTACACTGCATATAGTTATAATACGGCGAGATTTTTCTATCAATTATTTTCCTCTTTCTTTTGTTTGCTTTTTGTTACTCTATTTTCAATTTCCTACCTCCCTGAAGATTATTTGAAGATATTTGAGCATCCTATTTTAATTTATTTATTGGATTTGTTTTTTAATATAATTTTTTAGCTATCTTAACTTTTCACATCCTATTTTAATGAACTATTTTACCACTTCCAGTACAACATGGAAGATTTACAGCTACAGTATATAGATTCCTTGATCTTCTATTTTATATTTGAGTTTCATATATATTACATCTATTTATATTACAAGACAATGTTAAAATGTTGGCATACATAGTTTAAATGACTTTAGTGGAAAACAATCATTTCTTCAATTTATCTTGATAATTAGTTTCTATTTCTCTGCTGATAAGTTTTTTCCTTTCATTTCAACAGTGTTTATTTTCATCTTTCTGAGGATGTTGATAATGACATTTTTTTTGTTAAATAAATGAGAAGTTCTTATCTTGCCCAGGCTGGCCTCGAACATGTAGCCTTGCCTCCTTATGCACCAGGACAACTGGCCTGAGCCACCATAGCTTCCCGATAATGGCTTTTTAACAGCCTTTGCTTAATCATTCTAATATATGGGTCATTTTTGGGTTGGGAGCTATTAACTGTTCCCCTATGAGTTGTTCAGATATCCTAGTTGTAATTTCATATTATATACTGGATAATTTGTAATTATCATCATAATGTTAAAACTAAATTAACACAGTATTTTGAAATTCTGATTCTGTTGAAATTCTCTGTAGAATTGTTTATTTCTTTTTCTTTATTTTACAAAAGAAATCTAGTAAACTTCATGCTGTAAATTGTGTGTTATATATTGCAGGTGTTGGATTAAAATGTCAATTCAGTTTCAGATTCCTTTTTATGATCTTTTACTCCCTCCTATTTGCCAGTTCATGTTCATTCTTAAACTTGGGTAGTTGTTTATGTTGTAATTCAATTATCAAAGGCTTTAGTGGAATCTTTTGAGTATATACTACAAGTTCAGTGCTTAGAGGAATGGTGTTGGTTCATACGCATAGTTAGGATATTAACATCTTTAGATATTTTCTCTCTGCCCTCAGAGACCGTTTTTCTGGTTTCTCTTGGTAGTGTGATAGAGTTCTTTTAGACTGTTAGCTTCACACACAACTGTATGATGGTTGGCTCTTGGTTAATGTGGCTACAGAAAAAAAAATAAGGAATAAAAGACCAGAATTCTCTTCATTCAGCAGGTGTTTTGTTTGTTTGTATTGTTTTGTTTTCATTTTTCTATTCACCCATTGAAATAGGTTCTTTTGGAGTTTTGGGTGCCTTGTTCCCATTTCCCATGACAGTAGGGTTTTTGGGCTTTGTGCAATGGGGCAAGAACATGGTAATAAAATTGAAAAGAGAAACCACCAAATAGGTGATTACTCTATTTACATTCTTGGGCTCACAGATTTTCCTTTCCTAGATCTCAGGATAGAAAAATAGACTATTCTTAGATGTTAATGTCTCTGTCTATTATACAATTTCCTGATTCTACCCACTCGAGGCAAGCCTTGGGAAAAGGGAAGAAAAAAGGAAGAATTGTGGGTATTTCTTCAAGTTTTGAGATTCTTCACTCATCAATCACTTAATATTTATTTTTGAGACTCCTTTGGGAGTTTATATTTGTAATCTGTTGGCAGATTTTAGTTGGAGCAAGTTAGAAAGAAAACTTGAAGTGGAATAACTTTTTCTTGGCTTGTAGTAAAATTCTTACAACTTGCTGTTTTTTAAATATTTAATTTATATAGTTTAGCTTTATAGAAATTCAACTAATATACAAATAACTACATATATTTAATGTACAAAATGTGATGATTTTGTACTTATGCATATAGCCGTGATACCATCACCACAATTAATGTAATAAACATACCCTCATAACAAGACATTTTCTTATGTGTCTTTGCTTTTATTTTTTTGTGTGTGTTCTAGAAACACATAAGATAGATCTACCCTCTGAAAATTTTAAATGCACAATGCTTTATTGTTAAATATAGGCACTATATATATAGCAGATCTCTGAATTTACTCCACTTGCATAACTGTAATTATATCGCCATGCCATGACAATCACTATTTTATTTTCTGCTTCTATAATTCTATTTTAGATACTTTCATATATGTGGAATCATGTACTATTTGCCTCTCTGTGATTAACTGACTTCACACAGCATAGTGTTTTCCTTCTTTTTTTGAAGACTTATAATAGTTCATTATATATATATATATATATATATATATATATACACACATATATAATGTTCATTTTATGTCATCAATTTTACATCAATATATCATTTATCATTTTATATATATACACACATATGTGTGTATATGTGTCTTTCTTTTTTTAAGGCTGAGTAGTAGTTCTCTCTATATCTAGAACTATAAACATTATAGATATTGTATACTTAGAACTTAAGGCACCCATGCTTCAGAGTCTATTGCTAAGTTATTTAGCTCAGATGGTTTCTGAAGTAAATGTATACATTAAAATTGCTGGAGATTGAATGGCTTTGATCTATTTTGTATGCTTGGGGCTTATATTAATGACTGAATCAATTTAAAAGTATATCTGCCAATAATACATGAACACATACACACACACACACACACACACACTACATTTTAAAGATCCATTTATCTATTGTTGGGTTGTTTCCATAATGTGGCTATTATGAATAATGCTAATACTACAATAAACATGGGAGTGCAGACATTGTTTCAAGATCTTAATTTGAATTCTTTTGGGTGTATACTCATAAATGAAAATGCTAGATTGTATGATGGTTTTATTTTTAAATTTCTTAAGAAAAAATATATAACATATGTATTTATTATATATAATTATATATCTATATACTAAATTGCATAATATATTTATCTATTAATACATAGATTTATTTATATGTATATTTTCTTTATTAATAAAAATAAGTATAATTTCTTTATTTCTTAATAAAAATGTTTATTATATATATTATATACTGAATATATTTATTATATACTATATAAATATATATTTATATATTAATTTATATTTATATAAATATAAATATATTATATTTATTATATATTTACATTATAATTATTACATAATATATAATATATAACATAAGTAATGTACAGTTTATCAAGTGTGAGGGTTTATCTCATTGTGGTTCATATTTGCATTTTCTGCTAATTGTTTTTTGTCTATTTTCTTTATTCAAGGCAAATGACCCTTTTATTTTACAAACAACAACAAATATCCCACAAGCAAACAAACCTACATTCATATATAGACACACATTTTTATTTACTTCTGATTAAAAGGATTGGTGCTAGTCTTAGAAAACCGTAGCACTGACAGTAAGAGGAAATAAAAGACTATAATATTGGATGATGATTTATTTTATTTCAAAGACAACTTTATTTCTACTTCCTATGTAATATAGTTCTTGAATTCTTAAATCAAGTTTTCAGGATTCTTGACTTTCCAATGTAAGTAGGGAAATAGAAATTCCTGAAGTTTAGGTGAACTGTGCTAGTAGAAATATAATTAGCAGAGAATTTTGTCATGATTTTGGCTTCCTCTACTTTCTCTTTTCACTTTATTGTGTTCTCTGAGATTCACATTTTTTTGAATGTGATAGTCCTTTTAGTTTTGTGCTTATTAGAGCTTCCTTTATTAATAGAATATGTATAAATACATACACATATACATATTTTTTAATTTTATCTGACAGATGTATATCTAGAATATTTTACCAATAATGTTTGTGTCAGAAAATAATAATACCAAATGAAAAATTATTTCTTCAATATGGCTACAGATCACTATGGTGGTTAGAATGATAGCTAAATGTATTTCATAAGGAAAAAGTATTTCATAATTTGCAAATAAAATCCAGAAAGATATTTGTTGGTTGTTTAGTAAGCGAAGATAATATTTGCCCTAAATTTGATAATTTCTGATTGCTTCCCTTCTGTTTAATATTCTCAAGGGAAATTCAAATTAGAGAACTGCCTCAAGTAAAGACCTGAATGATGTGAAGTAAGAGTTTGCCTTAAGTGCCTGAAAAAAAATATTTCTAATGCTACAGTTGTGAGAAGTGACTCACTGTGAAGATGGGAGATTAGGAAGAATAGGACTATCAAAGGTACCTTGATGTGTGCAGTGTTGTACACTTTGTCTACCACAGCTGCTGACCCTATGAAATGTCTTTGTATTTGACCATTCCAAGGAAACCCTCTACTTAGAGTGAAATGGAGTGGGGAGAAAGTGGGATGTCAAGAAAGGATTTTTTCTTTAAATATGAAAAAGAAATAGGCAAAAATGAACGTGTACATAGATGTGCATACTCACTCCAAGGAAGAAACAAAACTGCAACATAAAAGTACAAAAAAAGGTTGTCCAATTATAAAACAAGTTAAAATATGGTAAAATTTTGAGCAACTGATTAAGTTAAAGTCACAAATTTTGTTTTAGTTCTGTTTTGTTTTTATTTTTTTCTACTTTGTGTAAGAAACATAATAACCTTCTCCAATGAAGAATAATGATATATTTTTTCATAAGTAAAATTTAAGTAAGAAGCTAATGGATGTGTCATTAAGTCCAAATGTTCATTTCAGTTAGTATTATTTATTTATTTTCCATTAACATCTATAGAGTTATTATCTTTAAAATAATGTAATTTCAAATCTCAGGTTCAAAATTCTGTGTTTTTTCCAAAAACTATATTAAAACATTTCAAAAGGTGCGTCTATTTTTCTAAAATACCATGTTAGTAAAAATTTATTTTCAATGTTAATCTTATTAAAATATCTCAGATTCATAGATCTTTCAATGATATACACACATATCTATGTGTTTATCTGTATGTATGTGCATATCTGTATGTATGTGTGTGTGCATGTCTGTGTTTATATGTGGTTGCATTATTTTCCTCTGTGTGTGTGTGTGTGTATATATATATATATAGTTATCTATATACATATGGATAGATAGATAGATAAGGGAAGAAATATACCCACACAGACACACAAACACACATATATCTATCTAACAGATAGATAAATAGTCATTGCTGGGGAAGTAGTACACCCCTTTTAAAATTTTACCTGATTGTCATAATTTTTTTTAATAGCATGCCAATCTCTGTCTTTTCCTGTCAGTTGAGATTAGTTGATATTTCCAATCTTTGAAATCAGGCAAAGAAAACATAAAATTTTCATATATATAATTATTTGTCTCATATATATTCTTGTATAAAACAATTCTTATTGCCAGGAACAGTGAGTCTTCTGTAATCCCAGCACTTTGGGAGGCAGAGGCAAGTGGATAGCTTTAGCCCAGGAATTGGAGACTAGCCTGGGAAGCATGGCAAAACCCCAACTCTACTAAAAATCCAAAAATTAGCTGGTCATGGTGGTGCACACCTGTCATCCCATCTACTTGGAAGGCTCAGGTAGGAGGATTGCTTGAGTCCAGGAGGTGGAGGCTATAGTGAGCTGTGCCAGCCTGGCAACAAAGCAAGATTTCATCTCCAAAATGAAACAAAACAAAACACACAACAATTACCTTATTTTTGATAAAGCTTCTTAAGAAATCTGAAAACATTTTAATCTTATATATAATTGCCATTCCCAGACTTGTATATACATCAGACTTGAGATACAAGATAAGCTATATGTAGCAAATTTCAATTCTACACTTACTACATTAATTTTCCAATCAAAAGTATTTAAAATTAGAAAAGACATTGAATGTGAACCCCCAAATGCCTCATTTAAAAACAATTTAATTTTTGTAATGATCATAAATCACTCTAATAGGGTAATTTTCTTTCAGTTATGACACCATCACATTTGAGTGCATTGGGGCCTTTCTAAATAAAATATAACCTTTCATTGTGAGATAATGTCAGTTGCTCTTCTGTATTTTGATTCAACTAGGTGTCAACTCATAACTATGAAAGAATAAAATACTTGATAAAACTTTGCTGATGAGTTTCATAGTTATCTATCAAAAAAACCTTCAGTATATTTCTAAAAATTTATATCATTCCATTATGAATATTTAGACATTGTAGTCATGTTATGCTGAGGACTTAACTACCCATGATCCAGAGTCTGTTGCTAAGTTATTTAACTCAGATGGTTTCTGAAGCAAATGTATAATTTAAAGTTACTGGAGATCAAATGGATTTGCTCTATTTTGTAAGCTTAAGTTAACCACTGAATCCATTTAAAAATATATCAGCCAATATTTTAAGCTCTATCACAAGGGATTTTGTAAAGATTTATATTCATTTCTATTAAGCTCAAACTCTTAAACTCAAAAAAGAAGACTTAAGGGCTATAATCTAATTAAAATAATATTACATAGGACAAAACACACACTGAACATAAAGCCATTTTTCCTTACTATATTGTAAAGGGAAAATTAATTTTTCTGAGTTGTTAGTAGGGAGCCAGGTATTTTCACTTGATTCAAGGATCTAATAACTTTACTACATTCAGAGACTTATCACTTCCTGTATGAATATCTTCCTCAATCAGTAATCTCTGATTGAGATTGAGAAAAGATTTTCTCTGTTTGAGGAAAGCTTCTGGAAAGTTTAGTCACCTTATTTATACTTCAGGTTACTTATCAATGAATTTGAAACTAAGACAATTCTGGAATAATGAACATGAGATAGAATAAAATAAACCTAGGTAGAAAAACATGAACTGATGTTGGAACAATGAGATCAGATCAAGACAAAGTGTCAGCATATTCCCATACCTCAGAAAGGGGTATTACACTGATAAAAATAATGCAATCTCCTATTTCTCTCATTAGCAAGAACAACCTAAAATTCCCCTTATTACTATAAATTATATAATTCATATAAACCTGATATGGTTTGACTGTGTTCCCACCCAAATCTCATCTTGAATTCCCACGTGTTGTGGGAGGGAGGTGATGGGAGGTGGTTGCATCGTGGGGGCAGGTCTTTCCTGTGCTGTTCTCATGATAGTGGATAAGTCCATGGAGATCTGATGGTTTTAGAAAAAGGAGTTTCCCTACACAGCCTCTCTCTTTGCCTGCTGCCATACAGGTAAGATGTAACTTGCTCCTCCTTGCCTTCCACCATGATTTTGACGCTTTGCCAGCCACGTGGAACTGTGAGTTATCCATTAAACCTCTTTCCCTGTAAATTGCCTAGTCTCGGTTATGTCCTTATCAGCAGTGTGAAAACGAACTAATACAAATCACTTTTAGTATCATTTCCCTTTCCACTTCCCCACTTAATTATTTTATGACTTGTTACACTCTCCTTATCACAGATGCTCTTTGCTAACTTGAGGTTTCTTGTAGGATTATAAACCTTAAATGAAAAAAAAAAATAAGAATGAAATTTGGGAACAATAACAATCTCATCCACTTTACTGTTTCAGTATTTTGAATTTGGATCTTAATGCAATTCCAAAAGAGTCCTGATTCTTAAGCCAGTTCCTAAATATTCATAAGTGGTTCACCCTTACATGAAGATGATTTAAATGTTCCCATGTCCTCTGAGAACAATGCAAAGTATCCCTGAATTTCAAAACTATCATGACTACAATGCTTAAGAGTGTGGCATAATGATTTAGACTGACTAGGCTCAAATTCTAGCTCAATCACTCAATGATTTTGTAAAATTTGCCAAATAACATTCTTCTGGAACTTTAGTTTTCCATTTATATGTCACTATGATAATGATAATAACAGTAACAATATAAACTTGTATACAGCAAATTATAGAAAATGTATGAAATTAGTGACTATAAATATAATCATTTAATATTATCCTAAGTAGTAGTAAAAAGAAATCAAAATTTGAGCACTGGAAGGAGGCCATTCAAAGAAAAACAGCACAATCAAGTAATGTCAAGAACTGTCCCTCTTCCTCAGAAAAATTCTAGGGTTATCCTAAATCCTGCATTTTGCAGAATTGTTAAACTATTTTTGTCTGTCAATCTAAAGTCTTAGTACATATTTGTAGTATTTTTTTCATTCTCATTCTCATTCTTTATACAGTCAACTAGAATCTTTCTTTTCTAACTCAGTAGGTTCATTTCTTGTGTATCTCTTATAAGTGCTTAACTTGTATTTCTATTCCTTCTGATATCACGTCTGTATTATTGGACCACCTTGCTTAATAGTGTTGATGTTCCCATGCTTTCATTTAGTCTAGTCCACGATCATCAGTTCCAAAATTTTTTCTAAAATGTAAATTTAATTACACTATTAAAATAATTTACTTTATGTTACATTGTAAACACTTGCAGATATATTTTAATCATCTTTAACTTTGCTGTTGTTATTATTTCTACTAATTCAAATCACGCCCATTTAAACAGTAAAATGTAGAAGTAAATGCTACAGAAAAGTTCTAGCTGGGCACTGTGGTTCATACCTGTGAATTCCAGCACTTTGGGAGGCTATGGTGGAAGGACTGTTTAAGGCTAGGGGTTCAATACCAACCTGAACAACCTAGTGAGACCCCTTTCCAAAAAAAAAAAAAAAGCTGTGCATGATGGCACACACCTGTATACTTGTATGTAGTCTCAGCTACTCTGGAGGCTAAGATGAGAGAATTGCATGATCCCAGGAGTTTGAGGCTATAGTGACCCGTGGTTATGCCGCTGCAATCCAGCCTGGGCAATGGAGCAAGGCCTTGTCTCTCAATAAATAAATAAATAAAAAGAAAAGAAAAAGAAAATGTTCCCTCACAATTGATATTCCCAGTTAAACTCCTTAGAGGTAATTCTTTTTGAGAGTTTTACATAAATACTTTTAAAGATATTTTAAACACAAACACACACATTCACAAACACACACACAGTTAGCATAGGTATGTGTATATAGATTTGCTTATGAAGTTGTTAGAATCAGAGATCTTATCTAGTATAAAGCTTTCCAAATAATTCAAATAATACCAGTAATCCACAGGTGAAGAGTAGTGAAGCTTGAACTTCCAATGTTGCTCTCAGGTTGGGTTCCTGTGTCAAATTTATGAGATCTATCCCAGATATAATACAAGTGTGCACATCACTTACCCAAAAGAAAACTGCTTGAGTTCTGAAACATCACTATTTTAAAGTAGCAGTTATATAACATGTTAAATTTTCTTATGGTATTACACAATATATACTATTTTCCCATTTTTATTTTTTTTTTAATTTTTAAATTTTTTTATATTTTTGAGATGGAGTCTCACTCTGTCTCCCAGGCTGGAGTGCAGTGGTACAATCATGGCACCCTCCGCCTCCCAGGTTCAAGTGATTCTCCTACCTCAGCCTCCTGAGTAGAACAGGCGCACGCCACCACAGCCAACTAATTTTTGTATTTTTAGTAGAGACGGGGTTTATCCATGTTGGTCAGGATGGTCTCAAACTCCTGACCTCGTGATCTGCAGGCCTTGGCCTCCCCAAGTGCTAAGATTACAGGCATAAGCCACTGTGCTCAGTCTTAATTTTTATTACTATTACTATCTATAAGTTTTATTTTTATACATCTTATGTGTAATGGCTTCCCACTATTCTTTTCTTAGAAGATATACTCTAATTTATGTTTCTCATCCTATAGTGATTGATATTTTAGCTGTATTTTAATACTTTAATGCTACCTAAATTTGTACATATTTTTATGATTTGTACAAATGTATCTAAAGAAAGATTTTTAATGGCATTGCAGATTTTAATTTTGACAGACATGGTAAAATTCAACTCAAATCAGGTATTTCAACTTAAATCCTCATTAATGGAGTGCAGTACATATTTCACTTGATATTATTATACTTTTTAATCATAGTCAATTTTATGAGTAAAAAGTGCCATGTCACAATTTCTGTCTTATTCATCCAACAAACACTTTTGGAGTGCTTATAATTTCCCAGGCACCATTCTGGCACTTAGGATATAATGAAAAAAACACTAAAGTTCTCATGGAGCTTCTGGGAACAGAAAGACAATTTAAAAAGCACAATAAAATAGAATGAGGAACTAGTGATGAGTTCTATATAAATGCTCTAAAAAAAACAAAGCAGTTTGAATGGATAAAAGGATGTGGCATTCTACCAGCAATTTTATCAAGGGAATCCTCTCTGGGTAGTTAACGTTTGCAAAACAAAAACTTTAAAATTTTGATTTTAAGATACATTTAAATGACCATCCAGAATTTGCAATTACTAATTACACTTAAGATTTAGTACATTTCAATATATTTATCTGTGTTTGATTTTTGATGAAATGTTGATAACATTTATTATCCTATTATAATGCATATTTTATTATACACTTTAATAATTGGTCTTTTTATCAGAAGTAAGTAACATATAAGGACTTTAAATTCCAAGGTTTTATCTCATCTCTCGTACATCTTATCACATGTATTCTACAAAAATTACGTAATTTGTAACTCTATGCTTCTGTCAATATCTCTCCATAGAGAACACTCATATCCATTTGGTAAGACACAGCTCATGCATCTCCTCATCTGTGG
Organism: Cebus imitator; assembly: GCF_001604975.1. NCBI lineage: Eukaryota > Metazoa > Chordata > Mammalia > Primates > Cebidae > Cebus > Cebus imitator. The sequence goes on from NW_016107415.1 coordinate 6,126,056, forward strand.
AAGTATTCTTAACTTGCCAAGAAAAAGATGTCTGCCTTCCTCCCTCAGGTCTCCCATTATCTTATTCTTATCTCAATTATGGTATTTATTACCCTATATTTTAAGCATATGCTCATTTTTGACATAAACACTCAATTGTGGCCTCTTATCCATTTGCTTCTTAAGATTTATCACAGTGTATGACCTTTAATAGGTTTTTAATGAACACGTCTAAAAAAACAGATAAGTTGTTGAATAAATGCAGCATTCAGCTCTGTAAGACAGAGTGACAATAGTTAAGATATTCACTTGTGGGTTTAAAACATCATTTTGTGTCTTTTACTCATGAGAAACACACTCTAGTTGGATGTGAGAGCTACTTTTAATCTTCTTCAATTTGTACTGGCCTTTTGCTTACTAAATAAAACCTGAAGTTAGCCACATTTATCTGATTGTGTTGATATGAGCCCTCTCTCACTATGTCAATTTCATTTTTACTCTGTGTTTTAATTCCTTCCACCAGAGCATCCCATTTCCCTGGTGATTCAGCATTAGCTAGAAGTTTTATTAGTACCATCCCTACAACCTTTTTATATTCTTTCTAATACTATAGCAAGAGGAAAAGTTGGAATAACTCCCTGAGGTAACCTAACACCTCATGATTATTGCCCACAAACTTCCTAATTATTCCATGTTTGTATCCTTGAGTTATGACTAAGACTAATTCCTTTGGTATGCTTTCACCTCAAGATGGTAGATAGGTTTGCAGCATAAGAATAATAAGAGTGGGCACTAGCTGTTGCATTCAAGCACACTTCTAGGCCACTACCTCCATAGCTATATGCCTTGGAATTAGAATCTCAGTTTAATCTCAAAGTGTTTATATTTTGGATATGAAAATATCAGATTCCTCCAGCTGTGCAGGAGCAGGAAAATTGGTTAAGTGCTTGCAGAGTGTCTAGGAGTCCATTTGCAGAAGGAGCACTTACCAAGCAAGTACTTGTTCCAAGAAATCTGGTTAGGAAATCATGGTACAGTCTGTGCCTCATTACAAGCAACAGCATATCATAAACATACTTTCTGGTTGACAGAGTTTTCCCACAGTTATTTGTTAATTAAATAACGAATCTAAAAAAAATTAAAATGGGAGATTATGTTGGAGAGAGGGGCAAATAATTCTTAGCTATCAGGACATCTTGGTAGATATGGGCAAATATTTTGTGTAAAACAGTCAAATGGGAATGTCAATATTAGTATAATACCTAAAAGGAGCACTAGGTCTCCAATGAGTGTTCTTCCTAATATACTCTTGTGAATGGGGAAGTGCTTTGAGATATTCCCTACATTCGAAAATATTGCAATCGGCCCAAAAGCACTTTATTGATTATTTAAGCTCCAAACCCTTAAAAAGAGTGCATTACAATTCACATAGATGAGTAAATTTCTCAGTAAGATTGAATGTAAACTATTTGTTGAATTTTTTCAGAGACATTCTTTTGTGACAGATAACCATCCACTTATGTCAGATTGCCTCTAACTCTTCTGCTTTTGGAATGAATAATATATGAAATAAAATTTATGCAAATTTATTAAAGTTTCCTATGTGGAGAGTAAAAGTCACTAAGATAATGTTAAGGAAGATGTAGATGGTGGCTGTGGATGTAAGTCAGTTTCTGGGTTATGTAGAAAGTTATTGCTAATACAGTTAATTATATAATTTATTATTTAACAATAAATTGGTACAGTGATTAAAGCCAGAAACGGAAAAAATAACAGATCATACAAATTTTTAAACAGTTTATACACTTTTTTCTTAACATTTAAATCAATTTCTAGATATATCAGATTTCAACTCATTAATTTATATGTTGTTCCACTATAAACAATCTCATTTTCTGAAAACTCGCATTTGTAGAAACAAAAAAGGATCAATTTGTGGGTAAGAATTCATTTCAAAATGATTTATTAATTTTAAAGAGGATTTTCTGTGGTGTTACTGCACTTAACACAAATTCCAAGGAAGAGGAGGCTGATCATTTTCAAGATCCTTCCATGGAACAAAATATAGTGTGAGGCATGACGCTTAATGGAAGGAGACGATCAGAGCCATTACATACAGGAAAATGCAACAAGGTGTGCAATACCCTAAAAGGCATTTTAAAATCGTGACTAAATATATAAAATAGTGTTGTCTAAGCCTTACACATATTTTTAAGTATTGTTTTTATCTCTGTGGAATTAAGTTTTAAATTTTTAAAGTAGACTTTTTAAATTTTTTTTGAGACGGAGTCTTGCTCTGTCTCTAGGCCAGAGTGCAGTGGCACGATGATCTCGGCTCGCTGCAACCTCCGCGCCTGTGGTTCAAGCCATTCTCCTGCCTCAGCCTCCCGAGCAGCTGGGCATACAGATGCGCGCCACCATGCCCAGTTAATTTTTGTATTTTTAGAAGAGACAGGATTTCACCATGTTGGTGAAATCACCAGCATGGTATTGATCTCTTGACATCGTGATCCGCCTGCCTGAGCCTTGCAAAGTGCTGGGATTACAGACGTGAGCCACTGCACCCGGCCTAAAGCAGACTTAAGTTTGAAAGCTGTGCATTGTTTTTACTTTTTCTCTCTTTCTCTCTCATTTGATTTATGTTATGGCTTTTACATTAAAAAAAATAATAATATGTCACTGAAATAGTTGAGAGATCAGAAAAAATCTGGAATTGAAGATGTCAGAAATGCATTCATTATGGCTCACTCCAAGGTACAGGGTTAGGAGAGAAGTAGATAAAGAGGACATGTATTTCTTATTGCCTGTGATTCCTTCTTTGATTCTAGCAAAGGGACAAAGGAAAAGATTCAGGACAAATTCTCAAAGAATACAGATGTTGCATTTGCTGCAATTTCCTTTACACTCAGATATTCTCAGTAGCCCAAATGCAATGGGTAAAGAAGAGTAGAAGAGTGATAGTCAGCAAATCCAAAATTAAAAATATTATTTAAAAACTTTGATTCTCAAATCACTTCTAAATATGATTCAGTGTTTCAGACTTTATTTTAAGAACAATGTTTCAGTATATCAGAGATTAGTAACAACGTGTGTCACTGGCAGGTTAACGCCTTTAATAACAAGTCATAGAACCAAACTGCAATCATTTTGACATCATAGGATAAAGAGATATTTGGAAAAAGACACAGGCAAAAATAAAAATATACTTGCAAATATGTATTTATATTTGCTCCTGTGTGCCACTAAATTTCCATCATTACATTATTTTCATATACGAAAGAAACATAGCTTTTGAAAAATTCCTAAAATATTTTAGAAAATAAGTCATTTGTGTATCTTTTAATGGCTTCTCTCACACACAATCAAAGGAACAAAATGTTCTTGGCCATAAAACTCAGATTCAATTTTGAAAAATGTCTTAAACTTGTTGCTCCAAATCTTTGACACTTTCCGTGATCAAATATCTGATGCTTCTGGAAAATAATGTTTCACAGATCATACGTTTACTCAGACTTTACATTTTTTTTCAGTTTTTTTTATTATTATACTTTAATTTCCAGGGTACATGTGCAGAATATGTAGGTTTATTACATAGGTATACACATGCCATGGTGGTTTGTTGCATCCATCACCCTGTCACCTACATTAGGTATTTCTCCTAATGCTATGTCTCCCCTAGACCCTCCCCCCCGATGCTATCCCTCCCGTAACCCTCCAACCCTTGACAGGCCCCAGTGTGTGATGCTCCCTTCCCTGTGTCCATGCGTTCTCATTGTTCAACACCCACTTATGAGTGAGAACATGCAGTGTTTGGTTTTCTATTCTTGTGTCAGTTTGCTGAGATTGATGGTTTCAGACTTTACTTGAAGAATTACAAAGCCTAAAACAAATCTAAAAAAAATGTAAGTTTAACAACAACAGCTGCTTCATACCACAGACATTTAAAACAGGAATGCATAGAAAATAAGTCAGATGAGGCTTGACAATTGGAGCCAACATAACAATAGTTATAGCAAGTAACAGGTTTTGTTTTTTCTTAATTGCCAGACATACTGTATTAGAGACACTGAAACAGAGGAATTAGTCCTGTTTGCTTTAATAACTGCTTCATTTGAAATTACTCCAATTATGTTTTCAAAAATAGTGCTGAAAGTATTGAATAAGGATGTTCAATGAAACATTTGTTACTTATTCTAATTTTATACCTTGCTCTCTTTCTGTTGCAATATTTATTATGGTAGAATTTAATAAATTTAAGATATAGAAATAAAGATTATTATAATTAAATTATCAAGGAAACATGAAAAGATATTAAAACTAGTTTGAACTCTTTGAAAAAAAGAAAAATGTTTATCATTAGATCATTATAATTATTATTTTTTGAGACAGAATCTTACTCTGCCTACCACGCTGGAGTGCAGCAGCACAATCTCGGCTCACTGCCATCTTCACCTCCCTGGTTCAAGCAATTCTTCTGCCTCAGTCTACCGAGTATGTGGGATTACAGGCATCTGCCACCATGTCCAGCTAACTTTTTCTAATTTTAGTGGAGACGGGGTTTCATCAACTTGGCCAGGCTGGTCTTGAACTCCTGACCTCAGGTGATCCACCCACCTCGGCCTCCAAAAGTGCTGGAATTACAGGCATGAGCCACTGCGCCTGGCCACATTTCCTAACAGACACATTTTTTAAAATCATTTTATACAGCCTCAAATCAGTAACCTTTTTGTTTATCTTTTCTATTAGATAGAAATTTATAAATTAACATTTAACTTTTTATTGGGGGTTCTAGAGAGATAGGAAGAAGCAATATCAAAAATTCAGATGTGTATTCCTGAATAATTACAGACATGTATCAAATTTGGATGTGTACTTAGGAGTACTTCAATCATTTTATTTTGAAATAAAACAATCAAAAGAACCTGCAGTTATCCCCATGCTTTTTTACCAAGTTTTGGATTTTTTTTCTTAATAATCTCTCCTAAATATCTAGTGTAATTAGATGATCTTATAGGGAGAGGAACACAGGAAAGCATTTCTGTTCACTTTTAAAATTACCATTTGGTCCATTCTAGGGTGACTGCATGGAATAGAGTGCAATCGTACTTTCAAAGTAGAATCAGACTTCTGTAGGGAACTAAATGCCATCAGATGTTTGCAAATGGAAGAAAAAAAAAGTGTTTCCTAAGTTCCATAAAGATTATTCTTAGAATCATGGCATTTAAAATGATTAGCAAGATATTTAGTATATTTTTACTTAATAGTTCAGGTAATTAACGGTGACAGAAGACAAGAACAGTTGTTCTCAGAAGTTGTGTGTTTATGACATACTTTAAACCTTGTCCTACAAACCGCGGAGTTGAACATTAAAAACAAAGTACACAGAATAAGTTGTCCAAAAATAAGCCATGATTATAATGTAAGTGGTTAATGTGGAAAGCTTGGCTAAAAGGCGTCTTTTGAGGTCTTTTTTTAAAGTGCTAAATCAGAACACTTGGTGACTAATTATAAAGAGAGATAAAAAAATTAGGAATAATTCTGAAGCTGCTAGACAGCAGTAACTGAAAAGAATTTTGTTACTATATTAGTAATGATAAATTTATGTTTATTAATATAAAGCACCTCTAATCGATGTTTAAGCAAATTAAAATAGCCTTTGAAACAAATAATATTTAATTTTATGTCCATTTGATTATTTGTTCCACAGTCAGTTAAAGAAATGTATCTTTTTGACACAATCTGGCAAACTTAACTAAATGCAAGATTTATGTGGGAATCAGTCCATAAAAACAAACTGTAATACTAGTAACATTCAAATAACTGTATATTCTTAAAAAATATGACTAAGTGTGGTTCACGCCTGTCATCACAGCACTTTGGGAGCAGAGGTAGGTGGATCACGATGTCAAGAGGTTGAGACCAGCCTGGCCAGCATGGTGAAATCCCGACTCTACTAAGAATGCAAAAATTAGCGGGACATGGTGGTGCACACCTTTAGTCTTGGCTACTTGGGAGGCTGAGGAGAAGAATCACTTGAACCTGGAGACGGAGGTTGTAGTGAGCTGAGATCGTGCTACTGCACTTTATGACAGAGCGAGACTCTGTCTCAAAAAAACAAACAAACAAAAAATGACAAAGTACAATGAAAAATTACTTAAAAGATATTTATTTGGTGGCAGTTGAGAAAACCTAGAGATCACAAAAATACCAAAATTTAATGTACAAAATTCATTTGTAAAGTAAATAATTAGAAAATCACAACAAAAAGGCTTGTAAGAAAATACCGACACTTAACGTACCACACTTAGCACTGGTTTCACAATAATAATTTAATATTCATTAGAGATTTATGTTTTTACCCCTAGGTAACTGTAAGGTGACTAACATTCTTGAAATGTTTACTATAATGGCCAAGGAAAGGCCAATAGAAAATGTAGAAAAGCATTTCACAGATGCTAAAAAATCCTCACTCCTTACTTTCTCATTAAAATCATTTTGAATAACTTTGAGAAAAATAAAATGGCTCAGATACATCTTTGAGAAAACTACTTTCATTTTAAATTAAGCATGGAGAGATTTGAGGAAAGCTAGTAATCATATACAATTCAGTTCAAGTTCCTGAATTGTTCATGGTCTAAATGCCAGGGGCATTTTTGTATTCATGGCATCTAAAAGGAGAATATTCATGCTATTAGAAATCCTGCTGCATAGTGCCTTTTAGAAAATACAATTTTGATCTGGACATTTAGATTGATTTCTACATAGAGCCTGCTTGCCTGTACACAAGTGTCTCCTGCTTAAATTTGTTCTAGGTTAAGAATAAAAGATGCAGCTATGGTGGGTATTTTGCTGTAAATCAGCTTCAGATTATAAAACTGAGCTTTCGGCACTTTTCAGACATAGAAAGAATTACATGCAGTTTACCTATTCTGTTGGGTTTCTCCCCTGAAAATTAAATGCTTATAAAGAATTATTTAACATGTATCAAAAAACAGCAATAAAAAGAAAACATTTTAAAAAGAGTATATGGGAAATAGATGGGGAGTTAACATAATAGTTATTTGTTAGTTAAAATTTGACATTTTCTGAACTGAAGTCAAATTCCTTCTGGAGACATATTCTAAAACTCAAAACGATAATCAGTAATGTTTTAAAGATTATACTGATAAAATGACTTTAAAATTTCAGTACACTGAGAAAAGGTGGCTAGTATAATATATTGTATATTTGTGCAATTGTTTGTGTGACAAGAGTATGTAAAATTTGTTGTGCTTCTACCTGGTTGAATAGCTTTCAATAAACCATGTTAGTAAACAAGTACATAAAAACAAATGAGTCTTATTCTTATATATTGACATTGCATATCAAGCCTTTTATGCTGAAAAATAAATTTTAATTTTATTCCTTAAAACTATTCAAGGGAAGAATATGCTTGACATATCGTACTATACATTTGAAAAGCACAGGGAAACCCTTATTTTCTAATGATACAGAGCTGAAGGCATTAACTGCAGGTTTTCATTGATCATTGGACCCACCATGGCTTCATTCATGCTTATTTATTGCCTTTATTTTTTAGAAATGTGCTTATATATTTTTTTCTTTCATGTTCGCTCCTTAGACAACTGAAAAACACTTTTAAATATCAGACATTTATCATCTATCTTGGCTCTTCTCTCCTTAGCTATTTTTGTCACTTTAAAAATAAAGTGTGGTCAATATGAGCTTGGGTGAAAATGAAAAGACAGAGCAAGTAATGACACCTTGGAAGACCTTACCTCAGATTTCTAGGCCTATGTTTTTCATAAGAACATCACCTATTATCCTAGCAATGATACCCTGCCTGCCCTTTCTGGGAAGGGGGCTCTTATAAGAGGAGATCCCTGGGACCCCAGGGTCAAAATATGGCAGATGACAAATTTGGCATCTCCAGATTCCCTGGGAAGGAGTTAAGGTACAAACTATATAAGTAATTAACATAGACTATCAAGTAATCTTATTAAAAATAAGCAAAAGGCCTGAATATATATTTTTCCAAAGATGACATACAAATGGCCAACAAGCGTATGAAAAAGTGCTCAATATAACTAATCATCAGGGAAATGAAAATTTAAACCACAATGAGATATCACTTCATGCCTGTTAGAATGGCTATTATCAAAAAGATTACAAGTATTGGCAAGGATGTGGAGGAAAGTAAACACTTGTACAATGTTCATGGGAATTTAAATTGGTACAGCCATTATCAAAAACAGCATGGACGTTCCTCAAAAAATTTAAAAAAGAATGACCATATGACCCAGCATTTCCACCCCTGGGTATATATATTCCAAAAAAAAAATGAAATTGGTATCTGTAAAAGATATCCAAATTTCCATGTTCTTTGAAGTTTTATTCACAATAACAAAGATATGAAAACATCCTAGGCATTCATCAATGGATGAATTTATAAAGAAGAAAATGCATACACAAACATACACACACACACACAGGGAAAGAGAGAGAGAAAGAAAGAGAGAGAGGGAGAAATATTATTCAGTCATAATAAAAAGTCCTATTACTTGCAAAAGCATAAATGAATCTGGAAGGCATTATACTAAGTGAAGTAATCCAGATATAGTAACATAAATACTGTGTAATCCCACTTACATGTACTATCCAAAAAATCTAATTCATAAAGGCAGAAAGTAGGACAGTGATTTCCAAGGAGTTGGGGATAGAAGAAATGAGGAAGTTTGATTAAAAGTCACCAACTTTCAGTAATAAGATGAATAGGTTCTGGGGATTTAATGTACAGCATGGTAACTACTGTTCATAATAGTATATTACTTAAAATTTGATGGCAGCAGATTTTAATGGTCCTTGTTCCCCTACACATAGACAGACGCACACAAATAGTAATTAGTTGTGGTGATGCATGTGTAAATAGATTTGGGTAAGCAGTACACAATGCATAAGTACATCAAATCATCATGTTGTACACCTTAAATATACACAATATTTATCTGTTAAATAAATGTTTAAATTTTTAAATAAAGAAAAAAATGCAGATAATACTGATTTCTTAAAAGGACAGATAAATCATAAATGTATGACAAAATGATAGCCTAGTTGAGTTGATTAACGTGGCATTTTAACTTAAATGGTTTACGTTTAACACAAGTCTTTGAATTTTCCTTTTACTGACTCCCCCATTTAACAACTTAAAAACTTTTATCCAGGAGCTACTTCGTTGTTTTTTTACAGATATAATTGTATTTTTAATAAATATGTCGTTAAGACATGTTGTTTAATTATAGAATATGTATCTATTAAAGATTAGCTGGGAAATAAAAAAGAAGAGGAAAAGAATAAAAGAAGCTAGCAGTGCTACATGCCAGGAACTTTACTAACAGCTTCTTCATTTTCTTCTCTTTTAAGATACCCCAAATGGATACATTTTTATACCATCTTATTGAAGATATAATAAACTTCATAAATTTTACAAATATAAAATCCAAGGTACATAGTGGTCAAGTGACTTTCAAAGGACACTTGGGTAATAAGTATTTAAGTCAAGTATTGACTCCAAAACCCATCTCATTTATAAGATTTCACATACACAAGTTTAAAACATTGTTAGAAACTGACTTTTTGCACAAAGCATTTTGTGCTGTTATTCAACAAAAGTTACTTATTTAATAGACTTTAGAATGGTTTGAGATTTCCCTTAACATAAGCATCTTACATTAGTGTGGTATACTTGTTATAATTAATAAAAAATATTAATGCACTGTTATTAACTCAAGTTCATATTCATATTTCCTTAGTTTTTGCCTAATGTTCTTTTTCTGTTTTGGAGCACTATACCAAAGACCACACAACGTTTAGGTTTCTGGTCTCCTTAGGATCCTTATGACAGTGACAGTGTCTCAGACTTTCTTTGCTTTTGATGACCTTGACAAATATGAAGAGTATTGGTCAGCTTCTTTATATGATGTTCCTCTATTGAAATTTATCTAATGCTCTTACTTATTCTGGTTAACAATTATTATGTGTTATTGGAGAAAAGAAGCCACAGAGATATGTGTGATTTTAATTAAATCATATCAAGGATACATACTATCAACATTATTTATTACTGTGGATGTTAACCTGACACCTCTCTGTGGTAGTGGCTGTCAGGCTTAGCCACTGTAAAGTCAATTTCTTCTTGACCACTTTCTATACCATCATGTTTGAAAGTAAGTCACTATGCCCAGTCCACACTTAAACAGTGAGGAGTTATGTATCCTCTACTTGAGAGTGGAATACCTACATAAATTATGTGGACTTCTTTTTGACAAAATATTTACCTCCCTTCACCATAAATTAACTCATTTTGAATGTATTTATATGAATATGTACTTATGTATGTTTATTTTGTATTTGGGGTTATAATTCAACACTACTCCATTTTATCATTCAAATTGTTCCAGTGGCCACAGAGGGCACTTGTGATTGGATCCTATGTGTCTTTGGACGTTCATAATGAATGTGTGTCATCAGTGTTTTTTTCAACCTGTAAAAAGGAGTTAAGCTCTTCTTTCAGGTTTCTTTTGGCTGGGCCTGAAAATTAAATTGATATATGCTATGGTTTGAGTATGGTTTGTTTTCTCCAAAGTTCATGATGAAATTTGATTGCCATTGTAGTGATGTCATGAGGGGGGACCTTCAAGAGGTGATTAAGTCATTAAGAGGAATTGATGTCTTCTTTGAGGGAATGGATTAATGATCATTAGAGTTGGTAATTGTGAGATCAGATTATCATGAAAGTAAGTTGGACTTTCTCAGTTTGTCTTTTCACACACATTTGCTTGTTCCTCACCCCTCCCCTTTTTTTTGACCATGTTATGATGTAACATGAGTCCTTGCCAGATGCAACTGCCTGATCTTGAACTTTCCAGCCTCCAGAACAATGAGCTAGACAAAATTCGTTTCTTTACAAATTACTCAGTCTCAGATATTCCATTATTGCAACTGAAAATGGATTAAAATAATGTAAGACAGAACAACAGAAGAAAAGTATACAACTTTATTCAACAAGTTTTCAGTGGCACCTTCATAAAGAAATGAAGACCAAAGAATTTAGACTTAGTTACTTATACACTGAATTAGACAAAGAGTAGTAAGTAGTGAAGAAACAAAATTAAATTATGTAAAAGAGGCTTGAAATATCCGTTCTAGCAAGGTCTGTACAAAATTCCCTCAGTTTTGATTTATTGTCCTTGCAGATGAGGACATTCTCTCTCCTTCTAGTATGAGAAGAATGTCTTTCGTACAGAAATTTAATATTCTACTTTTAGGAAACAGAAAAGAGGTCAGAATGATCTGTTTGCACCTGCTGTTTTTCAAGTGCCTTTAATTCATAATAGTTAATATGCCAGGGTGGTATATTTCTAACTTTCATACCTTCTGGCACTACAAGATGTTCCAGACTCAGCTTGTATATTTTCTGCTCCACTCCTAGAATTAGCCACTTCTCAAAGGAGTTCTGGCTTTATTATTGAAGAATAATATCAGAAACCAAGATGTAGATGTTAGGTGTGCTCATTGCTACTGATACATCAATGCTTCTAGGCCTTCTTAACTGACAGTGCAAGAAAGTATATGTGTATACTAACTTGTGTATATACATGTGTTAGTATACACATATATTTTTTATACATAACATATATACTTTTTATAAACACACAAAAGTTCATACTGGTATATCCAACTCAAATCTATTAACAAATAAATCTTTCTAGCCTCCTCCCCTTGCAAATCTTTAAACTTCTACTTCCATAAAGAGAAACCTAGCTCTCATCATCTGCCATCTACTTACTTAAATGATGAATATCTATATACATGTATAGCAGTATTATGATTGTTAACCTATGTTCTCTGCAGAACAACTTTATAACCTAGATTAAGAAGCATATGTGCAGTTCCTTTTACCTTTAGTCTTACAACCTCCACTGATGTCTGGTTAATTAGGTCAACAACTTTTAATATAGACTTAAGTGAAGCTGTTTCATACATTTATAATATATTTAGATTCTTTTGTCAGTCTGAATTTACTCCTGGGATCCTCAGCCTACTGGACAATTTTTAAAAAATTTTGTATGCACTAAGTTCATTCTTAACTGAACATTCTGTGGGTTTTAGTAAGTGCAAAATGTCATGTATACATTATAGCATCATACCAAATAATTTGCACTGCCCTACAGAGTCTCCAGTGTTTCATTATTTTAATCCTCCTTCCTTCCCTGAATCCCCGGGAATAATTGATAGACTTACCTATAGTTTTCCATTTTTTGGAATGTCATATAATGGAAATTATACTGCATGCAACCTTTTTACCCTGGCTCACTTCACATGGCAATGCATACTTTGGGTTCAGATTAAGATATTTTGGTAGTTATTCTGTTTGATGTTCTCTGTACTTTTTGGATCTATGATATGGTATTTACCAGAATTTTTAGAAAATCTTCAGCTATTGTTATTTTAAATATTTCCTTTGCATTATTCTCTCTTACTTCTTTTTTGGGTGTTCTAATTATATGCATTTTGCAACTTTTGAAATTGTTCCACATTGCATGGGTGATTTGTTCTGCTTTTATATACTTCTTTCTCTTTACATTGTCTTATGGGAAGTTGCTGTTGACATATTCAAACCCACTGATTCTTTATTTGACCTATCTACTATTGAGCCCATTAAAGACCTTTTTAAATTTCTGTTAAGAGTATTTTTACTTTTGGCATTTTTTTTTAATTCTTAGAGGTTTTGGGTTTTTTTCCCTAATGATCCATTGTTTTTCTACACTATTTCCTTTTTCCATTAGAAGCCTTAACATATTAATAGTAGTTGCTTTAAGTTTCCTGTCTGATTATTATCAAATCTGTGATCTGTATTATATATAAATCTGGTTTTGATGTTTGTTGTGTTTCTTCAGACTATTATTTTCTTTCCTTTTAGCATAATTTATAATTTTTGTGAATAGAAAACATAATGTATTGGGTAATAGTGGAGGTTGTAAGACTAAAGGTAAAATGAACTGCACATAAGCTCCTTAATCTAGGTTATAAAGTTGTTCTGCAGAGTACATAGGTTAACAATAATAATACTGCTATACATGTATATAGGCATTCATCATTTAAGTAAGCAGATGGCAGATGATGGGAGCTAGGTTTCTCATTATGGAAGTAGGATTTTAAAGATAAGCAAGGGGAAGAGGCTACAAAGATCCATTTGACTAAACCAAGTGAGCTTTTTTTTTTTTAATTTTTCTGGAGATAACGTTTTTGCCTAATATTTTAATAATTATAGGTACCAGAGGCTTCCGATTTTTATTGCATCATGTTTTTGTCTCTTTTTTAAACATTCAGTTTCTTGCGGCTCTTCCAGCTATTATGATACAAGAGTCCTGTTGATGTGATGTAATGTGTGAGTGATGTAAAGCATTCTGTATCCAAAAGTTAAGTCTTAATCTTTTAGTTGGCTTCTTTCCCTGGGCTGCAACCTTTACAAGTGTTTCTCAGTTTTCTCTTCCCTTACTCAGGTGAAAGAGTAAAGCTAGAAAGAGTTCAAATTGGGTAAATGCATTTCTTAACAGATAGGATAAGGCTTTGGTAAAGTCTTGGTTCCAAGGGAGTAGAAATTTGTTACTAAAAATTCTCTCAGTGTATTTTAAAATGGTTGTTTCATCATTCCCCTGCCAGAACTCTAGATGAAGCCTTCTTGGTTCTTAACCATGACATTTTGGGAAATTTCTGGATATGAAACCCAGAACACTTTTAAGGCTGCAGCCACCTGGACATTCTCACTCTCATGTTAGTCCACACTACATCTCCAGCAAGTGGTCAAAATGTCCAATAAAATGTTCCTGTCATTGCATATCTCCAGCAGTTGAGGCTTCATATAAGTAGATTTCTATTATGATTCTCTGTATTCATCTGTTACCTCTGATTCTGGGTTGGTGGTATCCATTGTGACTTATGTTTTCTGAAGTGGTCCAGAAAAGTTATTAATTTTTAATTTGGATTGCTTTTTATTATTGTAAAGAAAGAGCTCAACAGCTTCCAAGATTTTTGCTCATCAGTGCTGAAACTATACATTTCCATACATTTTTGTTTTCTTCTTTCATCAAAATAATTAATGCAGAACATCTTGGTCAGGGAGTCTTTATTAAAGACCTGATGAAAAGTAAAGCAACTCTATCAATACTGCGGATATCCTTTCTAAACAAAGAAAAACAAAAATCTGTAAGAGATTGTGTACTAACAGAAGAGTCAAATCTGTGGATCTTTTTTAATAGTTCTTCTGAGCCACACTACCCATCCAGCATTATTTTAGAACACTTAACTTTCAGTAATGTGTTATGCAGTGAACAAATAGCCTACAATTCTTTAGACATTCTTTGAATTTTAATGATTGCACTTCTTTGATTATATTTGCTCAACACAGCATGCAGTTTTATTTTTCCTTCCGTCAAAATTCTTCTCTTGTATTTAGTCTAAACTGTGTTTCCTCTCGTTTTCTCATTAGAAATAATTACTTTGTTTTTTCCACACTCCAATTGGACCTGTATTTCCTTTTGCCACCTCATGCAAATGCTTGCACATTCTCTCAAGATAATTAGCATCTATGTGTCTTGAGACCTATACCTACTACTTTGTTCAGAATAATGTTTGTAAAGCAGCCCCTCAACAAATGATAGTTGAAAAAGGAAATGAATAAATCAACACAATATGTGAATAAAGTGCCATTTCTTTTGAGAACTGGAAAAAGACAAGGATGCCCACTCTTACTGTAACTGGGTTTTGGGGTGCCAGGGAAGCACAGCTCCCCCGAGAGAATTTTGCAGGTTCTTGGTCTCTCGCTCTCTCAAGAATGAGAGAGGGGACAACAGCAGGTGACACTAAGCTCGTAAATACTGGACCCAAGAAGTGTTGCAGAATAATTACTTATTTATTTATTTAGAGAGAGAAACAGGAGAAGTAGAGAGAAAACTTCCACACCAGAGAGAGAGAGCAAGAGAGAGAGAGTGTGTGTGTGCGTGTGAAAGGGGATCCAAACATGGAGTCCATAGGGGTGTGGAATAAGGGGACTTTTAACCTTGGAGGAACCCCCACCTTCTCTAAGTTATCTGGCCAATGAAAGGAGTTCTTTGGAACTTCTGCTGGAGTGATTGACTTTTGGCCCTTTCCCATGCACATGAAAATTAAAACAGAGACCACTGAATCTCCCGGACGGAGAGGCATGGGAGCGGGGCATGGCACTGAGGAGTTTCCCTTAAAACTACTCCCCATTGTGGACCCAGAAAGAGAACACATTCCCTCATTACCACTTCTATTCAGTTTAGTACTGGATGTCCTCACCAGAGCAGTCAGGCAAGAGAAAAAAAATAAAATGCATCCAGATAGGAAGGAAGAAGTTAAATTTGAATCTCTCTTTGCTGATGATATGTTTCTATACCTTGAAAATCCTAAGGAACCTGTAAAATGGCTTCTAGAACTAATAAATGACTAGTAAAGTTTCAAGATACAAAATAAATGTATAAAAAAATCAGCAGCATTTTATATAGCAACTAATATGGTTTGGATTTGTGTCCCCACCTAATTCACAAATTGTAATCTCTAATGTTGGAGAAAAAGACTGGTGGAAGGTAATTGGATTATGGGGGTGGATTTTCCCCTTGCTGTTCTTCTTGTGATACTGAGTGAGTTCTCATGAGATTGTTTAAAAGTGTGTAGCACCTCCCCCTTCTCTCTTCCTCGTATTCTGGCCATGTAAGATGTGACTGCTTCTCTTTCACTTTCCACCATGATTGTAAATTTCCTGCAGCCTCCACAGCCATGCTTCCTGTACAGCCTGGAAAGCTATGAGCCGATTAAATCTGTTTTATTATTATTATTATTTTTAAACAAATTACCCAGTTTCAGACATTTCTTCATAGGAGTGACAGAAGAGACTAATACAGAAAATTGGTACCTATGAGAAGTACCAATTCATAGGGATTGTTATAAAGATACATGAATATGTGGAAGCAACTTTGGAACTGGGTAACAGGCAGAGGTTGGAACAATTTGGAGGGCTCAGAAGAAGAAAGGAAGATAAGGGAAAGGTTGGAACATCCTATGAACTTGTTAGATTACTGTGACCAAAATACTTATAGCAACATGGACAATAAAGTCCAGGCTGAGCTGGTTTCAGATGGAGATGAGGAACTTATTGGAAACTGGAGCAAAGATCACTCTTGTTATGCCTTAGCAAAGAGGTTGGAGGCATTGCTCTGCTCTAGGGACCTGAGAGAGATAATTTAGGGTATCCTGTGGAAGAAATTTCTAAGCAGCAAAGTGTTTAAAATGGGGCCTAGCTGTGTCTAACTACCTATGCGCATATGTGTGAGCAAAGAGATGATTTGAAACTGAAACTTATATTTAAAAAGGAAGCCGAGCATAAAAGTTTGGAAAATTTGCATCCTAACTATGTAGTAGAAAAGAAAAACTCATTTTCTGGGGAATAATTCAAATTGGCTGCAGAAATTTTAATAAAGAAGATCTGAATATTAATAGTCATGACAGTGGGGAAAATGCCTCAAAGGTAGTTGAGAAACTTTCATGGCAGCCTCTTACATTATAGGCTGGGAGGCCTAGGAAGAAATAATGGTTTCCTGGGTCCATGCCAGGGCCCTGTTGCCCTGGGCAGCCTCGGGGCACTGCTCCCTGCATCCCGGCCATTCCAGCTCCAGCTGTGGCTAAAAGGTCCCCAGTAACGTCTCAGGCCACTGCTCCAGAGGGTGCAAGCTGTAAGCCTTGGTGGCTTCCATGTGGTATTAAGCCTCTGGGTAAACAGAGGGCAAGAATTGAGGCTTGGGAGCCTCCTCCTAGATTTAAGAAGATGTATGGAGACACATGTATGAATGTTCAGGCAGAAGTCAGTTGCAGGGGCAGAACCCTCATGGTGAACATCTGCTATGGTAGTGCCAATGGGAAATGTGGGGTTGGAGGCCCCACATAGAGTCTCCACTGGGGCACCGCCCAGTGGAGCTATAAGAAGAGGGCCACTGCCCTCTAGACTCCAGAATGGTAGATCCACTGACAGCTTGCACACTGTGCAACTGGAAAAGCTTCAGACACTCAATACAAGCCTGGGAAAGCACTGTAGGGTCTGTACCCTAGGAAGCCACAGAAGCAGTGCTCCCCAAGGCCTTGGGATCTCATTTCTTGCATCATCAGTATGGCCTGGAAATGAGATATGAAGTCAAAGGAGATTATCTGGGAGCTTTAACCTTTAATAACTGCTCTGCTGGGTTTTGGAATTGCATGGGGCCTGTAGCCTCTTTGTTTTGGCCAATTTCCCCCTTTTGGAGTAGTAGTGTTTACCTAATCCCTGTACACCAATTGTATCTTGGAAGTAACTAACTTGTATTTTATTCTACAGACCTATAGGTAGAAGGGACTTGCCTTGTTTCAGAAAAGATTTTTGACTTGGACTTTTGAGTTAATGCTGAAATGAATTAAGACTTTTGGGGGACTATTGAAAATGAATAATTGTATTTTGCAATATAAGAAGGACATGAGATTTGGGAAGAGCCAGAGGTGGACTTATAAAGTTTGGATTTGTATTCCCACCCAAATCTAACATCAGATTGTCATCCCCAATACCAGAAGAGGGGCCTGGTAGGAGGTAATGGGATCATGGGGGAGGATTTCACCTTTGCTGTTCTTGTGATAGTGAGTTCTCACAAGATCTGGTTGTTCAAAATTGTGTGCCACCTCCCCACTCATTCTCTTCCTCCAATTTTAGCCATGTAACACATGTTTGCTTCCCCTTCACTTTCTGCCATAATTATAAGTTTCCTGAGGCCTCTGCAGCCATGCTTTCTGTATAGCCTGCAGAACCGTGAGTCAATGAAACCTATTTTCTTTATAAATTACCCACTTACAGGTACTTCTTTATAGTAGTGCAAGAACAAACTAATATACTAACAAAGTCTGGGCTGAGGGTGAAATCAATAACACAGTTTCACAATAGCCACATAGACAATAAAATACATAGAAATACAGCTAAACAAGGAGGGAACAGTCTCCACAAGGAGAACTACGAAGTACTGATGAAGGACATCAGAGATGACACAAATAAATAGTAAGATCATTTCATGCTAACGGAAGAATCAATATCGCAAAAATGGCCATATTGCTCAAAGCAATGTACAGACTCAATCTTTTTAACCAAGCTACCAACATCATTCTTCACAGAAGGAGAAAAACATTCTAAAATTCATATAGAACCATGAAAGAGCCCAAATGACCAAAGCAATCCTAAGCAAAATGAACAAAGCTGGAGGTGTTATACTACCTAACATCAAACTATACTATAAAGCCACAATAACCAATATAATTTGGTACTGTCACAAAATTAGACATATAGACCAATTCAACAGAACAGAAAACTCAGAAATAAAGTTGAAGACCTACAACCAACTGCTGAGCAATGCTGAGTGTATGATAGAATTATATCATTTGCTAAGAAGAATGCTGTCAAGGAAAGCCTAGCCACCTCCCCTCAAGTGGAAAACTGCTTGGGGCATTCTAAAGTAGCAAAACAGTGTATGTATACATACACTGGTTAAAACAATTCTTTAAGCATGGGATATGTGGCCCTGTCCCAGTGGCTCCCTCATGGAGAATATTTTCCAGTTTGTCCTTGATCAGTGGTAAGCAGGCACCAGCTGCCTACCTAATTTATCTTGGTTCCATGAGAAAACACAGAATACCTGTTTGTTAATAATAATCACCTGTTCAGAAAGAACAACTACCTGGGTCAGAATCTACTTGAGTTCCTCAGCCCAGAATGCTGTCAGCCCCTGAGGCACTCAGCTTGGAAGGCCGTTGGCCCCCAGATAGTCCCACTTTCCTGTTCTAACTGGGTGTCTTCTTCTTAATGCCTTCAGCGCCACCTGGGTGGGGGTCTTTACGGCTGAGCTGATCTTGGTAAGTGGCTCCCAGATATGGGACTCGAACCTAGGATGAAGGGTTGCCTGAGTGACAAAGAAAGGAGAAGCTAAGCTGAAGGTATTCCGTGTGCTCTTGAAAAAATCTCCCAGGATAAGTTGGGGGAGCTCTGAAGTAGCCCAGGAACTCTTGAAAGAATCTTCCAGGTGAGTTAGGGGGAGCCTGGAATTAGCCTGAGAATTCTTGAAAAAATCTCCCAGGGTAAGCTGGGGATGCTTGGAAATATCAGGGTAACATGGGACAAGGATTAAGCAAATGCAAGGCTTAGATGTATGATGGCAAGGAAAATGTAGCCACCTCCCCACCAGGTGGAAAACTGCTTGGGGCATTCTAAAATAGCAAAACAGTATATGTATATCATATACCAGTTAAAACAATTCTTTAAACATGGGATATGTGGCCCTGCCCCTGGGGCTCCCTCATGGAGAATACTTTCTAGTTTGTCCTTGATCAGTGGTAAGCAGGCACCAGCTGCCTATCTAGCTTATCTTGGTTCTATGAGAAAACACAGAACACCTGTTTGTTAATCACCTGTTCAGAGAGACTACATGGGTCAGAGTCTGCTCGAGGCCCTCATCCCAGAATGCTGTCATCACCTGAGGCTCTCAGCTCAGAAGGCTGTTGGCCCCCAGATAGTCCCACTTTGCTGTTCTATCTGGATGTTTCCTTCTTAATACGTTCAGCGCCACCTGGGAGGGGGTCTTTACAGCTGAGCTGGTCTCGGTAACCAACAACAAGCAATGGATAAAAGCCTCTCTATTCAATAAATGGTGCTGGGATAACTGGCTTGCCATATGCAGAAGATTAAAACTGGGCCTCTACATTTCACCACATAAAAAATTAACTCAAAATCCATCAAACATTTCAGTGTAAGACCTGAACCTATAGCAATCCTGGAAGAAAATATTGGAAATACTCTTTTAGACATTGGCCTTGGCAAAGAATTTTTGGCTAAATCCCCAAAACCAATTGCTGCAAAAATAAAAATAGATAAACTAAAGATAAAGAGCTCCTGCACAGTAAAATAAACTAGCAAAAGGGTAAACAACCCACAGAATAAGAAAAGATATTTGCAAACTATGAATTTGACAAAGGCCTAACATCCAGAATCCATAGGGAACTTAAACCAACATGCAAAAACCAAATGACCCCACTAAAAAACGGGCAAAGGACATGAACAGACACTTCTCAAAAGAAGGCATAGTAATGGCTGACATACATATGAAAAAATGCTCAGCATCACTAATCATCAGAAAATGAAAAGCAAACTACAATGAGAGACCATCTCACACCAGTGAGATTGTTATTAAAAAGTTAGAAAACAACAGATGCTGGTAAGACTGAAGAGAAAAGGGAGGACTTATACACTGTTGGTGGGAATGTAAATTAGTTCAGTCAGTGTGGGAAGCAGTCTGGAGATTTCTCAAAAAATTGAAAACAGAGCTACCATTCAACCCAGCAACCCCATTACTCCATTACTGGTATATACCCAAAAGAAAATTAATTATTTTATAAAAAAGACACACACACTCATCTGTTCATTGCAGCACTATTCACAATAGTAAAGACATGGAATCAACCAGTTTCCCATCAATTATAGATTAGATGAAGGAAATGTGTTATATATACACTATGGAATACTATGTAACCATTAAAAAAAGAGAATAACATCATGCCATTTGCACCAATGTAGATGGAGCTAACGCAGGAACAGAAAATTGAATACTGCACATTCTCACATGTAAGTGGGAGCAAAACATTGAGCACACATATGCATAAAGACCGGAAAACCAGATACTGTGGACCACTGAGAGGGAGGGAGAGTATGAGGAGGGCTGAAAAGCTACCTATTGAGTACTATGTTCACTGCCTGGGTGATGGCATCTGTGACCTCAAACCTCAGAATCAAAATTTTCCCATGTAACAAACCTGTGTATCTCCTTTATCTAAAATAAAAATTGAAATTAAAAAAAATCCAATAAAATGACAAAAAAATAGTGGCTGAACATTGCATAAATATAAATAATTCTGAGTTATATGGAGTGTGGAGATATCGCCTGGGTGAAGACTTCCTTCTTACCTCTCTTTTCTAGAATAGAGTGCCTACTCTTCATAACTCACTTGCCATTTTACGTTCTTTTATTTTCAGCATGTAGATATACATTTTGGTCTCAGGCCTGATTTTTATCTAAGAACATATTAATCTATTTTACCTTTGAAATAATTTCTATTATTTTTAACCACTAGATAATATATTAGTTAAGCTATGCTAAAGTGACAGCCCTCAAATGTAAAGGTCTTACGTGAACCAAGGTTTATTTTTGCTCCCTAATAAGGTTCTATTCTGTTCTGCCTATGACTGTTGCTTACACCTCCTCATTATACTCACTCCAGAGACCCTGAAGGACAGAATAGCCACCAGTTACAACTTTGTGGTGACTACAGCATAGAAAAAGAAAGTCTGGAGAAGGACACACTAGCTCTTAAAGATGTTTGTTAAAAGACACAAATGTCTCTTTTCCTTACCCTTACATTTTGGCCATAAATGTCACATGGCAACCTGCTGGCAACAGGATAGAGAGGGAGAGGAATAAAATATTTTCAAAAAGTAGTATAATCTAACATGGTTAAATAAAAATTCAGGAGAATAATTTGTACATGCTTTTTGTAATAAAGATAAGCCAAATGAATTATTTAGTCAGGAGATTGTTTCTACATCAAAGGAAAATAAATGCAAATGCTTGTATTAGAAAGGCACCACATCTGGCTCTCAAAAAAGAAGCGATTCTGTCACTTCTTTTCAATAGCAGGTGAATGCAAAATTTGGCAGCTTTTTATTTTGCAAAACAGATAAATGTTCTGGAAAGTTACATTCATATTATATAAAAATAATCATGGTTTCTGATTTTTACAAAGACCCTGATTGCTTTTATGCTAAGGATATGATGGAGGAAAAGAAAGTTTTGCAGCCTTTCATGGGTGACTTTATTCAGGGCCAAACAAATACATATAATTGACATTATATTTTCTTTTACATCTGATTAGTCATAACGGTAAACCTCACTTAAAATACAGAAGTTTTCATACTTGTGTATAAAACAGCAAACCCAGCAAACCTCAGTAAATAGAAGTCTTAATTTTCAGGCTTCATTGATTTTGTGTTATTGATTAAAGAGCTTCTTAAATTGGTTATACAAGAAAAATATCTATAGAAGGAAGGACTACATATATACGAGACTAAATGCTAGTATCTGTTTTGCTTTTCTAAAAAATCTGAACCATTACATCATTGCCTTGTATCCAGCATCTTCTTGACTTTATTCTTTTCCCTTCTTACATAACACATGGAAACATTTACTATGCATACTACTTGTTGTACAAGTGTGCAGTTGTTGGATACTGTGCCATATCTCAGCATTTCAGTCCTGACTTCACTGTTCCCTGCCAACTGTATGCCCTTCTACTACCTATCCATAGCCTTCCAAATCAACTCTCAGTAGATTCTCAGTACAACTGCCTCTAAGCCAAGTGACAAAGTCAATAACCACTGCAGAATATTATTATATTATTTTGTTCATGATATCAAAACCATGTCTTCAGTAATTCTATCAGACTTCTTGGGTTTTCCATCGCCACAATTATTTGAAATAATTTCCCAAGTTTTATTCAGTTTTTAAAATACAAACATATTATGTATATGATAAGTGTCTTAAGCATGTCATGCTACCAAGGAGGTTTGACCAGGTGGGGCCTAAAGTTCCTGAGGGCAAAACATCAAAGTTGGGATTATATGAATGTTTCCCCACACTACTTGAGTGCAAAAGCTGTGCTCTAATTTTCTCTGTATTTTCAATGCCTGCTGCAAAATAAGCATTCAATAACTGTTTGTTAGTTATTGTATCTCTAGAAACTCAGATTTTGTACACGTTAGCATACTTGATTCTCATGGACAAAAACCCAATCCTCGTTTCATATTATTGTCCTATAAGGAAATAGAAAAACAAGTGTGAATATAATGAAATAAATAGGTACATATTGATATTGATCAACTGCCAATTGAGCAACAAATATTTAGAAAATGTTTCTCCAAAGTTATAGAGATATGGAAACTATAGAATTAAGCGCATCTCAAAGACTTTTTTATAGTAAAAAAATGGCAAATAAAAGCAGTGGTCCAGACAGATGGTAAAGGCTGTGCCTAAACATTTCTATTACTGGAGGGTTACAAATCGCCTGAGACCACTGAACTAAACATGCCTTCATTGTAAACGTGTGCATTTTTCTCCAGATAGTTCACATTACTAAGTTATAATTTTTCAAATGTTAAAAACATGAAGTTTCTTCTTTTAAAATATAGATTTTATTTTATCAGGTATGGTGATACCAATGGATCAGGAGAAGATTATCGTTAAATGATCCTTGACTGCTTCCAGTTCCTGAAAGGAGAGAGGAACACCACACCAAGGAGAGCCATGTGAGAGAACAAGGTTGGTCACAGGTGGAAAGAGTAAAAAGAGTAAAAAATGAGGACATTTATTGTCTTTTTGCTTCAATAGAAAAAATAGGCAAGGCAGAGTAAGCAGGGTGCCATACATGTCAGTTAAGAAACCTCCACTTGATTGAAACCACTCGTCATTTTAGCTTTCCCAGTTGAGGTCTTAGATGCTGTACAGCATAGAGTTACTGTGTTCTGTCCGAAATCTATGAGCGTATTAAATGGTATTGCTTTTACCACAAATATTGGTATGATTTGCCTTGCCGTATTAGATCAATTAGAACAGTGAGTATACTAACTGCATAGTTGAGGCAGAACTATATCCTAAAAAGGTTTGAAAGAAATAGGATTCTTAGGGCATTAGAGAGCTAGAAAGAAAAAAGAGACAATAGTAATTATGAAAAGAAAAAGAGCAAAGAAAATGAGTTTTTAATCAGTGAGGGATGAATTTGGAGACTTTCAGAAGAGAAACCATATGAAGATGTTTTTGTATAGCCTTGTGCTGTGAAGTACATATAATATATGGACAAATTTCATATTCCATGCAAAATGGCCTTTTTCCCCTTTGAAGAGAATGGATTTAGGGAAAAAGAAGTACTGCCTGATTCAAAATAAGGAGGCTTAAAAGATGTCATGGATAATTATTGCATTTTCTACTTCCTATAAAAGTTTAATATCTTTGGTTGGGCATTGTGGATCACGTCCCGTAATCCCAGAACATTGGAAGGCTGAGGTGGGTGGATCACTTGAGTTTAAAATTGGAGACCAACCTGGGCAACATAGCAAAACCTTGTCTCTACAAAAAAAAAAAAAAAAGAGGAAAAAAAAATAGCCAGGTTGGTGGCGTATACCTGTGGTTTCAGCTACTTGAGAGACTAAGATGGGAGGATCGCTTGAGCCTGGGAGGTCGAGGCTGCAGTGAGCCCTGATTGCACCACTGCACTTCAGCCTGGGTGACAGAGCAAGACCCCGTCTCAAAAAAGCAAAACAAAACAAAAAAGATTAATATCTTTAAGCAAGCTTTACATAGCAAATAGTTGCAATCATTGGGCCTAAACCTTTCGGTAATGTTTGAAGCAGGTTAATAGAACTGAAATATCAAGGCGTCGTCTATCAAAAACTGAGAACCATTAATTAATCTGACTTGCCTTATACTTCATATATCTATTTTTCCCTCTTATTTCCTGGATAACTTAAGTGCATGTAACATTTAAAGATTTTGCTAACAACTGCCAAAAATAAGCACCAGTCTCATTTTCAAACTGAGCTTTTTGTTAGCAGTAAATATTTTTGTTTTTTCCCATTCCTCTAAGTCTTACTCTAGAATTATTTCTAGAGTATTCATTTATCTATGCATTTCTGTCAATCATGATAATCCATATATTTCAAATGATACCACTTTTTAAGTCCTTGAATATTCTTAATTAACTTGATATGAAAAATATGGGAATTCTTTTGACTGAGCTTGTTGCCTACCATCAGAGTGAGTGGAGAAAGAATGTAATTCAGTGCTTTTTATAGCTATCTTGGTCTGTAAACTTTCCAGAAGTTGATAATCATATTTATAACAGGCAAAACACTCTGAGAACTCTATGGAGGAAATGGTTCTTTAGTCTTGGTGTTTGTTACCTCTGGCTTTTATAGATATTACGCTCTCTGTCACATATTTCAGTTTTATCCTTCCTTAGTTGCCTTTGATTAAGATAACAAAGATTCCCTGTCCCATGGCTTACTGAATTGCATTTGTTTATAGCCATGCAATGTTCATTTGCTACTTTGGTAATTGCCTAGATGATAAAAACTTTATATTTAGTTGGAGGGTGGAGTATTTGGTTATTGTTACATTTTTCATTAAAGTCTTGAGAATTCCTATTGGATAACCTTGTAAAAGAATGAATACAGGAAAACCAAAAGGCAAGATGGGTATTTAACAAGCTTATTTGAACTTTATTTTCCAAGTAATGATGATGTTGCCAAAGACATTCAAAAGACCCTCTTAGGAAGTTTTATAAACACTTTTTGAGAAAACTTACATTTTCCTCATAAGGAAATGAGACATTTTGCTTGTAAAATCAAAATTATAATACCTTGTAATGAACTACTACACAGGTGTAGTTCCTTATGACAACAAAATTATAATTATAGGCAAACAGCTGGATGCATTCTGACTTCGTTCGTTTTTGTCTGAGAGATGTTTTAAGGAATAAGGGGAAAACAACAATGCTTTATTTTTTCCTTTAACATCTTATGGCTTTTAAAAAAATGATACAACTCAAAACAAATATTCCAATGAACACATTACCTAAAAGAAAATTAATTGAACTAGAGAATGAGCTTTACTACATCAATTAGTAAAAATAATCTTTAAAAATACTTGCCATCTTTTAAATAATAAGATAATACTCATCATTTGTCCAAAGCCAAATTGTTTTATTTTTTAAACTCAGGAGATAATATGAGGCTATATTTTATCTAACTATTTTAGAGGCATAATGAAAAATTTAATTTAATTCTCTAATATGGTTTGTGACTAATGAAGTGTCTTTTTTGTATGAGTAACTTCATGGACTGAATTGTGTCTCCCCAAAATTCATATGTTGAATCTCTACCCACTTATGTGACTATATTAAATATAAAGCCTTTTAGAAAATTACTAAGGTTAAATTAGGTTGTAAGTGTAGGGACAGATCTAATAGAATTGGTGTCCTGATAAGGCTACCAGTCTTTGTAAATGGAAAGCTCTCTCTCCATGCACATGCATCAAAGAAAAACCCTGTAAAAACCCAGAAAGGGGGCCATCTGAAAGCCAGAAAGGCAGTGCTCACCAGAATCAGCCCATGCCGGCACCCTGATCTTGGACTTTAGCCTCCAGAGCTATGAGAAAATGCATTCCAATGATTTAAGCCATCTAGTCTGTGGCATTTTGTTATGGCAGCCTGAGCTGACTGATACAGTAGGATTAATCAAGGTTTATGGGATTACTGGCGTATTTGACCTACTTAAATTCCTACTATGTTTGTGGATGTATACTGCCTCTTTTCGTATAATCTCTGATTTTATATATATATATATATATATAGACTCTTCTTTCAAGACAAATCTGCTTAAAAAGAAGGCGTTTACACAATGGCCCATTTCTTATATTACACACACACACAATCATGCCATTATCCCCTGAAAAATCTCATGGTGTTTTGCCCTAAGGTTTAAAAACAGAGGGAAACTTATTTTAGTGTTTAATAAATCCACCCTAGCCAGGGAGTTTGCTTTGGGTTTCCTTCCATACTTCTGCTGTGGGTGAAATGAACTAGAGGTTTTTCCTATTTGCTGGTATTTCCAATCTGATTTGGCAGAATTGGTGGGAGTAGATGCTGTTGCTTCCAGCTAGGGAGGCCTTTCTCATAAATAGTCTTCTTGCTTTAGAGCAAAGCTTCCCAAATTTGAATGTGAATATAAATCACCAGGGCATCTTGTTAGATCTCACCTGAGATTGCACATATTGACCTGGGGAAGCTGAGGTGGCTACTCTGTGGAGCAGACCTTGAATATAAAGAATTAAGAGTGTCCCATGTATCACTAAAAAATAAAACACAAAACACGTTTCCCCTTTGAAAACCAGAGTGGCTTTTGTTCCAAATCATGTACTCCAAATTACCCAAAGTGGAGGTCTAAACAGACCAACTTCCTCAGATGACTGTGCCCTTTGAGTTGGATGATAGATATGTAGGTAGTGCTTAAAACTTCCTAGAAATGCATAATCATTAAAGAAACAACTGGGGAGGGGAGCATACTTGTTCCTTGTCCCTGGGTAGTTTGACAGGTTAATCCTCATCCTGGGTTCAGAAATATCCAGTCACCATCCAGGAGTCCTGAGAGCAAGTCCAGTTTCTGCCTTTATTTAGACAGTTTCTGCTACCACTCAGGTAGGCTGGCTGCAAGACATCCCACAGAAGAGCCAGTGGGCTTAGGCCTCTGGGTCAGGACAGCAATCCTGGGAAAGATCCTGGAGGATTCTCCAAGAGAGAATGGGTGGATAATAGATGCAGCTTGATTTATAACATTTAGCTTTTGAGAAAAATATATATGAGTCTCCATTTGAATCCTTATTCTAATGCACACAGATTTTAGGGCCAGGATTATTTGTAATTTTTTATCTGTACTTCCCTCAAAACACCAGAAAATCAAATCTTATTTTCATTTGTAGCAGTAAGAGATAGCAAATTTAGGAGAAGATATTTATAGAATTTTAGGTCCTAGTTGCAGTAATTTTAAGAAAGATCGTGATAGGCAGGAAATTGATTGGAATTTGGGGGAGTTTATAAAAGTAGTAGCTAAGGAATGGTGGTTATAGCAGGGCGAAGGTCTTAATCCAAGGATTGATATGAAAGCTATTTGTTTTATAATTAAAATAGTTCTTCTACAATTGTTTTCAATCAGGGAGGATTTGATCATTTGGACATTTTCACCTCAGAAATCCCACTCGTTCCCCTGGCTCTCTGCACCTCTACTAAGAGGCTGCTTCTGGCTGTGGCCACAGCTGAAAATCCAGATATTGTAATTGGTATTGTCTCCAGAACACACAGGAGATGGCATAGGCTATGGCAGTTTACAGCCATAGGCTGCAGAGTCACCAATGGATGTCACGAATGAAGGTACAGTTTGAGAAGCCTTTCTGAGCAAGGTATTTAAGTAGCTTTCTGCCTGGTGGCTGCCCTGGACATCCAGCCAGCCACATATGGTTATGGTATCTAGACAGAGTTACTGCAAGGAAAATCAGAATGCAGGTGCTTGGGAAGGTGAAAACTCAAAAGCAGCCTACCTCCTCAGAATAGTGGAGGCTTTGTGATTAGCCAACAAGTAGGGAGCGAACATGTAAAGTGATTAGCCAACATGTAGGGAGACATAGTTTTCTAGGCTCCTACATATCCCTTAACTAAGTTGATCTAACCAACTAACATGATTACATTCCCATTTCATATATAAGCAAGCTGAAGCCTTGGAAGGTGGCTTAGCCACCCTAGATTGCACAGAGGAGCAAGCAGTGACTCAAAGACAGGCCTGTGCTAATTTTGAGCCCAGGCTATGTCTGTTGTCCCACTGGCTTTCTGGCATGGAGCAAAGCCCATCTGGCTTGGGTTCTCTGGCAAATAGGCAGCGCTCTACGAAGTGTTTGGAGTGCTAGTCCAAGAGTTTTGGCTTTCCAGTGCAGCTCTCTGGCCCACAATATGTGGCCTTTTCTTGTTGCCCTAGCTGAGAATGCTGCCAGAGATAACTCTGGCTGACGTGGGGAGGAGGATGAATCAAAAGTCTAGAAACTCAGCACATAAAGAAAAAGCAACACAGCATCAACATAAAATCAGGATAAGCAAAATAACTACTCTTTGTGGCTGGTTAGTCATGTGGGCCCCGGGTCTGGGTCTGAGATGGACCAAACGCATTTCTGTGTTGATATTTCATATAAAGTCCAGGGCCTAGATGCCCTAAATTGATGCCAAGCACAGAGTCTGACCAGTCTGCCAGTTTTCACAACTAAGAAAGGGAGCACTAATGACATCTAATTGGTAGAGGTCGTGGATGCTGCCAAACATCCATTCAGGAATGGTCAGCCTCTGCCGCGGTGAAGTTTGTGTGCCAACTTGACTGGGCCACAGGGTACCCAGGTATTTGGTTAAACATTATTTCTGGGAGTGTCTATGAGGATGTTTCTAAGCAATAATAACATTTGAATTGGTAGACTGAATAAGCCCTCCCTCATGTGGGGATGCTTCAGCCAATTCCTTGAAAGTGTAAGTAAAATAAAAGAATGCGTAAGAAAGAATTCTTTTTCTCTGCCTATCTTTGAGATGGTACATCAGTTTTCTGCCTCAGACCTAGATTCAGGCTGGAACTTGGACCTCTCAGACTCCATAATTGCAAAAGCCAAATCTTTGGTAAATCTCCCTCTTTGTTCCTCTCCTTCTTTCTTTCTCTCTCTCTTTATATATCTCTATGTATCTATCATCTATCTATCTCACCTCCTAATCTATTTTTCTGGAGAACCCAGACAAATATAGCCCTTCACAAACAACAACAAATTATTTGGTCCAAAGGTCAATAGTGCCAAAATTCAGAAAGCCTGTTCTACCACCTTTGTTCCATTACCTGTTTATTTTTAGTATTGTTCATGATAGAGGAAGTGTTTTAGAATTTTTTTAGCACAAGAACAGGAAAATATTTTGGTTTCAATTCTCAGATCCGGGCTAAGCTCAAGGAATAGGCTATCATGGGTCAGTTTCTTGTTTCTCTGCTTAGATTATTTTTTAGTTATGTGACAGAACACAGCTGGGTGTGGTGGCTCATGCCTGTAATCCCAGCATTTTGGGAGACCAAAGTGGGTGGATCACTTGAGGTCAGGAGTTCAAGACCAGCCTGACCAACATGGCAAAACCCTGTCTCTACTAAAAATACAAAAATTAGCTGGGCATAGTGGTATGCATCTGTAATTCCAGCTACTTGGGAGGCTGAGACATGGGAATTGCTTGAGCCCCGGCGATGGAGGTTGCAGAGAGCAGAGATCATGCCGCTCCAGCCTGGGTGATGGAATGAGAGTCTCTCAAAAGAAAAAAAATGTATAACATAACAGTGTCTGAACAAAAGCATTTAAAACTATGTCCATTACACACATGATCATTGCACACCAGGAAATACTAAGAGAATAATTATGGTCAAAGCATATAGTCCAGACATAAGCCAAGATCCAAGAATTCCCAAATGGAACCAAAGCAACTGATTTCTTTGCCAATTTGAAGCATGCACAGATCCAGACAAAAGGGCTGGATGCGGTGGCTGGCATCCCAGCACTTTGGGAGGCTGAGGCAGGTGGATCACTTGAGGTCAGGAGTTCACCACCAGCCTGGCCAACATGGTGAAACCCCATCTCTACTGAAAATACAAAAATTAACAGGGTATGGTGTCATGTGCCTGTAGTCTCTGCTACTCAGAAGGCAGAGGTTGGAGAATTGCTTGAACCCGGTAAGTGGAGGTTGCAGTAAGCAGAGATCTTGCCACTGCATGCCCCAGCCTGGGCGACAGAGCAAGACTCTGTCTCAGGGAAAAAAAAAAAAAAAAGAAACAGATATAAGAATATTAACCAAATCATGATAATTTGTTGATTTGTTTCTACTTTATTTCTGTATTTATGTTTGTAATATGAAAAGTCCCAGAAAGTTTTGTGGTGACACTTTTCTCCTAGGCTAGCAAAAGTTTCTCCTTGAGGGTCCAATATAATATCCAAGCCAAGTCTTGTTTTTTTGAACTAATGACTGTCCACCATCATGGAAACTCTAGGGGAGGGAGTTCTAAGACCTTAATTGCATGGCTTAGTGGTTTCTGCTCATCTAGGAACTAGAACAAGGAGGACTCTGCCAATTTGTGGAGTTTCTTACAAAATATAGTATGAAGTGGCTTTTGGCAGGGGTAAGCTGTGAAAAATTCTGCTTCATTTGTTAAAGGTTTTTTGAATACGATCTGATAAATAGTTTTCTCCCCTCCTGTTTTTTCTTTTTGGGGACAAAGTCTCACTTTGTCACCCAGGTTGGGGTGCAGTAGTGCGACCTTGGCTCACTGCTACCTCTGCCTCCCAGGTTCAAGTGATTCTTGAGTAGCTGAAACCACAGACACACACCACCATGCCTGGCTAATTTTTTTCGTATTTTTAGCAGAGACGTAGTTTCACTATGTTGGCCAGGCTGGTCTCAAACTCCTGACCTCAGGTGATGCATCTGCCTCAGCCTCCCAAAGTGCTAGGATTGCAGGCATGAGCCACTGCACCCAGCCTTTTTCTTTTTGAATTAACTTTATAATTATCCCTCTTTTCCTGCAAAGAGATAGGTCAAATTGACCTAAGGGACTATTTTGAAGGGAGACATCAGTTTATTGAGATAATAGACCCCCATACAATTGCCTACAGTAGGGAATATAGGATTTTGTATCTCAACTATAATACCAGATATTAGATATCACTTAATAATCTCTCTTTATTCATAATACCTTATGTGATTGTTGAATATCATGGTAATGTTTTGGTCTCAATGAATAGAATGGGTACATGCCGGATGATGAGATTTCTAGAAGAGATTTTCAGAAATAGAAAGCAAAATATCTGGGGGTTCAGCATAAGTACTGTCCCTTTCCTGTGAGACCTGTAAAGTTGAGGCAGCCTCTGAATATACATCATTTCTAAGCAAGGTCTATTCTAAGCTCTTTTATATAAACACTTAGCCTCTAAAGCTAGCAAGCCTTCCAAAGAATGTTTCTGTGCTAAAAGAAAGACTCAAAGTGTCCTTTTTGATATGCCACGATAGCTTATTGTAGATTTCTGTCTCATTTTCTTTATTAACCTTTGTCATTTACCTTTTCTGAGAAGTGTGGGAGATAGGAATAGTGAAGTGTCTGATTAAGCAACACGCTTTAGCACATTGTTTAATGACAGTGTCAGACAACTAAATAATCTTTCATGGGAGAGATTGGCTGGTTCTTTTTGTGTTTATCTTACTTGGGTACCATTGAATTTCTTGAAACTGGATTAATATTATTTATCATCAAATTCAGAAAAATTTTAGCCATTATTTTTCTGGATATGTTTTTCTAACCCATTTTCTATCCTGTCTCCTTCTGAGACTTCATTATACATTTATTATTAATTTTGTCACAGCCATATAAGTCTCTGCTTATTTTTTGTCCATTTATTTCTCTCATAACTTTTTTCTGATTGGCTAATTTCTATTGCTCTCCCTTCAGATTCATTGATTCTTTCTTCTGTCATCTCAAATATGCTATTGATCCCAATTAGTGAATAGTTGGTTCTGTTATTGCATCTTCTAATTCAAAATTTCCATTTTTATACTTTCTATCTACCTAATAAAATCTCAGTTTGTTGAGTCATTGTCATTGCAGGTTTCACACATTATGCCTGTTAAGTTTTTACCCTCTGTTAATAGATATGTGCATAGGTTTTGGGCGCACTTTCAAGATTCAGTCAGCCCTCAATTTTTGTTTTGCTTTTGCTTTCCAAGCGGTTGTCTCGAGTTTCCCTATGTGGTCAGGAATGTGCAGACAGCTGTCAATCATTACCATAATCTCCCTGTGAAATACCTGATTCACCTGTCACTCCTTACAACAAGAATAATAGAGATATGGGTTCTCCGCTTTCATTTCTTATTGAATGTGTTACTTTTAGCTGATAGATCCACAGCTTTCCCCTACCCCTGACCCACGTCCGTATCTTCTGACAACTGCCAATTTCCTAGGCAGTGACAAGTGCTGCAGCTGCCAACAAAACTAAAGGAAGGGGTAATTGAAGCATCCCCAAGCATGAGGGCTTTAGGCTCCTGCTGTTCTTCCCACAGCTACAGCAATTTCTAAATAATACATTATTCTCATATTTTTCTGCCTTTGAGGTCTTGAAATGATTGATTTTGAACACTGTGTCTAGTTTGAAAGATTGAATATACAAAAGGGCAATGGCCAGATCATATAGGAAAACAGAACTCTGACCTACTACTCCTGCAAGAAGTATCCAGGAAACCACACTACAGCTGCTGAAGCGATAGACCCAGAATGGCCAGAACTTTCTTATTTTTTCTTTTTTCTATTTTCTCTGAGGATCAACTGTACAACACAGTCACATAGAAGTCCCTCTTCTAGTTAGCCCACCTTCCATGCCAAAAACCTCTAATCAGAGTATCACTGAAGCCTTTAGTTCTTTTCAGTATAAAGCTTTCCCATTTATCTGTCTGTTTCTGAGACTCTGTCAAACAAAAAAAAGTGCATCTGACTTTCTTGTTATAGCAAAGTCTGAACCATTGCCTATTCATTCTCATTTGTGTGGACCTGGTTTATTTCCACAACTTTTATGTTCATTTGTTGTATAGAGTAGTCATGAAGTTATACCTGGCATTTCTTTCCCTAAGATTTTCTTTTAATAGAAAAGTAGAAAATCCTTCTTGAAGTTCAAATGTTAAATGTGCACTTTGTTCGTCCTAAGAGAACATTCATTGTTTTTATTCTTATTTTTTCCCTTTACTCGATAAGCTATTTCAGGACAATCATGTTTTGTTTCTAAGTCCCTTCTGCTTGCAGTATCTGTGGGATCTTGAGAGGCTTATTTCCTGGTGTTTTAATGAATTGGGTAGAAGTATGTAATTGTTTTATATCACTGTAAATTCATTAGTTTGAGAGGTCTATGTCTGACCTGTTCTACATCTCATTTAAAATGCTCCATGAGTGGTTAAATGTCTATTGCAGTATGTCGAATTTTGCTCTAATTCATTATCCCAAAAGATATGCTTAATTTCTAACCTCTAGTATCTGTGAACAGGAACATGTATATGAATAAAGTATTTGCAGATATAGTCAAAGTAAAATGGGTTCTATTTGAATAGGATGGGCTCAATGAAAAGCAGTTGGCTCTCAGATGCAATGTAAGCTGACTACATTGTGGTCAGACAGACTCGCCAATAGGGAGCTCAGAGATATTCACAGAAACATACTGTTGAAGCTTGGGAAGCTCAAGCTATGGAAGAAAAAGAATTTTGACAGATTCTTGAGAAGATTGTCATCAATCTATTCTCAAAAAAAAAAACAGATATACTATTGCTAAAAACAATGGAAAACCAAGATTTTAAGAAAAATCACAAAATGCAAAAGTAAACAAATGATTACAATTAGAGAAACCATTATAGAATACTTATAGGATTTTATAACTTTTTCTGGGTAATTTTAAGAATTCTCATTTAGGCAGAGAAGTGACTGAGAATGGGCATAACTGATACAATTACAGCTTTGGCTGTGTGGCTAGACGAGGACAAGATGAAGATCTTGAAGCAAGGATTTAAGACCAAACTCTCAATCATGGTGTGTTAGCCATTTTAGTTGGTTCAGAACCTACATTCCAGCAGTAATTATTCATGGAAAAAAGAAGCTAATTCATTTTTGCATGCTTACCATATTGTTTAATACAGAAATAGGAAATTATGTTTGATTCAGAATGATTTAGTGAAGGATAAAAGAGGTGTGTCTGTTTAAATTCTTAAAATAAAGGACATTTCTGTTTAGTGATTTCTTATCTTGCCAGAAATGTGTGTCTGTTGAAGGAGAATTCCATAAAAGAAGACTGGAGAAGTAAAAAGTGATGAATTTTGAAATTCAGCTCCTTTCCCCTTGAATTTAAAAGGAAGAATGTCTTTTTAGCTATTCTTGATAGGCTATACTATTAGCAAGAAAGAAAAGGACCTTCAAAACTTCTTGCCTATAAATATTTGCATAATAGTAATTATGAAGTGATGCTGCAGTTTTTAAAATATCTAACAAATATATTCTGAGATTGTTACGCACTTTTTCAAATGCTTTGGATGAATTCCACAAAGTTTGCATTTGATTCTCATATTCAGTTTGTGTTATTCAAAAGAATATTCAATAAGCTACTTTAAATAATTACATTTTAAATATTCAAATGTGAGTAAATCCTAATCTTATTTTTCTATTAAATGCTGAATAGTTTCTAGCTTATTTACATGTAAACAAAGTTATACACTAATTCCAAGACCAATTATTTTATAACATTGTATAGCAAGATTTAATAATGACTTCTCTATGAATGTATTTTTAGAAACAGGTCACTATGTAACTGTGACAGGTGAATCAGAAGTATACAAAGTTGAATAATATTTCTATATTAAACTCCCTTCATTTTAACTTACATAAAAGTTTTCTCAATACTTGGCTCTATAAAAATAAAAAGCAAAGTACCATCCAAAAAATTGATGGTAATCCTATATCATAAATATGTGTCTGGATATGTAAATTCATTTTGAAAAACATCTATTCCATTAAAAGATAAATTTCCAATAACATTTTATTTTTTATTATCATTTATATTTAAATAGTTAAACATTTATGTTAGTCAATTATTGATTCTATAATGTGCAATGATAACATGCAAAGATTGTTAGTGTCAGAATAATTGTTTTTCATTAAAATCTTTGTATATGTACACACACAAACACATATGCATGTACTGTTATAAACAACAACAAAAACACATAAAAACAAAAACAGAAAACCTAAATGGGTGATTTTTTGAAGTAACACACATTTTAAGGACATTAGAGTAAGCACATTTCTGGGAAAAAGAGACTGTGAATATGTGATTACAATTTTAAGAGAAAAATGTACATTGCTTAGTGTTAATAAAGATACTGTTAGAGTTCTGCTCAAAACACAGATGTGTACATTGATAAAACAAATTACCTGTTCACGTAAACTAATCAATATTTTTTAAGAGAATACAATAGAATCTGAATTTTTTTACAAATAAAATTTATGATGTTGAGACTATAATATCATAATCTTCCCATAAGAAGAAATGGAAAAATGTGACCTATCCATAAGATAATAATAGAGATTAACTCAGAGCTTACCTAGACTTAGGTATGAGAAGATGAGAAATTTAAAAGGGCTCTTATAACCATACTCATGATGTTGGGGGAATAGTGGGTTCATAATGAATAAAAAGATGGAAATACACAGCAGAAAGATTAATAATTTAAAAAAATCTGGAATTCACAAAAATAAAATATTTAAAAATAAGTCTTGTGTAGGCTTAACTGGCAATGGATATAATATAGAAAAGCCTACATATTTAAAGATGTGCAGTAAGAATTATCTAATGTAAAAAACATATTTTAAAGATTTAAAAAAGACCCAAATCTCAGGGAAATATGAAAAAACACAAAAAGATTTAACAAACATATGACTTTTAATCCAGAGAAATAAGGGAGAATGGGGTAGAAAACAAAATTTTTTTGAAAGCTGTAACTACCTCCCAAATTCTCAAAGACATAAATCTACAGACTCACAGCAACTTGATAAAGAATAATCTTGTAACAACTATCAGCACATGGTCAATATGTGAAAATAAAAACAAAAGCAGTACAGAAACATTTAGAGAAATATTAATCACTAACCAGAAAAAAAAAAAAAGACATAGATGTCAAGGTGGAATTCTCCATCCAGGAAATAAAATATATTTGAAAAATAAACACACTATCATGTAATTTCAAGGTGAAAGAAAACTAAAAGTATTTTCTGCAAGAACTATCCAACAAGAAATGTTAAAGGAATTGTTCAAATTGAAATTAAAATAATATATTTTGGAAGCAATAGAAAGCATCAGTAATGATACATATGAGGGTAAAATAAATAAGTAATTTTTGTTAATTTATTTTAAATGTCTAACACTGTTTGAATAAGAAATGAATAAGACCATGTTGTGAGTTTTTAATACATAAAGATTCAATACATAAGAAAATTATAACATAAATGATGTAAATTAAAGGGTCTATACTATTGCAAACTTCTATGTTTTAAGTGAATTTGTGCAGTATTAACTCTAGAAAACTATAAAATTTAGAGATACATTTTAATCTCTAGAGAAAACACGAAATGGTGTTAAAAAGCCAATAGATAAAGTGGAATTCTCAACATCTAAAACATTAATGACCCAAAATCAAATAATCAAAACAAAATGAGGAAAAGAGAAAGAATTGAAAAATATAGGAAATGAATAGTAATATGTGGTGAACTTAATCCAAATATGTCAATAGATATATTTAATAATTGTCTAGATAAGACAATTGAAAAATAGAATAGATGTCAATGGAAAATAAAGGAAGATTCACTGAAATATAAATAGATAGTTTTAATCTAACAGTATGAAAAAAGATATTTCAGACAAATAGCATAGAAAGACTGAGTGGCAAAGTAATATTATATACCAAATGTATTATACTAAAAAGTTAAATTAGGTAAATTAAATATATGAAATACTAACCTTAGGACAAGAGTATTACCAGAGGAAAGAAGGAACAATTCTTAATATTAGAAGTTTAAATTTATTACAAATATTTAACAATCAGGTCTACGTTTTGAATGACAGAGCTTCAAAATGCATTAGCAAAAATTGAAAACCTTAAAGGGAAAACAGACAACTCAACAGTTACAACAGGATGTGATTGTCAGCACAGATTGCCATAACAAAATACCATAGACTGGGTGTCGTAAAACAACTGAAGTTTTTATTCTCTCACAGTTGTGGAGTCTCGAAGTCCATGATCAGAATGTCAGCATGGCCAAGTTCTAGTGTAGTCTCTCCTTGTGCCTTGCAGATGTTGTCTTCTGTGTGCGTCCCTACATGGGAAAACGTAATCTCTGTCTCTCTCACTCTCTCTCCTTGTGTGTCTGTGTGTGTGCATGCACCTCTCCTAATAAGACCTGAGTCCTATCAGATAGGGCTCAACCCTTATAAACTTATCTAACCTAAATTACCTCCTAAATACCCTATCTCTAGATACAGTTACATTGAGAGTTAAGGCTTCAAGATATGAATTTGGGGAAGGAAACAATCAGTCCATAGCAAGGTAGTTTTGATGGTCTTATTTCAACAATTTAAAAAATGACAAGACAAAAATTCATTATAGACATATAAAGTCAGAAAATATATTTTAATTACTTTGAAATAATTGATAATATAAAGGAGAATACATCTAACACTTGGAACATAAACATTTTGTACAAGTATGTATTGTATGTTTACAAAATAGGGTATATACTAGATAAAATTAGTCATAAAATTTTTGAAAATTGAATTATAGATTATTTGTAGTATAGCAAAATTAATAATCAAATATTTTTGGGAAACCCTAGATATTTTTAAATTAAAGCACTTTTAAGTATCAACACATTGAATAAAAATGTACAAGAGAAATTAGAAAATACTTTGAACTGAATGATAATAGAAAATAATTTGTAAAATTTGCAGAATTCATAGCTTTATATTTCTACAATTCAAAAAAGGAGAAAGACCAAAACTCGATTATTTAATATTCTATCTTAAGAAGGTAGAAAAACAGATACATTGTTGAAATTACGTCAGGGGTAGTGAGGAGCAGAGCCTACATGTTAACCTAAGAGGTTTAGATAAGCCTAATGATCAAATACAAGTGTAGCTTCTAAATGGGGAGATTTTACACTGCTTTTTGGTTGAATAATATTCCATTGTATATGTAGACTACATTTTTCTGTCATTTGCAGCAACATGGATGGAACTGGAAGCCATTATTTGAAGTGAAATAAGTTAAGCTCAAGAAGACAAATATCACATGTTCTCACTCCTGTATGGGAGCTAAAAAAGTGGATCTCAATGTGATACAGAGTAGATGGGTCATTCCTAGAGGTGAAGAAGGTGATGAGGAAGTGGGAAAATTAAGGCAAAAAAATATATAAATAAAAAAATAAAGTATATTTATTACCACTGAATTGTACACTTCAAAATGATAAAAAAGGTAAATTATACATGTATATTTTACCTCAATTTAAAAAATTGGAAAAACTAATATACTATTCAGTATATATTTCTCAGTAGTTCTCTTCAATATATATATATGTATATCTGATTCTGGTTTAAAGGAGGTTAACATGAATTTTTGCATATATGATTTTTGTCTTACACTGAATTACATTGATATCTTTTACTCACAAACACTTTATGTCAAAATTAAATATAGACATTATGTGTGATAATTAACAATATAATTTTATGAGATTTCTTGGGTAAAAATAAGATCTTATACATATATATGTTTTATTGTGTTTTAGGTTTTGGGGTACATGTGAAGGACATGCAAGATTGTTGCATAGGTTCATACATGGCAATGTGGTTTGCTGCCTTCCTCCCCATCACCTATATCTGGCATTTCTCGAAATGTTATCCCTCCCCAACTCCCCACTCCCCGCTGTCCCTCCCCTAGATCTCCCCACAGACCCCAATGTGTGATGCTCCCCTCCCTGTGTCCATGTGTTCTCATTGTTCAACACCCGCCTATGAGTGAGAACCTGCGGGGTTTGATTTTCTGTTCTCATGTCAGTTTGCTGAAAATGATAGTTCCCAGGTTCAACCACGTCCCTACAAAGGATACCAACTCATCATTTTTTATGGCTGCAGAGTATTCCATGGTGTATGTGTGCCACATTTTCCCTGTCCAGTCTATCAACGATTGGGCATTTGGGTTGGTTCCAAGTCTTTGCTATTGTAAACAGTGCCGCAATGAACATTCGTGTGCATGTGTCCTTATAACAGATGATTTATAATCCTTTGCATATATACCCAGTAATGGGATTGGTGGGTCAAATGGAATTTCTATTTCTAGGTCCTTGAGAAATTGCCACACTGTCTTCCACAATGGTTGAACTAATTTACACTCTCAAGAACTGTGTAAAAGTGTTCCTATTTCTTCACAACCTCTCCAGCATCTGTTGTCTCCAGATTTTTTAGTGATCGCCATTCTAACTGGCGTGAGATGGTATCTCAATGTTGTTTTGATTTGCATTTCTCTAATGACCAGTGATAATAAGCATTTTTTCATATGTTTGTTGGCCTCATATATGTCTTCCTTTGGAAAGTGTCTGTTCATATCCTTTGCCTGAATGGGTTTGTTTGTTTGTTTTTTTCTTGTAAATCTGTTTTAGTCCTTTGTAGATCCTGGATATTAGCCCTTTGTCAGATGTGTAGATTGCAAAAAATTTTTTCCCATTCTGTTGGTTGCCAGTTCACTCTATTGACCAGAGCTTTTGCTGCGCAGAAGCTCTGGAATTTAATTAGGTCCGATTTGTCTATTTTGGCTTTTGTTGCCAATGCTTTTGGTGTTTTAGTCATGAAGTCCTTGCGTATGCCTACGTCCTGAATAGTTTTGCCTAGGTTTTCTTCTAGGGTTTTTATGGTGTTAGGTCTTATGTTTAAGACTTTAATCCATCTGGAGTTAATTGTAGTGTAAGGTATCAGGAAGGCGTCCAGTTTCTGCTTTCTGCACATGGCTAGCCAGTTTTCACAACAACATTTATTAAACAGGGAATCCTTTCCCCATTGCTTGTTTTTATGAGGTTTTGTCAAAGATCAGATGGTTGTAGATGTGTGGAGTTGTCCCAGAGGCCTCTGTTCTGTTCCATTGTTCTATATCTCTGTTTTGGCACCAGTACCATGCTGTTTTGATTACTGTAGCCTTGAAAGCAGACTGTTCATGCATTAAAATGAGAATTGTACTTTAAAAAATCCCAGGTGACAACTTTCTTTGATATTACCTATTTTCACAGTCAATTAAAATTGACTTTCTCACCTCTGTCTCCTTTTTTTTTTTTTTTTACTGGTGGGAATACAGGAAGGAAAAACAGTAAGACAAAAGGCATAAGGTTTATAGCCATGTGTCAGGAACAAATAAAATTGCAACTAATTATAAGAATTTGAAACCAACATATAGTTATTTTACAGGAATGTTTTGTGTTTTTATTTAAGAAACGTTATTTAAATCCGTGGTATATAATCACAAAAAAGAAAAAAACAATAAATGGTGGATTCAAAAAATGAAACCACCCAAAAATTACCCACTTGTAAATTCATTGAAGATCAATATTATTCTAACTCTAAAATATTTAGTTGTTTCTTTGTTGAAACTATGTGAACATATCATAATTTATTAACATAAATTTCTAGTGTTGGCTATTTAAATAATTTCAAAACTGTTGCTATGATAAACATAATTAAAAACAAAAATCACAGTATCGTTTCAATAGACATCAAAAAAGCATTTGCCATTTACGATTGAAACCCTCAGCAAAATTGGCACACAAGGGACGTATCTCAGTGTAAGAAAATCATCTATGATAAACCCACAGCCCACATAATACTGAAAAGGGAAAAGTTGAAAGCATTTCCTCTAAGATCTGAAGACAAGGATCCCTACTCTCACCACTTTTATTCAACATAGTACTGAAGTCTGAGCCAGAGCAATCAGAAAATAAAAAGAAACAAAAGGCATCCAATTCCGTAGAGAGGAAGTCAAAGTGTGGCTGTTTGCTGATGATATGATTGTATACCCAGAAAACCCTAAAGACTCCTCCATAAAGCTCCTAGTACTTATAAATGAATTCAGCAAATTTTCAGGATACAGAATTACACAAATCAGTAGCTCTATTATGTATCAACAACAACTAAGCTGAAAATTAAATAAAAACCTCAACCCCTTTTATAATAGCTGCAAAAATAAACAAAATACTTAGGAATATACCTAACCAAGAATGTCAAAGGCCTCTACAAGGAAAACTATAAAACGCTGCTGAAAGAAATCATAGACAACATGAACAAATGGAAACACATCCCATGCTCATGGATGGGTAGAATTGATATTGTGAAAATGACCATACTGCCAAAAGCAATCTACAAATTAAATACAATTCCCATCAAAATACCACCATCATTCTTCACAGAACTAGAAGAAACAATCCTAAAATTCATATGGAACCAAAAAAAGAGTCTATATAGCCAAATGAAGGCTAAACAAAAGAACAAATTTGAAGCATCATATTACCCAATTTCAAACTATACTGTAAGGCCATAGTCACCAAAACAGCATGGTACTGGTATACATAAAGCCATGTAGACCAATGGAACAGAATAGAGAACCCAGAAATAAACCCATATACTTAACAGCCAACTGGTCTTTGACAAAGCAACCAAAACAGAAAGTGGGGAAGGACACCCTATTCAACAGTTGGTGCTGGGATCATTGGCAAGCCACATGTAGGAGAAGGAAACTGGATCCTCATTCATCACCTTATACAAAAATCAACTCAACTTGGATCAAGTACTTAAGTCTAAGACCTGAAACTATAAAAATTCTAGAAAATAACATAACAAAAACTCTTCTAGACATTGCCTTAGGCAAAGACTTCATAACTAAGAACCCAAAAGCAAATGAAACAAAAACAAAGATAAATGGGTGGAACTTGATTAAACTAAATACCTTGTGCACAGCAAAAGGTCAGCAGAGTAAACAGACAACCAACAGAACGGGAGAAAAGTTTCACAACCTATACATCAGACAAAGGGCTAAT
This sequence comes from Cebus imitator, assembly GCF_001604975.1. NCBI lineage: Eukaryota > Metazoa > Chordata > Mammalia > Primates > Cebidae > Cebus > Cebus imitator. Next base: position 6,168,531 of record NW_016107415.1, read on the forward strand.
ATCCAGAATCTATAAGGAACTCAAACATTTAGCAAGAAATAAACAAACAATTGAATCAAAAAGTGGGCTAAGAACATGAATAGACAATTCTCAAAAAAGTTATACAAATGGCCAACAAACATATGAAAAAATGCTCAACATCACTAATGATCAGGGAAATGCAAATCAAAACCACAATGTGGGTGGGGATTGGGTAGGACAAAAGAACACAATGTGATGCCACCTTAAAGCCACAAGAGTAGCTATAATAAAAAACAAAATAGAAATAAAAAGAAATGCTGGCATGGATGAGGTGGAAAAGGAACACTTCTACACTGCTGGTGGGAATGAAACTAGTACAACCATGTAGAAAACAATTTGGAGATTCCTTAAAGAACTAAAAGTAGAACTACCATTTGATCCAGCAATCCCACTACTGGGTATCTACCCAGAGGAAAAGAAGTCATTACAAAAAAAAATAAAAAATAAAAAAAGATATTTGCATACACAAGTTAATGGCAGCCCAATTGCTAAAATATGGAACCAGCCAAAATGCCCATCAATCAAGGAGTAGATAAAGAAACTGATATATAAATACAATGGAATACTACTCAGCCATAAAAAGGAAGGAATTAATGGCATTTACAGCAACCTGAATGGAATTTGAGACTATTATTTTAAGTGAAGTAACTCAGGAATGGAAAACGAAATGTTGTATGTTCTTACTCATAATTGGGAGCTAAGTTATGAGGATGCAAAGGCATAAGAATGATACAATGGATTTGGGTACTCAAGGGTAAAGGGTGGGAAGAGGGTGAGAAATAAAAGGGTACAAATTGAATTTAGTGTATACTGCTTGGGCAATAGGTGCACCAAAATCTCAGAAATCACTATGAAAGAATTTACTCATGTAGCCAAATACCACATGTACCTCAAAAACCTATAGAAATAAAAAATAAAAATAAATAAATAAACTGTTCAGTGATAAATTGAGGTATGCTTTCATGTAATTTTACATGATTTTAAATCATTCTAAGACTTTTTTCCTTCTACTCAGTACATCTGTTTCTCATATAAGTGCCCACCTATATTGTCAGAGTACTCTAGAGAAATAGAAGGAATATAATGTACATATTTATAGAAAGAGTTTTAAGGAATTGTTTCTCACTATTATGAAAGCTGGCAAGTCCAAAATTTGTAAGGTGACCCAGGAAGAGATGATGCTACAGTTCAAGTCCAAAGACTGTCTGCTGGCAGAATTCTCTCTTACTGGAAGGATGGGGAGGTCAGTCTTCTGTTCTGTTAAGATCTTCAACTTATTGGCAGAGGCCCATTCACATTATGGAGGGCAGTCTACATTACTCAAAGTCCACCAATTTAAATGTTAACATCATCAAAAACACCATTTTAGAAACATCCCAGATAATGTTCGACCACACATCTGAAGATGGTGGTCCAACCAGGTTGAAACATACAAATAACTATGATGAGTCTATACCTTGTCAACTTGACACCCATACACATATCCATAAACTATACTTTATCTCCAAATAAAGAAAATAACAAGATTATATTTTCACTTAACATGATACAACTATTCTGTTCAAAGCAAAAAATACACAACTTCTTTCCCAAAAGAAGATGTAAAGTCTTCAAGTGATTTTTTATTCTTCTCCTGAATTTTCTGTAACCTAAAAAAGTTACATAAGAGTATAAGATAATGTAGAAAATAAAGACATTACACACACACACACACACACACACACACACACACACACACAGATGCACAGACCTGTAGGGAATCCATGAGCCCACACATTGGTGCCAGAATGTAGGGATCCATTAGTCCCAAGTTGGTCACCAGAATGTAGGGAGCCAGCCCTATATCACTCATGGGTACCCCGAGTTTGGTGGTGACAAAGGAATGAGAAAAAGACAGATTAAAAGAGAAAGTGGGACCAGGGGGCCATCACTTTATTACTCTGGAGGTGACAGTGAAGGCCCTGAGCTCTGATCATCCACACTATGCATTAATTACCATCACTTTGATGTACAGGGTAGAGGTAGAGTGATGGTGGAGTGAATCAGTGAGCCAGAAGTGACTCAGTGAGCTGAAACTGGTTTGTCATCCTAAGGATTGATAACAGTGGTGGTTTGGGAGTTTCACAAAACAAGAACATGTGGTTATCTTTAGTTTATAATCTATGTACAGCTGATGGAACACAGACCTTAGAAGGAGCCTACAAGTCTGGTTACATCATAATGCTGTGAAGGGGTTTTACGTCCTTGAGCACAATGTTTATGGTAACAGAGCTGAGGTCACCCTGTACCAGAACATAAGGCATGGAGAGGCTTCCTCCTCAGAGGCCTCCTGTGGCCTTCTGCAGTTTGTTGTTCCTTGTTAATATATTACTCATAACCAATTTATGTAGGCACTCTGTAAGAACTTTCTCCTCTGCTGTTTTTCCCAACATAGACCTATTTATAACAAAATAAGAATAAAATCTTGTGACAATTGCCATCCTCATTTCTGTAACTTTTCATAACTGATCACATGGTTGTAGCTGGTGTTTATAATTACCTTCTTCCACTACTCATTCTGTATTATTTTTGCTCTGAGCAAGAACTCAGCTAAGCATGGTTCTTTACCTAGTGGGTAACCCAACCTTTTATTTGTAAAGAACCTGGGCCATCAGTAGTCCTACTGAATTGGATTGCTGCAGTTTTCCATTGACTTTAATCACAGAGCATGGTAATATTAAGAGATGCCCTAAGAGATCTGCTGAGTCCCAGACATATAGCAGTCCAGTTTCTCCTAGCTTATCAGGATCAAGCACCTCTGCTACTATATTAACTCCCTTCTTTGCTTGTTGACTCAGAGCTGTGAAAAGCCCAAAGTAGTCAGGTAGTAGACTTAATACCAGTCTTAACTTCTAATTCAATAGAATCACCATTGTATCTTCTAGTAGAAGCATTCTTTTCTTTAAAACTAAGACCCATAAGGCAGAAAATCATAAGATTGCGGGAACAGGAAGCAAACATTTTGCGAGTGGGTTACTGGGGTAATAGTGAGTATTTCACTCCCATTTCTACCCTTTGATTCTTGCACTTATGCATAATGGCTATGGGAGAAAAATAACTACTCTTTATACACTGATTCAATAAACTTTGTCCCAGCCCTGCAAGGTTTGGCTTCATCTTGTTGGTGCTGTAGTTGAGTCTTCAAAAGGCTATTCCATCATTCTAACAAGCCAGATTCTTTAGAATGTTGGGGAACAGGGTAAGACCAGTGAACTCCATGAGCATAGGATGATTGTTATATTTTATTTGCCATGAAGTGAGTTCCTTGAGCAGAAGCAATGTTGTGTGGAATACTGTGACAATTAATGAGATATTCTGCAAGTCCACAGATAATACTTTTAGCAAGAGCACTGCAAATAAGGAAGGCAAATCTGTATTTGAAGAAAATGTCTACTCTAGTAAGACAAAATGTTGCCCCTCCAAAATGGAGGCTGTCTAGTGTAATCAACCTGCCACCAGGTAGCTGATTGATCATTCAGAGAATGTTAGGGATTTTAACTACCATCCTACTTCATGAGTCAAGAAAGGTACATGTGATATTTTCTTCAGATGACATGAAACCTTAACTACATTAAATTAAATCCACAGAATATGTGCCTTTGATCACTGTCAAACAAACTTCCAACTGTTTTTGGGTGAATCAGCCATGGAAAGCTGCTGCTGTGAGGACTATTTTTTATGAAATTTAAAGAATTACCAACACTGAATTTCACTACCTACAGGAGGTGCTTAAAAATACCTAAAACACTTGGATAATACAATACACAAGTAATGATTTGGTCTTGTAGAAAGTTACCTTAAAATTCTAAGAAATAGAAGTGAGGTGAAGCAAGATGGCCAAACAGAAGCCTCCATTAATCATCCTCCTCACAAGAGCACCAAGTTGAACTATCCATTCAACAATACACATTGATAAGGACCAAAAATTAACTTAGGCACCAAGTCAGCTATGGTGGGGTTAGAGCACAAAGCAGGCTTCTGGAGTCCCCAATTTCAGGCACTGGTACTTCTGGACCTGGCCTGAGCCAGAGAGGATCCCACTTCACTGAAAGGAGGGTCCTAGGCATTCACCTCAAGCTGATTGAGGAGCCCTTGTGCCTTAAATGAACATTGGCCATAGCTAGGCAGTATAGGCCTTGGTCAGTAGTGGCCATAAACAGAGACTCCTCTACTTGTGAAATGGGGAGGAAAGAATGAAAAGGACTTTTCCTTGCGGCTTCAGTGACAGCTCAGCTATAATAAAATAGAGCAGTAAGGTTTTTGACTCCAGGCCCTGATTCTTAGGCAGCACCAATGGACCTGCCCAGGACCTGGAGGAACTCATTAGCCTAAATGGAAAAATACAAGCCTTACTGCCTTCACTGCCTGCTGATTGTAGAGTCCTAGGGCCTTGAGAGAACATAGGTGGTAGCCAGACAGTGGTTACTGTGGACCTTGAGCAAGATCCTGTGCTGTAATAGCTGAGACCTCTGCAGTTTCAGTGGTGGTGGCCACAGGGATGTTTACGTCAATCCTCCCCCAGCTACAGGCAGAATGTACATAAATTATATCCCATCCAAAACATGTGGCTCTAATATGAGGAACGGATTCCACACTTCTCAGTAAGCTAGGCATAATATGTTACTCTATCTATTCATTCATTTATTCAACGAATACTAACCATTACTATATGCCAGTCAAAATTCTATGAACCTGGAATAAAGAATTGAAGCAAAAACATACTGTTGATGTTTTCAAAAGTGTCTATTCTACTATGAGACATAGGAAATAAAGAAAAAATATGTAAATTCGCAATACAATTCCATGTTCCGTTAAGTACTACATACAAAAATAAAACAGGTCTAATAAATGGAAAAGGAGAAGAAATAGACTACATTATTGATTTTGTTTAAGAGAGAAATTTTTAAAGAATTTTATGATTTTTTTTGACATGCGTTTCAATACCCAAATAAAGTAAAGAACTAATTTACACCTTGTCTAGGTGACATTTGTTTTAGCCAAATAAAATAACCAATGGTCTTAAGATAGCAGTACAGTTGGCATGTATTGGGAATATTTTTAAAGCCTACATGAAATAGATCAGATTGAACAAGCAGATGATAAGATATAAATTTTAAGTAGTAGTTAAGGGCCAATTATTATAGAATGTTCAGAAAGTCTTTTAATTATATCCCCAATGTGATGGCAAACCAGTGGTGAGCTAAAAATGGGAGAATGACACAATTAGACTTCCTTTTAATATAATAATTGAGTCTTCCTTGTGGTACACAGATAAATGGGAACAGATTAGAAGTAGTTGTTCTATTTAGAAAATTATTTTAGTAGTGCTGGCCAGAAGTGATAGTCATCTGGACTAGGATGGTAGCCACAGATGAGTAAAATCTCAGATTAAGAATATATTTCAAGGAGTTGTCCAAAGTATTCTCTGGAAAAATAATAATGGAATGTATAAAAACTGAGAAAATAAAAGGATGACTCATAAGCCTTCTGTCTTGAACACTGGAGTGAATGAAGGTACCCATTACTGTAAAGCAGAGTACAGAAAAATGGGAAGTTAGAGAGGTTAAATCAAGATCTAGTGGGAACATGCCAACTGTGATTTGTTTTTATAGAAATTTAAGTAAAGCATTTGAATAGGCTGTTTGATTGATGCATCTGGAGTTCAGCACAAAGATATGGAATGAAGACACAGATTTAGAAGCATATATGATATATAAGGTAATGCATCTTAATGGAATCCAATGAGACCACCAGGAAAATAAATAAAGACAAGATAAAAATTCTAAAACTGAGTCCTTAAGAATAAAAGCACTTATGAAAGGAAGCGAGGAAATATCTAAGACTAAGAAGAGAGATGTATTCAGCTTTATGCTGAGTAGTACTTTCCCAACAGCAGTGCACAAAAAGGGAGCCCATGCATTCAACACTGAACTATACTTTTGTAAGTTTAAACTTAACAAAACTGAGCCATGTATACAACTATGGGAGATTTGTAACCTTAAGAATTATCATATCTGTTACAATGTTGGAAAACAGTTAAGTTTTGACCAGTCAGAGGGACAATCATTATGGAAAACTGAATATTTGGTAAAGAACCAATAAAGTTCTCAGGACTTATGTAGGTCTAAACTAACACTAGATTAAAGTGTTATTTTAGATGATTCTAGACCTACTCTGACAAAACTTAAAAACAAGCCTTGAAATTAATATATTGATCCACAGCTAAATTTAGCTCCCAACAAAACAAAACACCCTCATATTTAATAAAAGGAAAAATTCAAATAATGAGCAATGTAACATTTATAATGTCAAGTATTCAATCAAAAATTCCTAGATATCCCAAAATGGAGAAATGTCAGTCAATTAAAACAGAAATAGAAATGTTAAAGATAATAAAGTCAGTAGTTATGAACATTAAAAGAGCTTTTTAAAATAAGCTTAATGGTTAAAAAAAAAACTTGAACAAACCAATAAAAAAGAAAGATATAAAAACCAAAAGGAAACTTTCATACATGAAAAAATACAATATCTGAAAATTTAAAAAATCCACTAAATGGACAAACAGTAGATTAGATACAGCAAAAAAAATAATAATAAACTTTGAAGCTGGACAATACAATTATCCAAACTTAAACAAATAGAAAAAAAGCCTGAAAAATTGAACACCTCACTGCTCTATGAAACAATGTCAAGTGGTCTAATATAAATATATTTGGAGTCCCAGAAGAAAAAGAGAGGATACAAGCATAAAATTAAATTTACAAGGAAGGGCTGAAAAATGTCTTTATTTGTTGAAAAATATAAAACAACAAATCCATAAAGTCAATAAAAAAGAACACAATGTGAATTAGTCTGGGTTCTCTAGAGGAACAGAACTGATAGGACACACACACACACACACACACACACACATGCACGGGGTTTTATTAAGTATTAACTTACATGATCACAAGTTGTTACGATAGGCTGTCTGCAAGCTTGAGGAATAAGAAGAGCAAGTCCAAGTCTCACAATTGAAGAACTTGGAGTCCAATGTTCAAGGACAGGAAGCATATAGCATGGGAGAAAGGCTGAGATTTGCATGGGAGACTAGGCTGGGAGGCTAGACCATCCTTGCTTTTTCATATTTTTCTGTCTGCTTTGTATTTGCTGGAGGCTGATTACCATATTAAGGGTGGGTCTGCCTTCCCCAGCCACTGACTCAAATGTTAATCTCCTTTGGCAACTCCCTCACAAACACACCCAGGATTAATATTTTGTATCCTTCCATCCAGTCAAGTTGACACTCCGATTAACCATCACACAATGCAAAGAGAACTATATCAAGGCATGGTATAATCAAATATCTAAAAAGCAGTTATAAAGTGAACAACTTAAAAGCAGTAAGACAGGAAATATACATTACATAAAGAGAAAAACAATTTAAAAATTTCCCTTATTGTCAGAACCAGTATGAATCAGGATATAATAGAATAGCATATTTAAAGCACTAAATTAGGGCCTGTCACAGTGGCTCATGCCTGTAATCCAGCACTTTGGGAGGTCGAGGTGGGCGGATCACCTGAGGTCAGGAGTTTGAGAACAGCCTGATCAACATGGTGAAACCCCATCTTTACGAAAAATAAAAAAATTAGCCAGGCATGGTGGCATGTTCCTGTAATCCTAGCTACTCGGGAGGCTGAGGCAAGAGAATCACTTGAACTCGGGAGTCGGAGGTTGCAGTGAGCTGAGATCGCACCATTGCACTCCAGCTGGAGCAACAGAGTGAGAATTTGTCTCAAAAATAACTAACTAATTAAATAAATAAATAAAGTACTAAATTAAAAAAAATTTATCAACCATGAATTTCATATCAAATGGAAATATCTTTAAAAATGAAGATGAAAAAAATTATTTTCAGAAACAAAACTTTGAGAACTTATATACAAACTTGAACCAAAAGAAATACTTAAAAAATTCTTCTCACTGTAGGAAAATCATGCCAGATGGAAACTTGAATCTAAATGGAGAAATGAAGAGTACCAGAAGTGGTAAATATGTGCATATACATAAAATATTTTTCTCAATTTTTAATTTCTTTAGGAATTATTGTCTCATAAGTGAAAATGCTGATGATAAATTGTGAAGTTTAAAATACAGAAGAAAATATGTGACAATATGCACTGTTTTAAGATTCTTTAAGTTATTTTGATAAATGTCAGATTTAAAAATTAAAGAATGCCACCTACTGAATTACTTGCAATGAGATTAGGAAAGAATCTCAACTAAGTATATATATCCTCATCATAGTGACTGTTTTTGTTTCATTAAAAAGAGTCAAAGCTAATATGAAAATTTAATTTCCTTAGTACTACTGAATATAAATCCTACTGTACAAAGGTCTATACAAACACCCATGGAAAATTGTCAATTTAGAATTAAAATTATTTAAATTTGATAATAATTTATTTTTGTTTTGTGGATAAAATAAAAATAAGAACCTGCCTTCTCATTAGTTATTCTATTTTAATTATCAATTATACCACTTATATTTACTTTAAAATTATTTTAAGTAATATAGTCTAATATTGACTATCATGTATGAGTAGTTAAATCACTTTAATTTCTGAGTTGGTCAGCTAGTGGTTAGGATTAGAAGGAAGTAACAGGCCTTATGTGTGAGCCATTTTCCATTACTAATCTTTTTTTTATTTCAACCAAGCCAATTTTACAAGATGTGTGAATTTACCTATGAACCTTACAAAAATAGATTCTCTATCTGCAGAATGGGATTAATTATGCCTATGAGAATAAATGGGAAATAACAAAATAATTTACATTCAAATATTTTGTGTAATGTAAAAATGTGTGAGTCTAAGTTTATTAATCAAAGTCCCTATACTAAACTAGAATTTTCTATACAATTTGAGAATTTAGTCTGTACCAAAACATTGTGTAACTATCTAAGTTTTGCAGTAACAAAAATATTTCTGCATAGTGAATGCTTCAGAAAGTTAGAGTGTCTTTACCATTCCTGAAGTTAATTTCATAATGCAAAAATTACATAATTTGTACTCATAACTACTATAAAAAGTTATAATTAAGAAGTAGTAAGTTAATTTAAAACATCATTTTTCATCTAAATGTGTTGCCCACATTAATCTGATAGCTTTGTGCTTCTTGTATTTAGGCTCATAGTTTCTAAAATTACTTTATTGATAATATTAGCTCTTTTCAGAGTTTTCTAAAAAACTATTCTTATATCTAGTGTCCTTGATGATCTCTATTTTATTATTGGTCTCAAGGAGAAACAAATGTGAAATTAAACTTTAGGGTATGGTATACTTTTCATAATATATGGCTGGGACATTCAATACTGCCAGTTCTAACCTGGATATCCTGCCGGAACTATTCTACTTAAATATTTTGAAGAATGGTGGCTTAGGTTATCTTAGCTTTCAGCAATGGTATACATGGAAAAAGCCATTGAAGAGCTTGTCAATTTTATTGACAGAACCAATTCCATCCATTAAAGATCTTTAATCATACCATAGAAAGCTGCAACCAATCTACACAGCTTATTAAATATTAATTTTCATCCTGCTAAACTCCCAAAGACAAATGTAAAACATAACTCCCATTTTCTTTAGATTTACTTAAAAGCAAAGTGACATTCATTAGCAATTATCTTTCTAAATTTAAAATTTATGTATGGTTTTCATTGAATAAGTTGTTTTTATTCTCTTTCTAGAACTTGTATTTTGTCTAACATATTACATTAGGATTAACTGGATCTATGCAAAGGCTGCTTAAGACATGCCATCATAAAATCTAGATCTGTTGATGGCATTCTTACTAATTTGGGTTTCAGCCTTTTAGATAAGAATGGGTGCTAAGATTATATATAAATTTTTCATGTCACTCTAGAGTATCTGGAACCTTTCTAACCAATTCAGTTTTAAGTTTGTAGATAAAAGATGAATTATACTCTGGTGTGAAATGTAAGGACAGAATGGCCACAAATTACATCTCTGTGTCAAATATGTGCTTTTCACAGAATATTTGAATTGTTGTATAGGCTTGCTGAAATTGATATTTTGCTAGTGAGTGACATACTATTTCTCTTATTATGAATGTTTATTCAGCCCTCAAGCAGAACACATAAGTTACTGAATAGATGCCTTGCCCAACCTACAGGCATTCTCAGAAATGGTTAGAGAAGGATAAATTTGAAGGCAGATAAATTATGACACATCTTTTATAAGAAAATAGTTATGCAAATTCTAAAACTTTTTAAATTGTCAGTATTTTGTCTGTTTCATCTTCATGTGGAGAGCGCATGTTCAGAGAAGCCATCCCTTTCTGAACATCCTTATTAGTTCCACTGAGTTGCTGTAGGAACAGATAAGTTTTGTGTTTATGGATCATCTCTAGGAGCTCTCCAATGCATTATGCATTCTGCATATTAGGCACCATGTAATTGATGTGTAAAGCCTGCCAAACTTCCAAACCTCTCTTCTGATTCTTAGTGTAGACCTTCATAATTAATCTCCAAGCATATCAGCAAATCAACTTCACAATGCTCCAGGTAGCTTATTTGAAAAGTCTGTTATTTTCTTCTCATTGCCAAGTCAATTTTTATTCTCTCTTCTCACCCTATTCAATGGCAAAATTTAGCTAGTTATAACCTTGGCACTTGATCATGCTATCCAATGCCTAGCCAATCCAGGCACATGGAGATAATAAATGTATCAAATTTATGATGACTTATCCAAACAACAAATTTTCCTGCCCTATAATGTATAACCATGTACCCCAAAGCTTGTTAAATAACTCATTGTTTTGATTGTTTCTCCCTTATGAACTTTACTTTCTGTAATTAGATTTTGGCTCTGAATACCACTGTGGTATGCCCCCTAGTCTCCTTCATGGCTAGACTCATGTTAATGCCATTCATGTGTCCTCCTGTTCTATAAACTGATCGTAGGTATTGAAAACTAATTTCACACTCATGTCCCTATGCCAGGGCTGGAATTTTTAACCCCTAAAGTGGACCCTATATCCTGATAAACTTAACTTGACCTTCACAACACCTAGATTCTTAGTATCACAATCCTCTGACTAATCCAACTCTTCATTGCTTACTCAAACCCACTTCACGTAAGTGTGTGTTTCTCATTCAGTCTTAATAAATCTACCTAAGTGGCTTTGAAAGCGTTCGGTCAATATATTTAGAGCAATTAATACAGTTACAATTAAAAGAGTGATTTTGGTTTACTATTTTTTTTTAATGTGGCATTATAACTTTATTAAATAAAAATAACCCAAGATGCATTATAAAGTCAAATTCCTCAAGTTAATGTATCTGATTATTCATGTCCATATAAATCCTCTGAATCTTCATATCATTTATTGATGCTACCTTACTTTTGAAGGTTGTATATATGTTATGTGAAGTACGTAATGTTATATATGTACATGTGCTACATGCAAGAAGCCACATACTAGTTTTATATGTATGACTCCCATACTTATTTATAACTTCTCATATACCACTAAAACACAGAATATATTCAGTAGATATATATTGAATGCACACCACCAGTACTTTTAAAAATCAATGTAAAGAAACTAGCAAAATAAATAATAGTCTTATTTATATCAGATTAAGATTCAATATTTTCTTTTAAATTATTAAATAAGGCCTTAAAATATTTCAATTATTTCAACTTGTGAAGCAAAATATATACACTTCTAAAGTTTGTGTAAATTCTTCAAATTAACCCAGTCACCAATAATATAAATTCATAAATATGACCTACTATATCCTATGTAAGTTCTGCTTTTGAGTTTCTATGTAGTCATACATTGGTCTTTTGGAAAATATTCATGTTACTAAAGTATTAATGAGTTTAAAGCATTCTGTTGAAGTCTATTTATTATTTCATCTAGCCTAGAAATTTATTCTGAATATCAATTGTTTCTATGCTGTGATCTGGTGATGTCAATAAAAAAAGTTAAAATATAGTTAAAAAATAGGTATACAATTTTTTTAAATGTACTTTTAAAACTATGATTTGCATATATATATGCAAATAATATACAGTCAAATAATCTGCAAGTATAATAAACATATTCACAATTCTATAAGAACACAATGAAAAATGTGGTTACTTGTAGATGAATAAAGTAGGTTCAGACAGATGCTATGAGTTTTGAATAATGAATAGAAGTCTTCTGGAATTATTTTAGAATGGACTTTAAAGCAGAGGAAAGAGCACATGCAAAAGCATGGACTCATGAAAGGGCATGACATTTCAGGGAATAGTGGAAACTCTCTCGTATCACTGAATATTTAACAAAATATAGCTGGGAAATGAAATTGGAGTCAAATTGTGAAGCAAATTGTATGTTGAAGCAATGAGTTCACTCATCACACTCTTATCCTTAGAGAGCCAACCATGGTTTAAATAGGTATTATGGATCTCAAATTAGTTTTATTTGTATAGTATATGTGTGTGTGGTGTCTGTATGTGTTTGAATTTGTACATATATAACTGACTTTTTCTGAAGGCTTGAGCGAAATAATTATAGAAGACTGAATGTAGTAAAAAATGCAATGGTCATGGAAAAAGAGGTGATAATATTGTTCTTAAGATTAGAAAGTTTCTTATTTACCTAACTCATTCAGAATTGTTCTGTTGATCACACCTGGGTTATTGGTTCAGGTAACTCATGATTTTAAAATTGTCATAGAATTCCCATTCCGCACAATGATGCATTTATGAATTGTCCCATAATCTAATTTATGTCATTAGGCCTGAGATAAAGATTACTGCGGACTTCTCAAAAGCATAGTTCTTTACTCTTCTGAGAGAACTATCAGAAGCTTTCTTTTCTGCATTATTTGCACTTTCTTTTTTGTACCATTTGGTGTTCATGTACAAAATTAAGAATTCAGAAGCTATGTTTTTTTCAGCACAAGAAAAGTCAGACTTAGCAGGATCTGACACCGCAAAAACTAGATTGGAGAGAAATAGAATTCTGATGACATAGTAGAATGAGTAAATAAATCAATTTAAAAGTACATAAAAATCTCGATTTCGTATTACATACAATTGTAATATTACATACAATCATTCCAAAAAGTAGTTTAACACATTCCTTCGTATAATTGCAAATCCTATAATTTTATTATAATTTTGATATTTCAATGTCATTTGATCATGAACTGAATAAATAGATTTATGCAAAACAAGCACTTGGGTAGATTTTGTCTTTGAAAACAAAAAAGCAATTCTCCTTTTTGAATCCATTTATGATTGTCATGTGAACTTGGTAGTCCTAGATGAAAACAAATAAATGATCTATTTGCAATTGCTGAAAAACATTTCAGAGCAAAAAATACAATTCAAAAACTGCTTTGAACACTTCTTAAATGAAAAAAGAATAGAAGAAAAGATAATTTGTGGACTATAACTATTATACTTCAAAAACACACTTTCATGGGACCTACTTAAGAATAGATGAATTCTACATGTAGTTGACAGTATTCTGCAAAACATTGATGGTGGATAATGAAAGCCTTAAATACCAATAACAGGTCATTGATGAGGTGTCTAAAAAGTTCAATTGCATAAAAATATTTCCTGCCATTTTGCCGCAATTAGTATTGATAATTGATAAGGGATTAGCTTCACGATGGCTGGCTAAAAGCAGCTCATGGAGAAGCATCAAAATAGCGAGTAAATATTAACACTTTGAGAAGCTCATCTAAAAGAGAACACTGGCATTCATCAAGAAGTGGCTGGATTAGCAGAAAGCAGAGGTGACTAAAGCCAGGCAGCCTGCTGAGCTGGGACCTGTGTGGACCCTAAAGAGGCTCCCTAATGCAGGAAAGGGGTGAGTAAGCATGAAACACTCAAGACATGGGCTTTTACATTCTTAGCTACTGAGAGTCCACTTGGCCCGCACCCCCTGCACCCTCCAAACCAGACTAGCAAATGAGCTGCTTGTACACTGTCCAGAGGCACTGCTTGAGCCCATGTGGAGTCCCAATGGCTTTTGATCTTGATCAGACGAACCCCAACTGCCTCCCTCCCTGTTGGTGCACACATAGGTGCAGGGTTTCCCTGCTGCCTCCTTGGCCTAGCAGCAACAGTGGTGGTGGAAGCACTGGTGGTGGCAACTGCTATGGGAGCCAAATGGAAGGCCACTGGCCTTTGGAGGTCAATACACCAGCACTTTGGGGCACTTTTACATGCCCCAAAGACAGGTACTACAGCCATGGCACAGAGGAATGGGCAGACTGCACACCATGTGACTGCCTGCCTCTGCTGCTCCCCACTAAGCAGTACCTGTCTTCTTCAGCACCAGGTCCACAGCAT